>NW_027186303.1:946664-965187 GCF_028583685.1 Petaurus breviceps papuanus
GGGGGGGGGGGGGGGGGGGGGGGGGGGGGGGGGAGGGAGGAAGGAAGTTGTGTTGTACAACTGACCGGTTCCATTTGAACCTCCAGTGGGGCAACTCTAATTCACAGGTATTGTTGTTTGTCCTTCATTCTCAAAGAGGACTGTGGTATCAGGGAGGTGATGCCAAGACATGCAAGTGACTTGGATTTGAGGGAGGGAGGACTATGCAAGGTCTCCTGGTAATCTCAGAGGGAAGGAACTGGGAGGTTGGAGGGAACAGGAAAGGCCTCTTGCTGAAAGTGGGATTTCAGCTAAAACTTAAAGGAAGTCAGGGAAGTTAGAAGGCTAAAGTGAGGAAGTAGACATGACATGGGGGAACAGCTGGTGAATAGGCAAGGGGAGTTTAGGATAAGATAACTGAAAAGTAGGAGGGAGCCAGGTTGCAAAACATTTTATTTATTTAATTAGGCATTCATTCATTGAGATTGATTCCCCCTATCTCATCAAGGCTAGAAGTTACACTGGCCACTCATAGGAGCAATTCCACTGCTGACCACCATGGAACCTTTGACCTTCTCTGTTTCTGACCTTGGCTACTTTGCCCCCTTCTTGTGGCACATGCTAGGTCCCCCCTTTCCCTTCTCCTAGAAGTCACTCGCCACATTGATACAAGACTCAGTGAAGATACTCAGTCATCTCTAGACCTACTGCAGCTCAGAACTCCTGAGTTCAAGTAATCTACAGGCCTCAACCTCACCGATAAGAGAAACTAGAGTCATACATTACCAATACACCCAACTGTGAATGGCTTTTAAAAGCAAAATAGATCATTTTATATTTGATGTACATTACATTAGTTGAAGTTTACTGAGTAGAGAATGAGAGGAAAGGAAGGGTCTGTGACATGGTCAGATTTATATTTTAGGAAGATCACTTTGGCTACTGAGAGGGAGATGGATTGAAGCAGGGACCTAGGGCAGAGAGAAAAATCCTACTTAACTTCATCTAATTACTGCAAATGTCCTGCTGTGAGATGATGAAAACCTACACCAGGGTGGCAGCTGTGTAAGATGCTGCAAAAGGGAATGATGTGAGAAATATCATGAAGGAAGACTTGCTGATGGATTAGACATGGGGAGCAAGTGCAAAGGGGGAGCTGAGGATAATGCTGGGGGTTGGGAGCTATGGTAACAGGAAGATGGCGGCGCCCTCAACAACAAAACAGTCAAACAATTTTTCCCAGAGCATGGTGAAGGAAATCTCCTTTTATTAACTGTTGAATGACCTCTGAGTGTCTATTTCATTCCAATATCAAACATAAGCTACCAGACCAGACTGGGTCAGGCCCAGTACACAACACCCTCATTCTTCAGATGAGAAAACTGAAGCCCAGAGAGGCTGAAAAACCTTAGAGATTTAGCGTAGGGTTTTCGATGTGGTAGGTGCTTAATAAATATCAGCTGATTAGCTGATGGGCTGACAACTTAAAAGGTACAATTTGGTTAGTGTATCTTTTCTTATTATTCTTGTATTCATTCTTTCATATCCAATGACACCATGGGCAGTGGGATTTTATGAACACAACAGGCCTAAAGAAGAAGGAAGTTTTTGAAAAGACATGAGAAAGACATTCCTTCTCCCCAGTCCGAGGCCACATCTCTTTCCTCATTCTGTCTTTAGGGCCTCCCCTCCCACTTCAATGCATCCATTTGACCTTTTAAGAGGAGATAATGCAGGAATCACTCCACACTTCCTGACCTTATTCTGCTACTGTGAGGGTCCTTAGGAACCATCTGAACTTGTGTGCACTGTATGATACAAGGCATTCCTGTACCTCAGCACCAGCAGAAACCGGGCTGAGTCACCGACATGGCTGGCCCATATCCAAGACTAATTCAGGGGCTGGCACGTTTTAGTCCCAACTGGGTCCTCCCTTTAGAAGCATTACACACTCTTAAAAGGCAGCAAAACATATCATGTGGCCCTTGCCAACACCAGGTAACAGGGTAACAAAAAAAAATAAAAGAGAACAGGGTAACAAAAAAAATAAAATAAAAAGTTTCTCTCCAAGAAAGGAGGCCCAGAGGTCAACCACCAGTTCTGTGCTTAGCCCTGTGTCTGGCATACAGTAGGTGCTTAATAAATGCTTGTACATTGACTGTCATTTGGTAACTACGGTCCTGAACCTGCCTCTTCATCTATAAAATAAGTGAACTGGATTAGACAGCTTTCAAGTTCCCTTTTGCCTTTGAAACTATGTAAGTTTAGAGAAATCTGCAGTTCACTTAGTATTTTATTCTAGTCACGTTCAGATTTACTGACCAGGTTCATCCTGATGAATCAGGATGGGAGGATGGTACACTGTGAGCGGGGAATGACCCTAGAAACCATCCCAGTCTAAACCCCACCCTCTCCTTATTTCACAGATGAGGAAACTGAGGCTCCAAAAAGGAAGAGTGCCTTGGCCAAGGTCACATAAGTAGGAAACAGCAAAGGCAGGATTTGAACTCAGTGCCCCTGACCCCAAATCCAGTGTTCTTTCCACTACATTATGCTGCCTCTTGCCAGGACAACTAGGCAGTGCAAGTGGGTAGAGTGCCAGCCATGAAATCAGGAGGTTGTTGTTTGGTCATTTTCAATCACGTCTGACTTTCCCTGACACCTTTTGGGAAGTAAAGAGGACATGAGTTCAAATTTTACCTCAGACACTTCCTAGCTGTGTGACCCTGGGCAAGTCACTTAGCCCTGTTTGCCTCCACTCTCCATCTATAAAATGAGCTGTAGAAGGAAATGGCAAACCACTCCATTACTGCCAAGAAAACCCCAAATGGGGTGACCAAAAATCAGCCAGTCTCTAAAGACTGTCCCATCTCCACAATCCTATTTTCTTACTCTCCACCATTTTATTCTAGCTGACCATACACTTAGAAACCATGGCTGTTATATGGGTCATACTGTGTTATCCATTAACTGCTTTATGGATCTTATCTCCCACCGCCCACAAGATAACAATGTCCTTGTAAAAAGGGATCAAACATTCATCTTCCTGATGTCATGGTCCTCTTTGAGAAAGGACAAACAACTGAGAGAGACAGTAGGGTAGTAAACAAAACCAGAATCTGACAGAATTGGGTTTTAAGTCCCCCACACTTATTAGCTGTCTGACCCTAAGAAAGTCACCTCATCAATGCAAGACTCAGTTTCTTCACCCATAAAACCTGGTGCAATAATTAGATCCATATATGCTATCAATCCTCTGCTATCCCACCATGACAGCTCATGAACACTATGCTTAACTGTGTCTTGTAAAAATTTATTTATTTTTAGTTTACAACATGCAATTTCACAAGCTTTTGAGTTTTAAATTTTCTCCCCTTGCTCCTCCACAAAACAGTGTGCAATCTGATATAGGCTCTACATATACATTCATATTAAACGTATTTTCACATTAGTCATGTTCTAAAGAAGTATAACCAAAGGAATGAAAGATGAGAAAGAAACAAAACCAAACAAAAAAAGAGAGAGAGCAAATAGGGAGGGATTCTTCCATCTGAATTGAGTGTGTCAACTTTAATGACTAAGCTTGACCCCAGAGACTAGATAAAACACACCTCCCGTCTCTTCTATGGGGATGGTGGGGACTATAGGTGTGGAACATTGCATAGACAGTCCGACTTGGCTGGTGTGTACTGAGTTTGGCTGAAGCCTCTTTTACACACACATCTGCACAAACACTTTGTACAACACTGTACAAAGCACAAAAGAAAACACTTTCTTTTTTATTAGTGAGAGGAAAGAGCTCTCTTGAGGAGAGGGAGAGTAAGAGAGAGAACTTTGCAAATGAAGACAAAGGAATTCGCATATTTTTAAATGTTTATCCACTGAGGGCTCAGAGTAAATTCTTGCATATGTGCTTTTATCTCCAGTCTTTCTTCCCAGCTAAACTTTCTACAACTTCCTTAGCCTGTGGCACCCTGTCCCAGAGCCACCCCTTGGGCTGGGGCCTATATCTACCCAGTAAGGAGAGAGAGAAAACAAAATTGCCCAGAACATTTGAGTGTTCCTCTTCAGAAGCCCTTTGGTATGCAATATACGGTAATATCATCATTATGTGGTGAGAAGGCAGTTCTGGGCTGTCATTTCAGCCAAGCTTAGTGGTACACCATAAAAGCACATTTCCACTACCCAAACTGCTCATTTCTACAGTGTTTTTCTACAACTTTGCACAGTGCTTTTCATATATTATCTCATCTGAACTTCAAGTTTCTCTCTATTCCAGTCTTTCCTCTTCCTCAAGATAGGCCTGACCAAGTCACAATCTCCCCCAAGATCAGTCAACTTCTGTGACTCTCCATGACCTCTAAGAACAAACATGGAATCTTCTGGCTCCTTCCTAGCTTTCCTGTCCTTTTACTGTTTTATTCCTTCCCTGCCACATACTCCACAATCCAAAGACAGTGATCTCCTTTCACAAGACACTTCATCTTCTGACTGTTTTCACTGTCATTTCTCTGGAATCCTGGAAGCAAAGGGGAGCAGCTATTTCCAGTACAAGTGTGGAAGCACCCCAGTTTCCAAGGTCCCTGATGCTCCATCCTGATATAACACAGATGTTCCTAAAGATCCAGCACTCTGAAGCTCAAAGACCCAAGGGTAGAGATCAGCCAATGAACCCAAGTGAGCCTGGAACAGGACCAGGCAGGGCCATTCATCCCACCCAAAGCCTAGCACAGGGTGGAATCTGGTCCTAGCGCAAAGTCCCTGGTCAGGAATTAAAACTGAAGAAATGAATAAAGAGAAGAAAACTCCCACCACTATTAGGAATTATCGGAGATATAGAGATACCAGAAATTTCAATCTAAGAGGAGAGAAATGCCATAACAACTGCAAGCAGAGACTCAAATAAAAAAAGAATTTATTTTCCACAAGAACTGCATGAATACCTAGAAGAAATGTATCAAAAGATAAAGGCTCTGAAGGAAAGAATTAGGAGCAGAAAAAGTTGCTTATAAGAGAAAGTGGTAAACTTTACCCAAGTAATGGATTCCCTAAATATGAGAGTAAGTCAAAAGGAAATCAATCACTACATCAGATAGTAAATATTAAAACAAAATCAAAAGGCTGAAAAACTAAAAAAATGTAAAATATCTGATATTTCAAATAACTGACCTGGAAAACAGGTGAAGAAGAGATCATTTAAGAATCAAGGGACTCGGGGGGCAGCTAGGTGGCTCAGTGAATAGAGCACTGGCCCTGGAGTCAGGAGGACCTGGGTTTGGATCTGGCCTCAGACACTTAACACAAAAAAATAGCTGTGTGACCTTGGGCGAGTCACTTAACCCCAATTGCCCTCCAAAAAGCAAATAATAATAATAATAATAATCAAGGGACTCACCAAAAACTATGATACAAAAAAAAGTGCTCAGATTCAAGAAATCCCAAATGAAAAATGCCCATAGCTATTGAAAATCGAGGGCAAGGTGAAGATAGAAAGAATCCCACCAATCACCTCCTGAAAGAAATCCAAGTGGTGGCTAGGTGGCACAGTGAAAAGAGCACTGGCCCTGGGGTCAGGAGAACCTGAGTTCAAATCTGAGCTCAGACACTTAACACTTACCAGCAGTGTGACATTGGACAAGTTACTTAACCCCAACTGCACTCCCAAAAAGCAAAAAAGAAATAGGAGTTTCTGAATGATCCTTCTTTACCCCAATTGCCCTCCAAAAGCAAAAAAAAAAAAAAATCCCAAATGAAAAGTCCCAGATATGCCGCAGTCTAAATCCAGAGTTTCATATCAAAGAAAAAATAGTGCAAGCATCCAGAAAGAAGTAGTTCAAGTACCAAGGAACAACAGTAAGGATCACACAAGACCCGGCATCTTCTATTACAAACAACACAAGAGCTTGGAATACACTCTCCTAAAAAGCAAAAGATACAAGCTTAGAACATAGCATAACTTACCCTACAATGCTGAGTATAGCCCTACAGGGGAAAGAATGGATCTCTTTTGGAACAGAGGTCTTTCAAGTATATCTAATGAAAAAGCCATAGCTGAGTGGGAAATTTCTTTTTTGTATGACTCCTGCATTGTATCTTTTTTCCAATTACTTGTAAAAACAATTTTTAACATTCGTTTTTTAAAATTCTGAATTTCAAATTCTCTCCTGCATTCCTTCTCTTCCCCGCCTCTATGAGAAAGCAAGTAATTCGATATAGGTTATATATGTGTAGTCATGCAAAACATATTTCCATATTAGGCATGTTGTGAAAGAAAACAGACACCCCCACCCAAAAAAAGCACCAAGAAAAATGAAGAAAGTTTTAAAAGTCTGCTTCAATCTGCACTCAGATTCCATCCGTTCTTTCTCTGGAGGTGGATGACATTTTTCATCATGAGTCTTTCAGAATTTTCTTAGATCATCATAATGCTGAAAATAGCTAAGTCATTCACAGTTGATGGGTAGGAAATTTCAAAAGTAAATTTATTTAAGCAATTGAAAGATGAATGATGATGCCATGCAAACATTCTAATGCAGAAGAAAACAAGTATCTCTTCAGAACCATAATGTCTTGATTTTTTGAGAGTTACATAAAAATATTTAACTGAGGACCTATGGGTCCTGGGAATTTTGAAAAGGGAAAGAGAACACAGTGCAAAAGGAATACAGTAGGGGCAGCTGGGAGGTGCAGTGAATAGAGCACTGGCCCTGGAGTCAGGAGGACCAGAGTTAAAATCCTGCCTCAGAAACTTAACACTTACTAGCCATGTGACCTTGGGCAAGTCACTTAACCCCAACTGCCCTGCCCTCCCCCCTCCAAAAAGACCAAAAAAAAATTTTTTTAAGGAATACAGTAGTACAGAAAAGGAAGAAGAAGAGAGTAAAACTTGAAATGTCTCACAATTAAGAGAAGAGTATACAAACATAGATAAAGGTTTTGAACTGGTCAAAGAGCTGAACATATATACATACACACACACACACACACACACGCACACGCACACACACCCCAGCTTGGTGTGGAAATATATCAAAGAAAAAAGAGGGAAACAAGTCAAGATGAGAGGAGAGGTACTTAAAAAGGAGAATAATTTTTGTTTGTTCAATCATGTCTAACATTTTGTGTCCCCATTTGGGGTTTTCTTGGCAAAGATACTGAGGTGGTCTGGCATTTTCTTCTCCAGCTCATTTAAAAGATTCTGATCAAAATGACCAGCCATGTCTCTAGAGGGCTTTTGGGGAAGCATGTTACTCACTTCCTGACAGAAGAGAGAAGAACTCAGGGTGCAGGAGACATACACCTCTGGGCATGGGCAACGTGTGGATCTGTTGTGCTTTATTATACCATATTTACTTGTTACAAAGGGCATACTTTCTCCATTTTTAGTGGGGGTAGGGGGAGGAAAGGTGGATTGGCAACAATGAAGATCATTTAGCCTTTTTTAAAAATTCACAACCTAGGATGGCTAGGTGGCGCAGTGAATAGAGCGGCCCTGGAGTCAAGGAGGACCTGAGTTCAAACCCAGCCTCAGACACTTAACAGAAAAACTAGCCCTGTGACCTTGGGCAAGACACAACCCCAATTGCCTTCCAAAAAGCAAAATTAAATTAAATTTAAAAAAAAATTCACAGCCTAGGTGTTAAAATGGATAAACCACTTGGTCCAAGCTCTAGCTGTGTGACCCTGGACAAAAAGAAAAGGTCACTGAAATATTTTCTTAAACATACTGAAAAGAATAGAAGAAAGGAACACAGACAAGTAGCTCAGCTTTGAGAGCAGCTTGTGAAATTTATCATTTTTTAAAGTAAATACAGTTTACTATGCAATCATCTTTGTGTCACATATGTATTGAAATGTTCCCTTTTTCTGTTTTTTAGTTCATAATGAAAGAAAATGTGAAGAAGGAGAAGGAGGAAAAGACCAAAAGAAGATCAGAAGATGACACAGACATTTGGGAAATTACTAGAACTCACATGTAAATTTTAGGTGAACAAAAAATATCTAGGCTGTCCACAGCAGAGATTCACAGTTTCATGTGTAAACCGCTTTTTCAATTCTGCTTTGTGTGGGGAAATGTTCCTATTGGTTCATTTCAATATCATAATAAGTAAAAGGAATATTTTTTTTACCAAAAAAGGACAGAGGAAGTGAATACAGACAGCTTTTTCGGGAAATTTAGCTGAAAAGGGGAGCAAAGATATAGCTTTCAGAAGGGACAGAATCTAGTGATAGTTTTTTCTTTTTGGAGGGCAATTGGGGTTAAGTGACTTGCCCAAAGTCACACAGCTAGGCGTGTGTGTGTGTGTGTGTGTGTTAAGTGTCTGAGGCTGAATTTGAACTCAGGACCTCCTGACTCCAGGGCTGGTGCTCTATTCACTGCGCCACCTAGCCGCCCCTAGTGACACTTTTTTACAGATGGGGAGATGGGTACATTCGTAAGCAGTAGAAAAGAACCAATAGGAAGAGAAAGCCAGTGCTGGGTGGCATAGTAAATAGAGTGCCAGGCCTGGAGCCTGGAAGACCTGAGTTTAAATCTTGCCCTAAAGGTTTTATTATACATTTTTTTATTAGACCTTGCCCAGGCACAACCCTAGACAAATCATTTACCTCTCTCAGCCTCAGTTTTCCCATCTATGAAACAGGTGGCAAAACTGGCGCCTCCCTCATCAATATGTTGTGAGGATCCAATGAGCATTTATGTGCAAAATGCTTTGCCAAACTAACAAAGCTACATAAATATTAGCTCTTATTAAATTCTATCTGATTCTTCTGTGAGGCAAGCTGGCAAGTTGGTTTGACCCCATTTTATAGACATGGAAACTGAGGCACAGAGTCACTCCATGACTTGCTTTAGGTAACTCAGCTAATAAGTGGCAGAGCCAGGATTCCAACTCAGGTCTTGTGACTCTAAATACAGGATTCTTGGCACTACGAGTCAGCTGTTTCTGTGCATCAGATGTCCTTGAATTAATTCACTGTTGTAAGAGAAAACAAGAGCTACACTATGTACATGGTTTGCTAAAAGTTGGTTATAAACTAGAACTTCCTTAAGGACACAAAGGTTCCTGTCATGGGATTTTAATCTAACACACAAAGAAGCACCATGTTTCCAAAATACAAAGTAAAAGAAAAAAGGAGGGGAAACTGAGGTTAGCTTTGCTTACAGACTTGAGGCATAGGTCATATATGGAGTCTGACACAGAAGCCTCAGTTCAGCAAAGACCTCAAAAAAGAGGGGAGCAAGAAGTAATGGTCAAAGGGAAATAGTCCTGGGGTGGGAAAGATCATTCTTTGGGCTGTGAAGTAATTTGCACTCATGGTCTCCCATCCTTCTAATGCACTCCTTTGCCTCAGAAAATCTCTAGCTTCTCCCAAAGTGCAAATCAGTTTCCACTTTCTCCAGGAGGCCTTTCCTGATTTCACCTCTCCCCCTTAGCACCTTCTCTCTTTTTGAAACTATTTTGTATTTTGTTCAGTTGTTTCAGTCATGTCCCATTCCCCATGACCCTATAAATGGGGCTTCTTGGCAGAGATAGTGGAGTGGTTTCCCATTTCCTTCTCCAGTTCATTTTATAGATGAGGAAACTGAGGCAAATAGGGTTAAGTGACTTGCCCAGGGTCACCCAGCTCATAAGTGTCTGAGACCAGATTTGAACTCAGGAAGATGACTCTTCTGACTACAAACTGTTTCCTATTTATAATCCCCAGGCACATACCACAGAATCTGAAAAATAGCAGCTTCTTGATAAATCATTTATTGAACTGAATTGATATAATTTGTTGAGCTAAATTAATTTACATCAGTCAATAATAAGTCAACACTTATTAAGCCCCTACATGTGCCAAGGGCTGTACTAAATGCTGGGGATTTGAAGAAAAGCAAAGGACAGTCCCTACTGAGGAGCTCGCAGTCTGAGAAGGACACAGCATACAAAGAACTCTGCACAAACTAGATCTGCAGAAGATAGATTAGAGTCCCCAACTATTCATTCAAGGGCATTTATTAAGCACCTACTTGTGTCAGTCTCTATGCTAGGAAAAACAGTCCTGGCCATCAAGCAATTGACACTCTACCAACCCCACACAAAAAGGTCAACGGCTCTGAAGGCAAAGCCTTGGGTCGGTCTTCTCTGAGGCTCACTAATCTTGTGGTCCTGAAGGAGTCACTCCCTGGCCCTCACTTCCCCATCTGTGAGGCAAAAGTCTGGACAAGATGCTCCCCAACGTCCCTTTAAGTTGATATTGCCCCCTCACTTTCTATCAATGGCTACATTGCAGAACAATGATCACTTCAGACCTGTGATGGTGTGTGATGTCCATTAGCTCCCACACTGCCCACGATCCCTGTGTCTTCCCTTAATTTGGGCAGCTGCCACTTTTTCCTGCAATGGTTTTGGCCTCCCCAATACCAAAAAACACCTTCTAATCATCTGCCTCTAATCTAAACAACAAATAAAAAACAACCAAGATTCACACAAACACAAACTGTATATCTGTAATTTGTGTTACCAGATAGGAGTAGCATTTAGGGGTAAAGCAAGTGCAGATTTGAAGGAAGGTCCTGAGGACCTCCTCCAGGAAAGCAAAGGACCCTGTCCAGGGTCAGAGAAAGAACTGGCAGTGTCTGTTTTAGATCCAGAGACGCTTGATTGTTTTTTTCCCCCCTGGTTTTCAAGTGCATTATGGATCACTGAGCTCTGGATAGGTGTGGGGCATATGAGAGAGAAAGGGAAGGTGGGGGGAGAGGGAGAAAGAGAGAGAGACAGAGAGAGAGAGAGAAGGAGAAGAGAGAAAGGAAGAAAGAGAGGGAAGAAGAGAGAAAGGGAAAGAAAAAGGAAGAGGGGAGAGAAAGAGAAGGAAAGAAGAAAGAAAGGAAGAAAGGGAGAGAGAAAGGGAAGGGGGAGAGAAGGGAGATTAAGGAAGAGAAGAGGGAGAAAGAAAAGGGAGGGAGAGAGGGAGAGAGAGGGGAAGAGACAGAGACAGAGAGATGGAGGGAGAAAGGGGGAGAGGGAGGGAGAGAGACAGAGAGGAGAGAGAGAGAGAGAGAGAGAGAGAGAGAGAGAGAGAGAGAGAGAGAGAGAGAAAGGGGAATAAGGAAGAAAGGGAGAGAGGAAGAGAGGAGGGAGAGAGAGAGAAAGAAGAGGAGAGGAGAGAAAGAGAGCTTCCAAATAAGTTTCCATTTGAGGAGAAGAAATTTAAGTACAATGCAATTTCCAACTAGGGGAGAAAAAAACCAACTGCTCAAGTCAAGTTCAAGCTGGAACAATTGGAACACATTTGCCTTTGGCTTTGCAAATCTCCTAGTGCCACCGAACTGCCAGCTCTTGTCATCCTCACCATCAGTATAACATTTTAGTGGTAAGAAATGGGATGAGGTGTTCATTTCTTAAATTCCAGAATTTTAGAGCTGAAAGGAACTTCAAGGTTCTTCTTGTCCTTGTGATTCCCCCAAGGTCATAGCTGTACTCTCCAGCAGAGCTAGAATTAAGGTAATAGGATGTGGGATGGGGTTGGAGAGCATGAGGGAGGAGGGGCATCTTCACATTCTGTGTCCTGGCCCCCTCAGACCATCAATCAGTCAAGCTAGGGAAGTCTATGGACTCCTCAGAATCATGTTTTTAAGTGCATAAACCAAAAGGGACTATGCATGAAACCAATTATGCTGAAACCAAAATAAATTAACACAAACTCCAGGTTAAAAACTCCTATCTAGTCCAACCGCTTCATTTTACAGGTACGAGAACTGAGGTACAGAGAATGACCTGGAGAGCAAGCAGCAGAATCTAGGGCTTCAAACTCCATTTCCCACACTGCTTTCATGTCCCCTCATTTATCTCCCCAATAGCATAGAGAGAAGCGCACTTTAAAAAGACAGGAAAAATGGCTTCACCATATGACCTTGGACCAATCTCAACCACCTCATCTGTAACAAAGTATCTAATACCTGCTTGGCCTAAAAGGAATGGATGAGGTCCTATTCAAGTCACAATATACAAAGGCTGAATGGTGCCAGGGAACCTGGATTCTGATCCTGACTGTGGCAATTACTGCCTGAGTGACTTTGGACAAGCATTCCCTCTCACTGAGGAGTTTGAACTTAGATGGCCCTTCCCATTCTCAATCTTGGGATTCCGAAGAACTCCTTGCCCAGGGTTCTTTCCATTGTCCTTGGCTCTGACGAGGCCAGACCAGATGTTTGTTATCATTGTACAAATGAGACAATCAAGGCCCAAAGGGAAGTCCAAAGTCACACACTGGGTTAATGGTAAGGCTCCTGACTGCAGGGATTGTGACCCCTATTGAAAAGCTATTTGAAAAGCATATTTGACTTCTGGCTAAGGGAAACTTGGAGGAAATTCTTCTCTCTCCTGAAATCCTGGATCTGTAGCCACGTGAAAGCAATACCTTCCAATTATCATACAAATATCTTCCATTTCTTCAATTCCAAATTAACAAAGATGATGCCACAAGAAAGCTCACAGCCCACTTGGACACCAGGTGCTACAAGGAACCAGTCACCAACTGCTTAGCAAAAGGGCCATGCTGACTAAGTTTTCTTACATCCAGGAAAGTCCCTCTTCACAGAGGTTAAGACAACCAAAATATACAACCCATTCTTATTGCCAACAATTTGGACAGCAGATGCTTGAAAAATCAAAGCCTTCTTCACAAAAGTAGGAGACAAGGCCAGGCTTGGCTGACACTCCCCTCTCTTTCTGAAGAGCAGCTGGGAACAAGTCTTCCCTGCTGGACCAGAGGACCTCAGGACCTCTGAAGAGCAGGGAACTGTTGTATTATTTCGGTTTAGATCACCAAGGGGGATTGGAGGGGTGGGGCAGCAAGGAGAGATAGAGACAGAGACATACAGAGAGGGAAGGGGAGAGAAGGAAAGTCAGGAGAATGGGGCAGGGGTATGGGTGGGGGAGGGGGAAGGGAGAAAGAGCTCTTTGCCTGGAAGACAAGTTTTAATGTTTCTACGAGAAATATCTACAACCTTTCCCTGGGACAATACCGAAAGATGACTGCATCTGGAAAGTCAAGTTCAATGCTAATCAGTGTGAGGGCATGAAAGGGGTGGCAAGGGGACTATGGATGCTCCCCAAAGGTCAAATCCTGCTGGAGTCAACCTGGATCCCAGCATCCACCTGCTCCTTTCAGGGAACCTCAGCCCTTAGCCTACCTAGCTAAATGGCCACAGAGGAAGACAATTCACCCTTCACTGACGTTAATACACAGAGAATCCTCCCCAGACCCTTACGGCAAACCATTTGAACAGAGCAAATGCTACAATCTCGGGGAAGAAAAGCGCCTGGCACTAAGACGGTCAAAACAAAGGTCTGCCCCCACTGAACTGAAAGCAAGCTGGGCAGCAGCCCCGCCCCCGCCGCGCACCCGGAGGTAGCTAGGGGAGCCTCTCCCCCACCCCCAATTCCCTAGACCACCCTTCAGAAGGAACGCTGGCCAGGGAGGGGACGACGTTGGCCGGAGGCGGGATCAGCTCGGCGCTCCCCGCTGCACGGCGGTCGCACTCACCCTCCGTGCCCCGCTTGGCCTCCCTGTAGCGCTCCCACAGGTAACTCTTCATGTCCGGGGCAGCTCCGGCCGCCATGCAGAAGCCCCTGGCGCTGCAGCCGAGGCTCGAGGAGGCAGCAGCGGGGGCTGGGGGTCCCCGAAGGCAGCCGCCCAGCAGACCTCGCCGCGCCGCCGCCGCCGCCGCCCGGCAGCCCAGCCAGGGTCCGGCCGCCGCTGCCATGCTGCCGGCTGCCCGCGCTCTGCCTGCCCCAGAGCTCCAACCACACGTCTGCACCGCCCCGGGAGCCAGGCAGCAGCTGCGTCTGCAAGCACGTGGCGGCTCCGCTGCCGGCCGGGGCGGGGCGCTCGGGCCGGGGGCCGCGCAGCCTCACGCCTGCTCCGCGGGGGGCTCCTGGGGCGGGAGCCAGCTGAAGTCACTTCCTCGCAGCGGTGGGAGCAGTGGCAGTGGCAGCGGCGGCCTTCGCTCCCCCGGTGCCTGTAGCGCGGGAGGAGGCGGTTTGGGGAGAGCCCCTGGGCATTGGTGCAAGGTGGCACCGGGGGCGGTGCGGGGAGGCTGGGCCAGGGGCGCCTCCTGAGCCAATGCCTTGACTGGCTGAGCAAGAGCGACAGCGCCCATGGCCTCCACCCCCACCCTCCGGGCACCAGCCCTGGAAACACGAGCTCGGTCTGGGAAGAATTTCTGCCTGCAAGGAAGAGCTCAGCCCCGATCCCCTAGAGGCTGCAGCTGGCTGGGAGCTCCCCGTCCTTCCAACGTGCCCACCCTCCCTGGGCTACTAGGCGGCCCTCAAAGCACTCCTTTCCTGTGCTCGCAGCTTCGGGCGCTCAGCTAAAGGGGGTGAATTCAGCCTGCACCCCAGAAGCAAGTGCTGGTTCTCAGCAGAACCCTGGATGGGGACCTGGAACCCGAGTTCGAAGGTGTGTGACCTCACCTCCCTGTAGTCCGAGTCCTAACCCTAATTCCGGGCACTGCAACATCCTCTGTTCATACAAAACACCCGAGGGTGGGATCAGAGGACCAGGGCACAAATGCCACCTCCGGTGCATGGAACCTTGTGGCAAGCACTTCCCCTCCCTGGGCTTCAATTTTCTCAGCTGTAAAATGAGGCCTGGATGGCCCCCGACCTCTCTTCCAACTCCAGTATCTTCATCCCATAGTCCTCAATGTCGAAGTGATTTTAACTTAACAGTAATGATGTCATTTCCACTAGTTAGAAAGTCAAGTCGTTTTAATTCCTGTAGCTTCTTCCTGACCCCATTTGGGGTTTTCTTGGCAGAGATACTGGAGTGGTTTGCCATTTCCCTCCCCAGCTCATTTTACAGGTAAGGAAACTGAGGCAAACAGGGTGAAGTGCTTTGCCCATGGTCACACAGCTAGTAAGCGTCTGAGGTCAAATTTGAACTTGGGTCTTCCTGAATCTAAGCCCATCACTCCATCCACTGCACTGCCTAACTGAAATGAATCTTCCACTAAAGGTCTCCTCCAGTAAAGGCTTCCATCATAGTATAAAGCCAATGTTCTGAATTTTTTGTGTGTCCTGGTCCACCTTAGTCTGTGAAGCTTATGGATGTCACAGAATCAGGCTTTGTTGCCTAAACTCATGACTGAAGGGGAAATGCCACATTTCAGTTAGGGGTTAGTGATTCTTTTTTTCTTCTCCCAAGTTCATGAACCCTCTGAAATCTATCCATGATCCCAACAGTCCCTGGGTGGGAAAGTCTCAATAGCTATGCTTCCTGGTCCTGCCTACCAAACAAAGAGCTTCCCATACAGGCCCATTGCTGAACAGTGAGTCTGTCCAGCCCATGATCAATCAGCCTTAATCAGTTTGAGGTAGCTCAAGTCTTCAGGTGCCGTTGAAGAGACTCCATGACATCTTGCAAAGCTTTGAGAGTTCTGAGTTGGTCAGTGGAAAGAGCCTCTGATGTAAAATCATCTTGACCTCCCCTTAGCATGAGTGTTCATGGACCCAACTAATTACCCATCTCTCTATTGGACCTACAAGATTGAGAGCCCTCAATGAAAACTCAGTCAATGACAAAGCCCTCCCAAGAGTACAGAAAACCAGGGCAATAGCCAGTTCTTAGTGTGTGACTTCACCCACCAATTAAGTAGGTAAAGCTGAAGCCTTATCACAAAAGGAGATGATGTGGTCAACTGATACTGTTTCCAAGTCCCTACCTTTTTAGCTGGCCTAGTAAACAGTATCACTATCAGCTGATTCATTTTCTGGTTCATGTACTAGAGCAGAGCCAAGATAATTTGGTCTTTTCCCCACTTGGTTTCTCCCAAAACAACAGATCTCAGATTAAGGGGATAGTATTGTCACAATGACATCTGACAAGAAGACTCATCTTGGTGAGTTCAAATCCAGCCTCAGACACTTACTAGCCCAGTGACCGTGGGCAAGTCACCTAATCCTGTTTGCCTCAGTTTCCTCATCTATAAGACTATCTCGAGAAGGAAATGACAAACCACTCCAGTATCTTTGCCAAGAAAACCCCAAATGGGGTCAAAAGAGTTAGATATAACTCAAACAACTGAATAACAGCGAAAACTATAAATCCAGGACTCCCACGTATGTCTCCAAGTGAGCCAGAAATTTCTCTGAAAATCCACATTTACTGGTCCCATTAAATAATCAGTCTCCCTCTCCTTGAAGAAAATTCATTAATTTACCCAATGGGGCTGAGCATTCTCTGTCCACTGCTTAAATTCTGGCTGGGAAGGAGAGGTTTCTATGCCCCAGATCCCTTCCTGGAGCAGTACTATTAACCAATCTGATGAAGAGTTAAAGAAGGGATCTTTAGAGAGCGCAGTGCCCTGAAATCTAAAACAAAGCTGGGGGCTGTAGGGACTGGTGCTGACTTTCTCGTAATTGCTCCCACACATACACACATACACCCTTTTCTAGTCCCCCCCCAGTCTAGTAAATGCAAGAACTCAACCATCATACATGGCCTCCATTCAGCCTATCAGCCTATTCAACCACCCCTTCTTCCAGCCCACACTGGCAGAAGAAAGAAAACAAGCTGATAGTCAGTTATTCAATACTTGAAGTGCATCCTCTAGTGCAAAGAGTTGTCTCTAGCAGCCAAAAAGTAGCTCAGAACCCCCAGAACTACCCTAACTTTGTGCTGTGATAGCACAGGGAATTTCTGATGATAGATGTGTTATCAGCCCTGACACCAGTTTTCTGTCTATAACACCATGGCTCTTTTCAGAGTAATTCTAATTACTGAAACATAAAAACAACCAGTACTGACCCCCAAGACCAACGATCTAGAGGATTTGTTTTGTTTTGTTTCAATTTCCCAACCTCTTCTAGGGTCTATATGTATGACTTAAATCGAATGTGAATTTCAGTTAAACATGTTATTAAAATTCCTTCTACCTCCATGCCTTTATTTCAGTCTATCTACTATAGAATGTTCAGCCTCCTCTCCTCTGCCTCTAAAAATCCTGGCCTCCCTTCAAAGCTAACCTCCTACAGAATTCATCCCACTCTTTTCCTAAGTCATTGCTTTCCCTTGACTAGGCAAATTACTTGTCATTTATTATGTATCGACTTTTTTCCTTTATCAGTAGACTTGGTTTCCCCCCACCACCACTTGTAGAATGTAAGTTCTCCAAGGGCTGAAATGTTTAAACTAGTGTTTGTAGCCCTAGCAAAGTATCTTGTACATAACAGGAACTTAATAAATGCTAACTGGATTTGCTTGACATGCATAAGACCCACTGAGATAACTGGAAATACCCAGATTATAGAATAATAAATTTTATTCTGAAATCCTGAAATTGCTACTCTAAGCACTAATTTGAAGCATTTGGGGGAAAAAAACGTTCCCGCAGGAAGAACATAAAAGCAAAGAAACTTAGAAAATGAGGTAGTAAGTAAGTAAATGGAGAATTGAGGGAGTGGAAAGCATCATGGAGCCCACAGAGGGACTTCTGGTCTGAGCAGCTTCCAATCATCTTTTCCACTGACTATATGGCTACTATGTGAACTGTGGTATGTTCAGAGCTATTCCTGGAGTGTGGCTGCCTGGAGTTTCCAAGATTTTACTGCTTTAGAAGAAGCTCAGGGAAGCTGTAGGGGACCATATTTAATTGATACTATAAACAAACATAAAATCATTCACTTGTAGCTACATCTTCACCCCCACCACTATCATAGAATTGTGTAGGTGGAGACCTTTGGGGTCCCTCATTTTAAAGATGAGAGAAAACTAAGAGCTGAAGTGAGCAGTCTACTACACAGGAAGGAACAAAGCCACGATTTCAACCCTTGTCACCTTGATACCAAATCCAATGTTCCTTCAATCACTGGAACTGCCTTTCATCAAGATTAAGCAGGGAGCTAAGCTCCTCAAAGTGTACCTTGCTCCCCTTCCTTTTTTTAAACTTCTTTCCCACTTTAATGCTGTCTTTAATGTTAATTTTAGCCAGATTTTACCTGCATCAAAGTGTTGGGAGACATACTATAGGGGTTTGCCCTAGTTAACTTTCGTGGATGGTCCCAAGTAAGGGAGGAGGTAGTACAGTGGATAGAATGCTGGACCCAGAATCAGAACAACCAGAATCTGAATCTTGCCTCTTACTGTGAGCCCGTGATCAAGTCACTTAACCTCTGTATGCCTCAGTTTCCTCATCTGGAAAATGAAGCTAAGAGTACCTACCTCCCAGGGTGGTGTGATAGTAATGGCAATTAAAGATTCCCCTGTATTGGCTTGGTTTTCAAATTGATTGTATTAAAACCCAGAGTTTGTTAATCCCACCTGTGGGATGGGCTTGTTGATGTGAAAAGAAAGTCCTGAAGTGGGAGGAGCTGGTGATGTAGATTTGGAGAGACAAGAGAGAGGCGGAAGTTCTTTTTGGAAGCAGCACCTCGTGGAGAGGGAGAGACTAAGAGATTGCTGGTGGCCGATTTGAACTGCCCTGGACTTTTGAGACCTGCCCCCTGAGCTGCCAAGGACTGAGGAGACATGGCTGTTTTGCTGGTACTTTGTCTGT
>NW_027186303.1:965197-997671 GCF_028583685.1 Petaurus breviceps papuanus
TGTCAAGATGAAGAAAAGACCTCCATTTGGGTATTAAGTGCTGTGTTTAAACTTGATGTAACTCTGGGGTAGATTCAATTGTGATCCAGGGGTGGGGAACTTTTGACCTTTTTGTGTTCTATGGTTGAGCAAATGAATGTATTTTACTTATGTTTGGAAACTAATCTCCATTTGAGAAGAGGGGCTTTGTGGTGGACTTAATTAAGGTATAGCCTAGGGGTGGAGAAGTATTTGGAACAGAGACTTTGTAATTGATTGAATGATTGGAAAGTCCTGGGGTGGGGTAGGCCTTGGAGATGATTTAATCACACTTAGTAAATGCTGTATTTTGAATGATGTCATGTTTTGATCTTCTCTGTTCTGGGTTTGTTACTGAATAAAATAGAGAGCACCTATGCTGGTATTTTGAACCTGGGAAGTTGCCTTTGCTTGGTATTACATTACAGGTGGTTGTAAAGATCAAAAGAGGTAACATATATACAGCACTTTGCAAACCCTAAAGCTATGTTAGATACTAACATAAACCCTGAAATACCTAATCTTTGAGGGTACTATCAGAGAAATGATTAGATCTTCTTGTGATCTACCTATTGGGACTCTTACTGAAGGCTTGTTTTTCAGGAGATACTTTGTGATTGGGCAGTGGGTCAAGAGGGTTGTTACATTCTCTGAGCCAGAAGAAAACTATATAAACCCTGATGTGAGGCTTTGTTTTGGGGCTCACTTTGAGAAGTGTTGTGTGATTTGACCAGATGAGACTCTGGGCAGCCATCAAGCAGGGCTTTGAAAACCCAGATGTTGATGCTTCCCTCTCTGGTAACTGTGACTAGGTATGGATATAATGGTCAGACAGTTGGAGGCCTGTCTGTTTGAAATGTTTCTCTGTCTTCTTGTAACTTCTGCTTATAACCTGTGCATATAGTCTGAAGTTTGGGGTGCTGACTTTTTCCCCTGAACTAAGTAAATAATATGTTTGATTGATTAAAGCAAGAGTGTTCACCCATTTTGAGTTGTTTTTCTTTAGAAAAGCAGATCTAAGAACCTGTGTTGGCAGCCACCCTGGGTATGGTGGGGTGCTTGCTGCTACAGGATTCAAACCAGAATTGGTTATTAAATTCTGGTTTCTAATCTATTCTGCTATTCACTTCTGTTTTGTGGGTGGGCTCATCCCATTCACATTGACTGTAATGATTACTAGCTGTGCATTTCTGTTTCTTGTTCTCTTCCTCTCTCTTTTTATCCTGTCTCTCCTCAAATGTCTATTTTACTCTACTTTGCTTCTAACCACTGCCTCCCTTAATTCACCCTCCCCAATATTATTATTAGTATTATCCCCCTCTTTTCTTTTATCCCCTTTCCCTCCTATTACTCTGTGTGTGTATTCTTCTCTCTTTGAACCAATCCAATCAGAGTGAGTAAGCACTGCCTACCACCCCCACCCCCACTTTCCCCTCCACTGTAGAAGGAATTCCATGTGTGCCTATTTTATCTGAGAAAATCTTCCCCTCTCCTTTCTACTTCTTCCTTCCCCCTTTTCCCACTTCATCCCCCTTTTTCACACCTTCATTTGCTGGGGGGGGGGTGAGATCATTCCAACAAAATCAACTTATACTCATGCCCTCTGTCTATGTAAATTCCTTTAACTTCCCTAATAATGATAAAATTCTTAGGAGTTATATCAATCATCTTCTCATATAGGAATGAAAACAGTTTAACCTTATTGCATCTTGTAATTGAATGTCAAATTTTCTATTCAGCGCTGGTCTTTTCATCAGGAATGCTTAAAAGTCCTCTTTTCATTAAAAATCCATTTTTCCCCTGATTATATTCAGTTTTGCTATGCAGATTTTTCTTGATTGTAATCCTAGCTCCTTTGTCCTCTGGAATATTATATTCTAAGCCCTCTGCTCCTTTAATATGGAAGCTGCTAAATCTTGTGTGATCCTGACTGTGCCTCCACAATATTTGAGTTGTTTCTTTTAGGTGATGTAATATTTTCTCCTTGACATGGAAGCTCTGGATTTTAGCTATAATATTCCTGAGAGTTTTCATTTTAAGATTGATTTCATAAGGTGATTAGTGGATTCTTCCCATTTCTATTTTACCCTTGGATCTAAGATATAAGGGCAGTTTTCCTTTATAATTTCTTGAACTATGTCTGAGGTTCTTTATTTGATCATGGCTTTCTAGTTGTCCAATAATTCTTTTTTTTAATGCTTTATTAACTTCTGATTTATATCATTCGTTTCCACCAGATTTTGAGTTACAAATTTTCTCCCTGTTTTTCCCCCACCCACCCCCCAAAACAGCAGTCCCACAGGATATCCCCACCTCCAATCTGCTCTCTCCCATATTTTCTCCCATACCTGTTGTACTGTAACACCAAGGAAAGGCAACTTCCCAAGGTTCAGAATACCAGCATAGGTGCTCTCCATTTTATTCAGTGACAAACCAAGAACAGAGAAGGTCAAAACATGACATCATTCAAAATACAGCATTTACTAAGTGTGATTAAATAATCTCCAAGTACTACCCCACCCCAGGACCTTCCAATCATTCAATCAATTACAAAGTCCCTGTTCTAAATACTACTCCACCCCTAGGCTGTACCTTCATTTAGTCCACCACAAAGCCCCTCTTCTCAAATGGAGATTAGTTTCCAAACATAAGTAAAGTACATTCACTTGTTCAACCATAGAACACAAAAAGGTCAAAAGTTCCCCACCCCTGGATCACAATTGAATCTACCCCAGAGTTACATCAAGTTTAAGCACAGCACTTAATACCCAAATGGAGGTCTTTTCTTCATCTTGACATGAGGCAAGTTCTCAGCAATCTTAGTTCCTGGGGAGACAAGGTTTAGCAAGGCCATAAGATACATTGCCAGTCCCTTCATTAATTCATCCTCTGTCTGTAGAACAGTCCTAGAACCCCTGAAAACATTACCAAACCCTCTCCCAGGATTTCTGTAAACATACAACAAGAAAATCCTTCTTCAGGGCTTATGAACCAACAGAAAGGTTCCCAGATCCCTGCAACAACAGCACTGTCCTTCACCAGTGGACAGTATTCATTCTGTCTGCAGGACAGTCTCCAGACCCCTGTAACAACAGCACTGTCCTTCACCAGTGGACAGTATTCACTCTCTGTCGCAGGACAGTCTCAGGGCTTCTTAACCAAAAGCCAGGTTCCAGGACTTCTTCAACAACAGGACTGTCTTTCACCAGTGGACAAATCTGGCAAAACAACATCAAAACAGACAGACAAAGTACCAGCAAAACAGCCATGTCTCCTCAGTCCTTGGCAGCTCAGGGGGCAGGTCTCAAAAGTCCAGGGCGATTCAAAGTGTCCCCCAGCAATCCTTCTCAGTCTCTCTCTCTGCCTCCACGAGGTGCTGCTTCCAAAAAGTTCTTCTGCCTCTCTCTTGTCTCTCCAAATCTCGTCACCAGCTCCTCCCAGTTCAGGACTTTCTTTTCACATCAACAAGTCCATCCCACAGGTGGGATTAACAAGCTCTGGGTTTTAACACAATCAATTTGAAAACCAAGCCAATACAGGGGAATCTTTAATTGCCATTACTATCACACCCGTTTCGACTTTTCCAGTGGATCTCTATGCCTCAGTGCCTGTATATCTTATTTCATAATTACATGTAAGATGGTATTAATAATAGTGTATATATATATATATATATACACACACATATATATATTTGAATATTTGATTTTAAAACTTTCAATTCCAGATTCATTCCCTTCCCCCCCTGCCACCCACCCCCACTGGGGAGACAAGCAGTTCAGTATAGGTTGTACATGTGCGGCTAATGCAAAACAATAACATAGTAGATATATTGTAAAAGACTGACTATATTTCCCTCCCTCCTATCCCACCTCCCACTTGTTCTATTCTCTACTTTTATCCTGTCTCTTTTCAAAAGTGGATGCTTCCAACTTCCCTCCCCCCCCAGCCTGCCCTCCCTTCCATCATCCCCCCTCACATCCCCTTCCCCCCCTATTCTCCTGGAGGGTGAGATGCCCTATTTAGTGTGTATTTCCCTCCCTCCTCAAGCCAGATTCAATAGGAATAAGGTTGACCCATTCCCTTTTGCCTTCCTATTCTTCCCCTCCATTGTAACCATTTTCCCTTGCCTCTTCTGTATGAGATAGTTTACCCCAATCTGTCTCTCCCCATCTCCTCTCATTATATTCCTCTCTTACCTCTTAATTTCACCTTTTAAGTATCATCCCTTCCTGTTAAATTGGTCCCGTGCCCTCTATCTATGTATACCTGTAAACGTATATACACACATTCACATATGTATTCATATGCCTGCATACCCTCATATAAAGACATATATATATATATATTTCTAATCCCTCCAACTACTGAGAAAAGTTTCATAAGTTACAATTATTGTTTTTCCGTGTAGGAATGTTAATAGTTCAATTTTGATAAGTTGCTTATGATTTCTTTTCCCTGTTTACCTTCTCATGCTTCTCTTGCTTCTTGTATCTGAATGTCAAATTTTCTATTCAACTCTGTTTTTTTCAGCAAGAATGCTTGAAAGTCCTCTATTCCACTGAATGACCATATTTTCCCCTGAAACATGATACTCAGTTTTGCTGGGTAGGTGACTCTTGGTTTTAATCCCAGCTCCCTTGACCTCCGGAATATCACATTCCAAGCCCTTTGATCCCTCAGTGTAGAAGCTGCCAGATCCTGGGTTATCCTGATTGTGTTTCCACAATATCCAAATTGTTTCTTCCTGGCTGCTTGTAATATTCTCTCCTTAATATGGGAATTCTGGAACCTGGCTATAATATTCCTAGGAGTTTTCTTTTTGGGATCGTTTTCAGGAGGTGATCGGTGGATTCTTTCAACCTCTATTTTGCCCTCTGGTACTAAAACATCAGGGCAGTTTTCTTTGAGAACTTCGTGGAGGATGCTTTCTAGGTTCTTACTTTGTTCATGGCTTTCAGGTAGTCCAATAATTTTTAAATGATCTCTCCTGGATCTATTTTCCAGGTCAGTAGTTTTTCCCATGAGATATTTCACATTGCCTTCTATTCTTTCATTTGTTTGGATCTGTTTAACAGCATCTTGATTTCTCATAAAGTCATTAGCTTCCATTTGCTCCAATCTAATTCTGAAGCAATGATTCTCCTCAGTGAGCTTTTGAGATTCTTTTTCCATCTGGCAAATTCGACTTTTTAAGGCATTCTTCTCCTCATTGCCTTTTTGAGCTTCCTTTGCCATTTGAGTCAGTGTGTTTTTTAAGGTATTATTTTCTTCAATCAGGCTGTTGACTCTCATTTCATAATTTTCTTTCATTGTTCTCATTTCTCTTCCCAATTTTTCCTCCACTTCTCTTATCTGCTTCTTAAGGTCCTCTATGGCCTGTAACCAGCTTGTATTTTCCTTTGAAGCTTTTGGTGCAGGAGTTCTGACTTCGCTGTTTTCCTCCTGTTCCATGCCTTGCTCCTTCTTGTCCCCAAAATAGGAGTGTAATGTTGGAATCTTCTGTCTGCTTTGTTTCCTTTGCCTGCTCATTTTGCCACTCGATTATTTGACTTTTGGGCTTTTTGCCACAGTAGGACTCTGCCACCAGACGGGAGTTTTCGTCCCAAACGCTGGGGTTTCCTCAGCTGCCAGAGGTATTAGATGGGTGCCCTCTCTGAGGTCTCCACATGCTCTGGCAAGCTGGACACACACCCTAGGACCTCCACCCTAGACTGCAATCCAGATCCAAGCAGGTTAAAGCAAGAGCGATTACCCCTCAGACTGGTGCTTGGTCCCCCTACACTCTGCAGGCCAGGAGCTGAAGCCGCCATGTGGCACTGGCAGGCTGTGCTGGCATCTCAGCAGTTTCTCACCCCGGGGGTAAAAGCCACGCACTCCCACTTACTGGGTCCCAAAGTCCAGACTGCACTGGCCTCTCACCTTGTCCTTTGCATCTATGTATTGATAAATCTGGAAATGGCCACAGCTGCTGCTGATCTGGAGTCCCTCTGGTTGGCAGCTGGTCAGGCCCGCCCTGGGGCTAAAGCCTTGGTGTGGTGCTGGGCTCTGCTCCCAGAGCACTGCGCTGGCCGATTCCTGCCGGTGTGCTGGGCTGTCCTCAGCGGGAGGTTAGCTTCTCTGTGTCATTTTGTGGGTTCTGCAGCTCCAAAGTTTGTTTAGAGTCCCCTTTTTACATGGATTGGGGACTGTAGAAGCTGGAGCCACGGGAAGGTCGTGCTTCTACTCCGCCACCTTGGCTCTGCCCTGTTCAATAATTCTTAAATTATCTCTCTTTGATCTATATTCCAGGTGAGTTGTTTTTCCAATAAGATATTTCACATTTTCTTCTGCTTTTTCATTCTTTTGACTTTGTTTTATTGTTTCCAGATTCTAATTGCCCAATTATAATTTTTAAGGAATTATATTCTTCAGTGAACTTTTGTACCTCCTTTTCCATTTGACCTATTTTGTTTCTTAAGGAGTAGTACAGCACTGAATAAGTAAATTAACTTGGGGATTGTAGAGAACCACAGGCCAGTGGGACTCTGACCCTGATGGCTAAATAAGCCCTCTCAGCTAAAGAGCCTGCTACCAGGCTTGGATTGGTTCCCCACCTGCCAGGCATTATGTCCTTGTGTTGTGTGGTATACACCCCTGCCTTGAAGGAGATTTGTGGCTTCAATCTATAAATGCTTGTACTTGGGATAATAAAGTCGGCTATGAAAACACAGCCACCACTCTCAGAGTCCCATCTCTTTTATGTGCTCTCTCTGTCTCTGTCTCTGTCTCTGTCTCTGTGTCTCTGTCTCTGTCTCTCTGTCTCTCTGTCTCTCTCTCTGTCTCTGTCTCTCTGTCTCTCTCTCTCTCTCTGTCTCTCTGTCTCTCTGTCTCTCTCTCTGTCTCTCTCTCTCTCTCTCTCTCTCTCTCTCTCTCTCTCTCTCTCTCTCTCTCTTTCTCTCTCTCTCTCTCTCTCTCTCTCTCTCTCTCTCTCTCTCTCTCTCTCTGTGTCTCTCTCTCTCTCTCTCTCTCTCTCTCTCTCTCTCTCTCTCTCTCTCTCTCTCTCTCTCTCTCTCTCTCTCTCTCTCTCTCTCTCTCTCTCTCTCTCTCTCTCTCTCTCTCTCTCTCTCTCTCTCTCTCTCTCTCTCTCTCTCTTTCTCTCTCTCTCTCTCTCTCTGTCTCTCTGTCTCTCTCTGTCTCTCTCTCAGTAAGCAACTCTTTTTCAGAGTTGCTACAGGACAGCAGGGCTCCCCACAGGGGAAGGTTGTAATTTTTCTCATACTGCACTTGATTCACTAATGATGTGTCCTTCAAGTGTGTAATATTAGGCTTATAATCAAGCCCCAGCCTGTCTGAAATTTGAGCTTTGCTGCCCTGTTGGATATGCTCTTGGGGTCATTGACACAGAGCTTGAAGGTACCTCAAAAGCCATCTAGTCCAACCCTCTAATTTTCAGAGGAGGAAACTGAGATTTAGAGAAGCTGAGCACCTTGCCCAAAGTAACAAGGAACCAAGATCCTGGGAAGGCAGAGCCTGGCCCTTTCCATAGGAATATGCTGCAATCATTTCTCCCAGATCCCTGATCAGCAGCCTCTTAAACTGTAAGGAAGACTGAATGTTCAATCAGAATGAGCCAGATGCTTACTGAGCATCTGCTAGGTACAAGGCTGATACCCAGTGGTAACCTCACAGCAAGGATTGGCATGATAACAGCAGAGAGATGGCCATGTTTAGGGTCAGGAAGACCTCAGTTCAATGACTGTTTGTAACACACAGAAAATGTGTGACCATGAACAAGTTATTTAAACTCTTGGGGTCTCAGTTAACTCTTTAAGACTCTAAGTTATAGATGGATTGCCAATTTACATTAGTGGAATGTTTTCAGACAGATGAAATCACAAGTCCAAACCAACAGCCACTGTTTTAGATACTGAGGATAGATGGATGGATGGAGAGAGAGATGGATGAATGGATGGATGGATAGATTATATATAAATGATAGATAGATAGGTGGGTGGATGGATAGATTAGATGGATTTTTAAAATGCAATTCCTGCCCCAAGAGAGCTTACATCTTCCATCAGGGGATAGAGCAAGATATGCCATAAACATTAATAAATACAAGACAGTGAAGATACAGAATGGTAAAAGGAAGAAGCCAGAGTATTTTAGGAAATCTGGATTCTTCTCCATAGGAGGAATTGTTAAGTAGCATAAGCCTAGTTGGAACCAAGGTCTTTTGGTTCCAAATCCAATGTTCTTTCCACTGTGTCACATTGCCTTCATTGAAGCACAGAAGGTAGGACTGCCCTCCCTAATCTCTCCCTCCAACCCTCGCTCCCTCGCTTCTGTCTCCGTGTGTGTGTCTCTCTCTGTCTCTGTCTCTTTGTCTCCCACTCCTCCTTCTCTCTCTCCCCTCCCTCCCCATCTCCCATCTTCTCCCCCATCTGTCTCTGCTTGTCTATCTTTCTCTTTCACACACACACACACACACACACATGATTAAAGGAGAAGGTTTTATGGAGGAGGAGACAATTAACATAAAAAAGGTCCTTGAAAGGCACGGATAAGGATGGATAGTATCCCAGGTATAGGGGATGGCCAATGGGAACTTGCACAGAGTTACAAAACAGCTACTAATTCACTTTAATTGCAACAAAGTACACAAAGGGGTGTCATAAAACAGCAAGAACAAAATGTTGCCCAAACTGAATCTGAACCAGCTCGATATTTTGCCTGATTAGGTCCCCGGCTGACTACAAATGCTAGCTATCACAATAGAAAAGCTAACATGTTGCTCTCATGATGCCTTCCAGCCATTCTCCTCAGAGAGATGTATTCTCTCTAATGTATTCTACCTTGATTCATTAGCTTCCTAACGTGGTCAGAATGAATCAGGATTACTTTCTCGATGGCCTTAGTGGGTATCTCCACAAATTTCTGAATAATGCTGACCTGGTAGATAGAGAACTAGTTCAGGGGAAAGAGAGTCTCCCTATGAATTTCAAAACTATTTTTCATCCTGTAAAGTGAGCTTTTCATAGTGTTATTCAGATCTCATAACACTGAATAGTAAAGTGTGCACTTAGAATCTCAGAATTTCTGAGTTGGAAAAGACCTCAGGTCATCTAGTGTACAGGGAATTCCTGTTTGAATGTGACATTCCCACCAAATGGGCATCCAGCCAACTCATTCCCTCGCAGGGCAGCCTCTCCTACTTTTGGATAGCTCTAATAACTGGGAAGTTTTACCATATAATGAGCTAACCCCTGCCTCTGTAGCTTCCACCCATTATCCCTCATCCTCTTGGGTCAAGCTGAACAATGCTAATTTCTCATTCATTTGACAGCCCATCACATACTTGAAGACATCTGTGATGCCCCCCAAACTTCTCTAGGCTAAGTAAACATCCTCCGCTTCTTTAACCAATCCTTGCTTGCTAGAATGATTTATGATTTAGTGGGAAAGAGGTGTGGGGTTAGAATTGGGGGAGTAGTTTTTAAATCCCAGTCCAGTCAATTAGTATTTTGACCTTGGGAAAAATCATCTCTCTCTAAGGCCTCAGTTTCCTCATCTAGAAAATAAGGGGCTTGGACTAGATGACCTCTAAATTCCCTTCCAGTATTAGATCCAGAGGTTTTAAGCCCCCTCAAAATTGTGGCTACCCTCCTCTGAACACATCAATACCCCTCCTATAATATGGATTCTAGAATTTAATTTAGTTCAACATTTATTAAGCACCTCTTAATATGTAAAACAAGAGGTTTTAAAGTAGAGAGAGCCAGCCTTGGAGTCTGAAAGACCTGGATTCAAAAACTGCCTCTCATACATATTCCTGATGTGGAAATTGCTTCCACTGATGAAGATGTTCAGTTTAAGATATCTACTGGACATCCAGGTCAAGATGTCTGAAAGGCAGTTGGAGATGTGACATTGCAGGGAGACAGAGAGATTAGAGCAGGCTAGGTAGATCTGAGAATTATCAGCATAGAAATAATAGATAATTAAATCCATGGGAACTGATGAGATCAGCAAGTGGAAGAGTATAGAGGGAGAAAAGAAGCCAGCCCAGGACAGAGTCCTATGGAACACCTGTAGTTAGAGGGCATTACCTGGATGAGGATCCAGCCAAAGAGACTGAGGAGCAGACATACAGAGAGAACCAGGAGAGATTGGTAACTTGAAAACCCAGAGAGAAAAGTGATCAAGAAGAAGAGGGGGATCAGCAGTACCAAAGGTTATGGATTCAAACAAGTGAGTAAGGCCAAAAAATGGGAAATTGATCAAGGAGAAAATATAGGCAGAAAACATTACAATTTCCTACAGATATTTAACTTTAAAAAGGCAATCACCATAGTTAGGAAATTAAAATAACTTAGGAAATCGCTTTAGTTAATAGACATTTTATCTCCTTGGCAGGGAGGCATTGTAGCCGTGGGCAAGAACGGTATAGGATATAAATGAATTTATAAAATGTCACAGAGGAAGACAGCAGAAAGTTATATGCTGTGTAGTCTTATAAAATGATGGTGAGTAGGAAACCAAGTCACCAACAAAGTAAAATCTTCCCTCAAGCTTTTATAGAATGTATATCTCAAAAGCATTATAGATTCCTGGAAGGACAGTAGAGCCCAAAATGGAACAAATAAGCTAGCATTCTGTCCATCACTAATGGCATGTGAAACCTCCACATTTAGATTGGGACACTTCAGTCCCAAATGTGCTACTCAGTGAGGAAATAAGTAAACAGAATTTTCAAAAGACAAAAATGAGAACAGTTAGACCCAACCAAGTATATATAGGGGGGAAAATCCATTCTGGAAATAACAATATTGAAAGTATTGAGGGATTCATTTTTTAAGATATCCAAAAGGGAAGAAAATATTGAATGAATAGAAAAAATAATGAATGGTAATTCCCAGGTAAAAAAAGGCAGTTTGGAAGATATCAATAACTTTTGACCAATGTTCATATTTTTTCTCTTCTTTTTCAAAATATTTATATTGAAAGTATCCTTAATGAAGATATGAGAAGGGCAAGTTTTTGCAAATGACTAATAGTAGTCACATAGAAGGCCATATTCCTACAGTCACACAATTGACTGAGAGGAATTAGGGAATGAAATCCCATTGCAATGTGCATTTGACTACCCAAAAAAAAAAAAAAAAAGCATTTTCTCCATAGTACCCAAGGCTATCTTAAGAGGCTTTCTGCCATGGGCTAATATCAAATGATAACTTTGTTCTACAGATTCTCTGTTCATCATTGTTAAATGAAGCATTAAACAGGGAGACATATACTGACTAAAACTTTTTGCCTTCACCATGTATGATCTTCTGCACCAAGCTTAAATGGGCAGGAGGAGGGCAGGGGAGAGGCTGTCCAGGCATTCCTTTTTGTGGACTGTATTGCGTTGGATATAAGCTCCTTGAGGGCAGCAGCTGTTTCATTTTTTGTCTTTGTATCTCCGGTGTCTAGCACAATGTTTTGTATCTAGTAGGTGCTTAATACATGCTCATTGAATTGAAAAATTGATTGACTTGAAACCTAGAGCCTTCTAGAACCTCCTCTTTGAAATCCATGGCATTTAAGAGGTTGATTTAGTAACTCACAAAGAAAAAAAGCAAGAGGGTATTAGAATATATGTGACCCAGGTCACGATATTATGGCATGCAGTTGGATAGACTATCCATTGAATTAGCCCACTGGTGTGTGTGTGTGTGTGTGTGTGTGTGTGTGTGTGAGTGTGTACACACGTATTGTTGTTCGTCCTTCATTTTCAAAAAGGACCGATGACATCATGGGGTAACAACTTCTGAGTGAACTACATTTAAGTGAGGCAGAGCTGCACAAAGCCATCAGCCTCACTCTCTCTTCTAGAGTCATCAAAGTCCAGTGGCAAGACAAAAGTCAGGATAGCTGGCCCAGGATGCAGCAGATGATCTTGGCATCTTCCATGTCTGACCAAACTCTAAGCATTACATCGATGCACCTGCTTCCCACTCTTCTGTGGGAAGTCTTCACATGCTTGGGGTAGACATCCCCCTAACTCACAATAGGTTTGAGTCCTGTTGGTTAGCCCGTCTGCCAAGCCAATTTTACCAGCGTGTGGCCATTGTGCATGCATCAGCTTCTTGGAGCCACAGGTGAGAATTGGGTGACCAGTAGACACCAAAAGTGGATGACCAGCCCTCATACCGAAGCTACTATTCCTCCCTGAACACTCCATACAGAATTTTACATAGAACAGGAATTGAGTACAGATGGAAGATAGGCTAGGCTCTTAACTAGAGCTTGATAAATGCTTATCGAGTGATGATAGAAACTTACATGATGTTTTCAGTGATGCTAGGCTGTTCCCTGATGCTAATGCCCTTTTATAAAGTTAGATTATGAGTTCCCTGAAGGCAGGAACTGTCTTTCTTTTTCTTATTTGTATCCTCAGCACTTACTACAGTGCTTGGCAGTGCTTATGCAGACACTTAAATGTTTACTGACTATTGACTAAAAAGTATGGATATATGTAGCCATACTTTTATATATTTTTTATATATCATATATTTTTCCACTGATAACATAGAGTTATAAATCTTAAAACATTAATACAATATGACAAATAACACAAGCTACAGAAGACGAAGATAATGGAAAGATACAACAAGCCGGGCCTAAGTGATAAATTGTCAATGATACCTTATGCATAGAAAGTCTTGTAAAAGAAATCAAGGTGGTATATGACCAGACAGCAAGCTGGGCCACTTGTGTAGTGAGAATGAGGACTCACAGACAGACAACCTCTGTGTTCCACTAGCATCCACCAAATGTAACAAGGGAGGCAGTGTGGCACAGGGGAAAGAGTGGCTTTGGGATTGGAAGACCCAGATTCAAATCCCACCATTAGGGCTTACTACCTATATATTTTTAGGCAAGTGATTTAATTTCCCTGGGTCTCACCAGCCTCCTCTGTAAAATGAAGGAATGGGTCTAGAAGGCCCCCAAGAGCCACTGATAGCTCCAGGGCGAACTAGGATCCTATGGGCCAGAGAAAAGTCTCCTAGTCAATTCCCTCTGGAAGATGATGGGGACAAGAATAACAGAGGATAAGAAAGTTGTGGATAGATGGAAATCTGCACTGTTGAAGGGAGCACCCACCTTGAGGACCCTAACAACCTGAAGAGTTGTTGCCTTGCTCAATCACATCACAGAAGTGTTGTGTAGATCAAAAGAAATATTATAATAACTTATGATACTACATTTATCATCATGTTATATTAATTATAATGTTGTCATAATAAAATAAAAGCATAGTGCTTTAAGGTTTGAAAGCATTTCATATATATATATGTGTGTATATATATGTTATCTCATTAGATACCTCTGAGCAACATTGGGAAGTAGATGGTATTATCACTTCCACTTTCTAGTTGAGGAAATTGAGGCAAACAGAGGTTAAGTGACTTGCCCAAGGTCACACAGCTAATAAGTATCTGAGGCTAGATTTGACCTCAGGACTTCTTTTCTCAAAGCCCAACCTTCTTATTATGCCACCTAGCTGCCTCCTATGTGAAAAATAGTAACAGTAAAGTGTTATACATAAACATAGGGTAAAATCATCATCATTCTTACTATTATGATCTCATAGACAGTTGTCATTTTTACTACCGTGTTTCCCCGATAATAAGACCTATCCCGAAAATAAGCCCTCCCTTACTGTGTAAGATTCCTCTAAAATAAGCCCTCCCCCGAAAATAAGCCCTATTGAGATTGCTACTACAGTGAAGGTGATCCCCTGCGCTACACGAAACATTACGGTACCCTCTGTATGCACCGTCCCCCCCCCCCCCGGTGAAACGCACGCGCACTCCGACCCCCCTCCAATCAAAGCTGCAGCAGTGAGCGCGTCATCCTGTTCTTCCCCAGTGATTTGCTTGCTGGCGCCATTGAGAGCAGTGCCGCGGAGGAGAGCTGAGGCAGGACAACATAAGCCCTCCCCTGAAAATAAGCCCTCTGGTGTTTTTCTTTCCAAAAAAAATAATAAGACAGTGTCTTATTATCGGGGAAACACGGTAAGTACTTTACTTTCAATTCTAGGAAGATTGTAGTTTTTGTTGTTCTTACTTAGCTCTTTCAGTCCTGTCTGACTCTCTGTGATCCCATTTAGGGTTTCTTGGCAGAAGTACTAGAATAGTTTTCCATTTCCTTCTCCATCTCATTTTACAGATAAGAAAACTGAAGCAAACAGGGTAAAGTGACTTGCTCAGGGTCATACAGCTATTAAGTGTCTGAGGCCACATTTGAATTCAGGTCTTCCTGACTTCCAGGACCAGCACTCTATCCACTGGGGTACCTAGTTGTCCAGATTGTAGTTTACTCTTATTTAAATCTAGGAGGATTTTTTTTTCTGTTTCATGAAAATACTTCGTAATCATGACATTGTTTTGAAAATTCATTCATAACTCCCCAACTGTTATATGGGCCAAGCAACATAACCTTCTACAAATAAACATTTGGATAATATTTCATTAATATTTTGCCCCCCAAAAATGTAACTTACAGGGTAAAATATCCTATAAGGTCCTATAATTCCATCTACATCAGTGTACTTAGGAATTTTAAAAGATCCTTCTAGTTCTTTTTGACTAAAATCCATGAAACCAGCATTCTGGATTGTTTTAATGATCATATAAGTAAGCCACCAGTTTATGAGCTTTATCAAGGCATGAAGATTCTTCTTTATTTTCTCCAACTGCTTTAAGAAAAATAGGCAAATGGATGCTTAGAAATAAAGTCACACTTGAAAGAACATGGGTATGTTTGGTGCATGTTGCCTACAACAGTCTTTATTGCTTATTATTTTCACTCAGTTTTTTCAACATTCTCATATCAGTTTGCTGTCTTTTGGGTGGAAAGGGTTTATGAAAAGTTGTATGTCTTCCTGATTTATGAAAGAGCTGATTTTCTGGTGAAGTCTGTGGCCTGCAAGGAATTTCCAAGGCACCCATAGCATTAAAAGGCCCTGATTTGGGTGTCTGCAGGGACCGGTTATAAGAGGTTGCCGAAGGTGCCCTTTTCCTTGGAGATTTCAGCATGTTCTCTGGGCTGCTGAACACCGCGTTCTTCCCAGAGGCATCTTTCTCTTTCTTTGACGAGTTGCTGTCCTCTCGACAGCTCCATATCTCCACGTTATTTTGGACCTGCTGCTTAACGATCTCCTTTGTGGGGCTACAGGTGATGAATCTCGTGTTCTTCTGCCCTTTCCCTAACAGGCCTTTGGAGCCATGGTCCTCTGAGACTTTGTAGGAGTCCAGGCTCATGGCCCTCTGCAGTTTGGCGGTGCTGCTGCTGAGTGGAGATTTCAGCATGCCGAAATCCTGAGGCCGGTGATACTCCAGCCTTGGCTTTGAGATTTTCTCCTGCACTAAGATCCCCTTGAAACTTTCGTGGCTTGTGCTCTGGCCTTGAAGACTCCCTTTGCTTTGGCCTTTTCTCTCAAGCTCCCTCAGAAGGCTATAGAAAGCAAAAGGGACTGGGTAGTCTTGGTGTTGCACAAATTCCAAGAAATATGTGTGTTAAAGACTGAACAGAGACTTACCGGAGGAGCTCAGAGGTGGATGAGTGAGAAGGCCCCAGATAGGTAACTCTTAAATCAAGTGCCCTGTGCAAAACTCCAGTTACCTCTTGTTCAGACTGACTGGAAACACCAATTTTAATCAATTGACCAGCTAGGCAGGAAGAAAAGAAACATATCTTAATCCACATACACTTTGATTTGCACCTTCAGAAACTTACAATTAAATGGATAAAATGAAGTAAGAGGTACATTTGTAAAGGAGCTATTGAGTTTAAATGTGATTTAAATGTGACTAAGGTGAGCTCACAGCCAGGGGTGTCTTGAGTCAGAAACAGCCAGTGTCTAGCGTATTTTACGGTCTGTACACTTGTGTGTGTCAGGATCTTGTGGGTGTGAGCACACCTTCCACTGGTGTAGATCACAGCCCCTCCACACCTTACCATAGCACGTGGTTGCTGCCTGTTCCCCTCTGTTGAGTATCTCGTGTATCTCGCCTTTCTCTTGTCGGCCCATGGTCATTTTCAGGCCGTTCCCCTATTCGTTTGTAAGCTTCTTGAAGGCAGGTCTGTCTTGAGCCTTTCTTTGTATCCCTAGCACTCAGTGTAGTGCTTGGCATACAGTAGGCATTTAATAAGTGCCTCTTGGCTGGACTTGCTGTTACAAAAGGGCTGAATTTATAGCATCATTCGTAAACTTGAAATTCAAGTTGCAACACATGGATCTTATTGGCATTAGTTTATGACAAAGGGACTCTGTGATCCACCCTTGTATATCAAAGTGGAGGGAAAAAAATTGACATGTGACCTAATGGCCTTTCCAGGTACTTTCCATTGTCCACTCTCTAGCTAGCAGGTGCTGATTAGACTTAGTTCTACTCAGCAGTTACTTCGGTTAGTAAAGTTCTCTCTGTCATGACTACTACTTCATTTTATGGTCCAAGGGCTGTTTTGCACCATATTCCTCTACTCAATAAACTCCCATGGCACCCTATTCCCTCCGGCATGAAATACAAAATTCTGTGTGACATTTAAAGCCCCAGTCACCTGGCCCCCTCCTGCCTTTCCAGCACTCTTACACTTTACTCCCTGACACATGCACTTCAAAGTCAACAACACTGGCCTCCTGGCCATGTCATAGACGAGACACTCCACTTCTCAACTCTCACCATTTTCCCTGGCTGTCCCCCAGACCAGCCTGGGGTGCTCTCCCTCTGACTTCTGCTTCCTGGCCCCTGGCTTCCTTCAGGTCCTAAGGGAAATCTCATCTCTACAAGAAGCCTTCCCCAACCCCTCCTAAGTCTAGTGCCTTCCCTCTCTCAATTATCCCCTACTTGCCCTGTATATAGCCCATTTGTACATATCTGTTTGCTTTTTGTCTCCTTAATTAGTTTGTAGGCTCCTTGAGAAGGGACTGTCTTTTGCCTCTTTTTGAATCCCTAGTGCTTAGCCCAGTACCTGGCACAAAGAAAACACTCAACAAATGCTTATTGACTGACAAACTGATGGTCTTCCTGAGGCTAGTTCTGTTCAGCAATCCATGGCTATTTTTCTTCCTTTTAAATTAATTTAGTGAATTTAGGAGGTAGCCAGAGTGTAAGGGCCAAGGGCACAGGACTTGGGACCTGGTTTTCAATCCCAGTTCAGCTTCTTATGACCCATGTGGTATTAGGAAGTGTCTGGGCCTCAGTTTCCCCATATGACAAGGCTGAGTGTTCAGTAAACTCAAAAACAGTCTGAAGTTGGACAACACTACTGAACGTTTGACAAAAACTGCTGGGAAAACTGGAGAGTTATTTGGCAAGAATTTGATTTAGAACAGTTGCCTATATCATATAGCATAAATCTATGCATTGGGAAATGATTGTGATGTCAGAAACAAAAGACAAATAAAATGAGGGGATTAGTGTTTTCCAATGGTTTTTTCCCATTCTAAATCCTATGACCTTATGAATTATTGAATTACACCCCCGATTGGCTAAGCAGATGCCTTTTCTGTCTCACCCACCTCACCAGGCAGCCCAGAAGAGCTGAGATCCATTAGGCTGGGTTGGGTCTTAGGATGGATGGAAAGCTTGATGCTCAAACCCTAAACCTTGAAGACAGCCCCAAGCCCAGGATCTAATCTTGGGAGTTCCTCAGGATGACAATTCATTCAGGACCAGACTGAACCCTGATTCATCAGCTTAACAATGGAAAGGAGCCCCTGGACCTGCCCCTTAATGCAGTCCTACTTCCAAGAGCAACTGGGCAGCTGAAGTGGCCTCCAAGAGTGAGGGGAGTCAGAGCATCATTTCCTCCCTCACATTTATTTGTTCCATGAGAAACTATCACCAAAGCTTTGGGGGTGAGCATGACAAGGAGAAGTGGTTGCCAACACTTGCCTTCACATTCCTCAAATTCTGCCTGGTATGATGAGCACATGTCCCATGGTCCTCTATTGTTGGTCAGTCATTTTCTAGTCATGTCCAACTCTTTGTGATCCCATTTGGGGTTTTCTTGGCAAAGATACTGCAGTGGTTTGCCATTTCTCCAGCTCATTTTACAGATGGGGAAACTGAGGTAAACAGGGTGAATTGACTTGCCCAGGGTCACACAATTAAATAAATGTCTGAGGTTGGATATGAATTCAGCACAGCCAGTTTCTGACTTAAAGTTCCCTCCCACCCTGTAACTTCCAAGGTCTGCATCAATGTTCCCATCAGTTAACATTACATACTATGTATTGTTTATGAATCTGGGCTCAGTGATAATGAGTATGACTATGTTTTTGGTCCAAGGGCTCATCACCAGTTGGATCAAAATTTTTCAGCCATAGCAACTCATGAAGACCATTGACTACAGTGTAGAAGGCGGGTCAGATGCAGAGACTTGAAATCACAGACTTTTCAAGGAGTTGCAGAATAATTTCAAGGGTGTTTAGAGATTCAAGAGGCAGAAGAAGGCTTAGCCCTGGCATTTCAATTACAAGTCAGGCTGGGGCTGTGTCCTAAAGGAGGCCAAGAGCTGGGGCTTCAGTTGATGGGCACAGCTGCCATTCTCCTGGGGTCCTCTTGGCCTATGACTCAGAAAACATTAAATCTACTCCTAAAAAATTAAAATAAATCCCACTTAACTGAGATATTTTTCAGTGAAAGAAGAATTTCATATTCTCCATCACACCACAATTACCTCCTTTTTATCATGACAGGGCTATTTGAAATTCAACATTGGAAAAGACTGAAGGCAAAAGGAGAAGGAAACACAGAAGATGAGATGGGTAGATAGTGTCATTGTTAGTGAGCTTGGCCAGACTCTAGGAGATAATGGAGGACAGAAGGGTCCATGGGGCCATGGAAGAGTTGGCCATGACTGAATAAATGAACAACTGTCAGTCAATGAGTATTTAGTGAGGGCCTGCTATGTGCCAGCACTGTGCTGAGTGCTAAATGCATACATATGTTTGTATATATGTATAGATTGTATATACACTTGTGTCTCCCATTAAATTGTAAACTCTTGTCAAGTAAGGATTGTTTCATTCTTTGTAATGTTATCTCCAGCACCTAGCACATAGTAGGTGTGTAAGAAATGTTTGTCAGTTGATTTGCTTTAAAAGGAAGGTGAGGGGTTTGGGTAGTGCAGAATAATAATTATGGCTGACCATGAATACAGCCCTTTAAAGAGTGAGGGCTTGATGGACCTCTCCTTCACTCCTCACAATAACCTGGCAAGAATAACACCGATGTTCAGTGCTCACCTGTGACCTCGTGACCCCTAAGTATCAAGAGCGGGACTTGAACACGGTGCGAGGCTCTTTTCCCTCCACTGTGCTACCTCCTAAAGGCCACCAACTACCAATAATGTGAGCTAATTACCTAATTTACACATGACATTGCTGAGGCTGATGTTAAGCTGCTTTTTCACTTGGAAGGAGTTAGTCAAGAGTTCCATATTTTCTTTTATGTTTATCACTCCTCTGTAAAACTCAACTGCATTTTTCCTTTGAAATCTGAAAGAAAGAGAAAGGAGGAAAGAGAGAAAAGGGGAGAGAGAAAGACAGAGAGAAGGAGGGGATGAAGGAAGGAAAAAAAGGAAGGATGGAAGGAAGAAAAGAAAGAGAAAGGAAAGAAGAAAAAAGGATGAGAAAGGAGGGATGGAGGAAAGAAAGGAAGGAAAGAAAGAAAAATGACATAAATTTGATTTAAGTTACAGAATACTGGTATTTACTGTACCATGCCCTCCATCCATCCCTCTGGAGCCATCTTGGGAATCCTTCTCTATGCCTTCTCTTGCATTGCCTATTATGCAGCCTCACTCACCCAGCCTTGCCCCTCATCCCACCCTGTACCTCCAGTTTCCCACCAGGTCAATCCTTTCATCTGGGCAGATGGTTTTTATGTGTCAGTGACTCTGAGCTACTTGCCTCCTGACAGGAAGTAATTCTTGGGATTTGGCAGTGGAGGCAGGGAAGAAGAAAAGCATTGAAGAATCTGAGCATGGCTACAGGCCTCCACTCATTAAGTTCAATGGGCCTTGCCATTAGCTTCCTGGCTATTCTGTCTTGTTCTCATGTTGCTGTGGTCTAACTGCTGTTCTCAACTCTTGTTCACTGGGTTGGAAATGAGGACATTATGGTCAGTGTGTTTGTAAGTAGAGAGGTGGCCAAAGGATCCAGGGGGGAGTTATCCCCCTTGGTGAGAATCTCAGCCCTTCTAGCCACTGGTATCTCGGAGAAAAGGATCACAGAACACAAACTCCATTACTTGGAACTCTTTATTCAGCCTTACTTTTCAGTCTTTTTATGGCCACTTATTAAATCTGCCAAATATTCCTTAATTTCTCCAACTAAGAAATGATTGTCTCCAAACAAACTTTTTCGGATACTTAAGCATTCTTGAAATTTCAATTTTGCAATAGAAAAGTTTCCAACAAGAGATCTGAAAGTGAAATGTATTGTGTGTTATTAACTAGGCATAATAAATATCAGGTGACATCTTGTGAGTTACTAGAAGTTATCCTCAAATTAATTTTCTATTTCACACGAAATTCTCGCTGGAGAAACAAATTCAGGGGTCTACATGTAGCATCCAGGTCTCCCCAAAGGCTGGCCTAGATTCAAGGCACACTGTGAGGAAGGCTCAGTGGTCACTCAGGGCCAGACAGAGCCCTCACACACATTTACCAGCCAGCCAAAGGAAGCACTAGTTGAGAGCAAAAGACATTTAGGTAATTAAATTAATCAAACGTTAGCAAGGTGACAACAAAGTGTTTGGAGGTAATACAGCCAAATTACTTTTTTTTTGGTAAATTTTTAAAAATTTATTTAAAACTTAAATATAAAATGAGCAAAGAAAAAAACATTGTCATATACACGGCAGACCATGAGAGGATCCAACATAAAACAATAAATTTCACACATAGATATCTATAAAAACACACACACACTCTGCTTATTTCCACTGGAGAGCCTCTTCCTTCATAGGTCCAAGTCTTTCCATGTTTTTTTTTTGTTTTGGTTTGGTTTGGGTTTTTTTGCCTTTTGGGAGGACAGTTGGGGTTAAGTAACTTGCCCAAGGTTACACGACGAGTTTTTTTGTGTTAAGTGTCTGTGGCCGGAACCAAGCTCAGGTCCTCCCGACTCCAGGGTCAGCATTTTACTCACTGAGCCACCTAGCCATCCCCCTTTCCATGTTTTTCTAAATCAATCATCTCATCATTTCCTACACCACACCAATATTCCAGTCACATCTTAACTGAGAGATTGTCTCTGAAAGTTTTTCCCCAAAATTTTCTGCATTCCTCCTATTCTTGGCTACATAGATATTATTTTTGTTTGTTTTTGGTTTTTTTTTTAGAGGGGTGAAGGCAAAGCAATTGGGATTAAGTGACTTGCCCAAGGTCACACAGCTAGTAAGTGTTGAGTGTCTGAGGCCAGATTTGAATTCAGGTCCTTCTAACTCCAGGGCCAGTGCTCTATTCACTGTGTCACCTAGCTATTCTATATAGATATTATTTATACAAGAAAATTTTAATTTAAAATAATCAAAATTATCTATTTTATACTTCAACGATGCTCTCACCTTATAATTTAAGGTCTGATACTACTAAGTTTACTTCCTTTACATCTTTTTTCCTCTGATTTCTTTGAAGTTCCTGACCTTCCAAATGAATCTTGTTATTATTTTTTTCTAATTCGGTAAGTCGGGTTTGTTTTAGTAATTTAATTGGGATGACATTGAATAAATAGATTAGTTAAGCAAAATTGTCATTTTAAAAATTGTATTGCCTTTACCTACCCATGAACAATAAATATTACTTCAATTATTTAGACCTGATTTTATTTGCATAAAAAGTGTTTATGTTTATGTTCATATAGTTCCTGTGTCTTTTTTTGGCAGGTATACACTCAGGTATTTTATATTGTCTAGTTATTTTAAATGGTCTAAAACAATAGTGAATAATATTGCTGACACATAATATTTTCTATTTTTCTCTTTTGATTAAATCTATTTCAACTTTAATTTTTTATGAGATCATGATTACTATCCCTGCTTTTTTAACATAATAAACTCTACTCCTGACCTTTATTTTATCTTTGTGTGTATCTTGCATCTTTATAGCATTTCCTGAAAGCAACATATTGTTGAATTCAAATTTTTAATCTGCTGTCAGTTTTCATTTTATGGGTAAATTCATACCTTTCACATTCTAAGCTGCAATTACTTGTTGTGTATTTTCCTCCTTCCTATTTTTCCTCACTATCCTTCTCACCCTAGTTACCCTACCCATCCTCACTTGTCTGGTTCACTTCTATGTACTACCTTGTCCTCTTATTCCTTAACTTATCCATTCTTCTAAGAATCCCTGCCTTATCCTATCCCCCCTCCCTATCCTCTTATTTCTTTTGAATTTAGAAGATTTTTATACCCTTCTAAATATATATGTTCTTCCCCCTTTAACACATTCCTGATGAGAGTAAGGTTCTAGCAATACCTGCCCTCTTCCCTACTAGCTTCTTCTGAATCAGCTTTTCCTTTTATGCCTCATTTTGTGAGGTTATTCCTTTTTATCTCTCCCTACAGTTTTATCTTTTTTAGAATCACCCTCTAGTGCTCAGCTCAGCCCACACCTTTCTTTCAAACTACCCAAATAATAAAGACGGTCATAAGAATGCTGCTACTATTTTTACATATACAAAGTAAACAATTTGACCTTATTGAGTGGGAATGGGCTTTGCATGAAATGCAGTCATCACTACAAACTCTGCCTAGAAGAAAAGCTATGTTGAATGATGGACACACTTACTTTAGAATGCCTTCTGTGCATTTCAGCATAGCAAAATCATATGGGCTACAAGTGAGTTGTTTTGAGAGGTCAACAGTATTCTCCAGCAAGTGATTTTCCCTTACAGAGCCTTGGCTCACTGTCTTTGCCAGGTTATGTAACACCCTGCCTGCAAGGAAAAGGTACCAGAAAAAGGAACAGGATGATTGAAATACATTTGACAATGGATTAATTACTAAAGATGTCGAGATACAAAGAATTTCTGACAATCCCTGCTTCATCTTCTATAGCCAAGATACTTAATGGGAATGTAACTTGTGGCAAGAATACTGGCAATGCAGACAGAGGTCCCGGGTTCAAAATATGACTCAAATTACTACCTATGTGACTTTGGACCAGCCACATTCCCAAAGTGACTCCACAATTTCCTCTTCTGTTAAATTAGGCAGTTTCTATATAGTTTGCTGCCAAGTCTTCTCAATCCTACCTATACAATGTCTTTCAAATCCACCCCCTTTTCTTCACTCATACTGCCTATATCACATATGTTTTATACCCTTGTCACTTATTGCTTGGACCATAGGAGACAATAGCCTCCTAATTAGTTGTGCTGCCTATGGTCTCCTCCACACAGCTACAGAAATGATATTTCTAAAATACTGATCTGACTATGTCCCGTCCTTTCTCACAAATATTCACTGACTTCCTATTATCACCAGGATAAAATACAAGGTCCCACACCTACCATGTAAAGCCCTATCCCAGCTGGCTCCCACTTCCCTTTGGGGTTTTAGTTCCTATTTCTCCTCTGCCCTCACTCTCTGTTCCAGTCAAACTGGCCTCCTAGCTATTTTCCACAGATGACATGCTATCTCCCATCCCCACACCTCTGGAAGGTGCTCCTCATCCACTTCAGAGAAATCCCCAACCTCTTTCAAAGCACAGCTTAGTTTTCACCTCCAACACAAGGTCTTTCTTCATCACCACACTCAGCTGGCATTTTCTCTATCTCTCATTTTCTTTTGTTTTGGAGACATGAATTTACTGTGACTGTTTTTCAATATTCTGATAACTATTTAAATATAATTGACTTCTTTTGTAATTGTATGTATCTTCTTCATGCATTTAAAAACATTAATCTGAGGGGGTAGTGCATGGCTTCACCAGACTGACTGCCAAAGAGACCCATATCACCAAAAAGACTAAGAACGCCCCACACACAATACATCACACTGTCCACATATACACAACCATGTAAATGATTAGATGGTATGTGAGGAAAATACTTAAGAGCATCTGTTGAAACAATCCCAGTGGCTTTTTCACATTAGTCATTCAGATTCACACCTCTCTGGCACCAATATGCTTAATTCACATATGAACCCCTACAAATGGCAGAACCTTTGGTAAAAAAAATTCCCATGACAGTCAGCCTTGTTTCCTTTAGGTTCAAAAGCTACAGATGCCAGAGATCGCTATGACCTGGTCAATGCCCTCATAAATGCAGCTTCTAGAATGAAAATGATAAGACTATTTGGAAGATGTGTCCCTCTGACATTGTCATTTTTACTCAATTCATTCCTTGTTATTTATATGCAGCACTCTTCCATTCCAACATCTAAAGGGTCAGGATGTTATTGGCATCATAGAAGAGAGTGCAGAGATCACTAATCTAGCCTAACCTGTTGAGGAAGGACCACTTGGCACTGTGGACAGCGCCCTGGAGTCACAGAGTTCAAATGCAGCCTTAGACACTGACTTTAGGCAACTCACTTAACCTCTCTCTGCTTCACTTTCTTCAATTAAGATCACACAGTCAATCCTCAGCTTTCACAGAGGTAACATTCTAGAAAATGATGCAAAAGTAAAAGAAAAAAAAACGCTAATGTTGATACACTGGATCAATAGGAAATAGGAGGTTTAGGTTCCCACAACCACCACAAACTGTAACCACTAGAGACTGCTGAAAATACACTTCTAAGTGTACAATTCCTTGTAAGAAAACATTAATTCTGATAATATGCACTTATAACACAGTAACCATTAAATAACCCATAAAATGCAGTTTGCAAAATAAAATTGGTAACATGCAAAACATTTTTTCTCACTAGGAATTACCTAGAATTCTATGACCTTTTGTGCTAACATCTTCAATAAAAATTTAAAAAAAAACCCACTGATTTCAGACAATTGCTATAGTGCTGTAAACCTCTCTATCTTGGCCACCTCTGAGACTTGGTGAGGTCTCAATATCAACCCGATGCTCTGAGTGCATGGGGAGCTCTTTACAATGGAAGGGTGAATAAGAACAATGAAGCACTTAGTAGGATATAAGCCACTCCATTACTTTCATACATGGTACCTCTCATTTTTTTCTCTACTGCACACAGCCATGGACATTGCCAAGGTAAAAGTGAAAATGAGGTTACTAATAAAATCACATGAATGCTTGAAGTCCTGAAAGTTAAATCTGCCAATGTCAAGGATTGAGTATGATAGCATCTACCTCCCAGGGCGGCTGTTAGGATCAAATGAGATAAAGGGCTTACACAGTGCTTAGCACATAGTAGGTGCTTAATAAATGCTTCTCATTCTTATTGTTCCCCTTATTTAAGAAATAGGAGGACTGAGAATCAGCAATGGTGATTTGGCCAAGCTCACATAGCCAGTTCATTCATGAACAAATGGACTATGAGCCCTGAAAGGGACCTTATATACTGTGGATTCCAACCCCTTCACTGAACACATAAGGAAATAGGATCAGCTATAGTACTTTTAAGGTTTCCAAAGTTGCTTTCCTTACTACAACCTTATAAGGGGGCTAGTATAAATATTGTCCCTACTTTTGAAATCATTACTCAAAAGACAAAACATGCCTGCTTTCAAATTTGGATGAAGTCATTATGCAAATTATCTATATCTTGGAATCAAGGGCATCCTTGACGAAAAAATGGTAAGGGTTCAGACAGGCAAACAATACACATCAGCTGCCTATGAATTGGCCATCAGACAGGGAATGAAAAAGGCAGAGAATATAAGACATCACCCTATTTAATGTTTGTCAATGACCACCAACCCCACAAAACATCACATGTTCCCTAGTACACAGCTTCCTCCTCCACAAAATAAGAGGGCTGAACAAGATGACACGTGAACAGATGCACCTGGTGTAAGAAACTGAGGGTCAGAGAGGTCAAGTCCCATCAGGGTCTTTTTTTCTTCTCCTATTCACAAATAGAACATTGAAAGGGAAGGAGAGAGAAATGTCTCCACACAACTGGGTTTGAAGTGGAAGAGGCAGGTAAGAAGGAAGGAGGTCATCTAGGATGGATGAAGAAAAGGTTGCCTGGGATGAGTTGTCATTCTCACACTTATTCTTTCTTGGGACAAGGGAAGGCAGTCCTCCACACTGACCGCGCAATGGTATCATCTGTTCAAGACACCTCACTCAGTCACTGGAGTGTAATATAATGCCAAGGAAAGGCAACTTCCCAAGGTTCAGAATACCAGCATAGGTGCTCTCCATTTTATTCAGTGACCAACCAAGAACAGAGAAGATCAAAACATGACATCATTCCAAACAGCATTTACTAAATGTGATTAAATAATCTCCAAGGACTACCCCACCCCAGGACCTTCCAATCATTCAATCAATTACAAAGTCTCAGTTCTAAATACTTCTCCACCCCTAGGCTATACCTTAATTAAGTCCACCACAAAGCCCCTCTTCTCAAATGGAGATTAGTTTCCAAACATGAGGTCAAAAATTCCCCACCCCTGAATCACAATTGAATCTACCCCAGAGTTACATCAAGTTTAAACACAGCACTTAATACCCAAATGGAGGTCTTTTCTTCATCTTGACAGGAGGCAAGTTCTCAGCAATCTTAGTTCCTGGGGAGACAAGGCTTAGCAAGGCCATAAGATACATTGCCAATCCCTTCATGAATTTATCCTCTGTCTGTAGAACAGTCCTAGAACCCCTAAACACATTAGCAAAGCCCTCTCCCAGGATTTCTGTAAACATACAACAAGAAAATCCTTCTTCAGGGCTTCTGAACCAACAGAAAGGCTCCCAGACCCCTGCAACAACAGCACTGTCCTTCACCAGTGGACAGTATTCACTCTCTGTCTGCAGGACAGTCTCAGGGCTTCTTAGTGAACAGCCAGGTTCCAGGACTTCTTCAACAAAAGGACTGTCTTTCACCAGTGGACAAATCTGGCAAAATAACATCAAAACAGACAAAGTACCAGCAAAACAGCCATGTCTCCTCAGTCCTTGGCAGCTCAGGGGGCAGGTCTCAAAAGTCCAGGGCAATTCAAAGCGGCCACCAGCAATTCTCTTAGTCTCTCTCTCTCCACGAGGTGCTGCTTCCAAAAAGATCTCTTATCTCTCCAAATCTCGTCACCAGCTCCTCCCAGTTCAGGACTTTCTTTTCACATCAAAAAGTCCATCCCACAGGTGGGATTAACAAGCTCTGGGTTTTAACACAATCAATTTGAAAACCAAGCCAATACAGGGGAATCTTTAATTGTCATTACTATCACATGGAGTCAGGTAGAGTAAGGGTAGGTGGGAGGGAGGAGTTTGGGCAGGGACCTCAGAAAAAAAGAAGGGTCTATCTAATAGGCACTTGACAATGCACAGGTTACCTACAAATCCACAAATGAGGGGTGGGAGTGTGCCCCCCCCCCATAAGGGAGAAATACAACAGGGATTGGGGGAGGAGGGAGAAACAATTTCACTGGAAGGATTATTACTAGAGCACATTAAGTTTTTCAAAGCAAAGCATTTTAGTAACAGTGGAAGGCACCATCCTGGCAAGGAAGAATCAGGGAATCTCAGCATTTCCAGAGCCAAAAAAGGAACTTATTAAAAACTGTTTCTTCCCATGAGTGAAGTCCTCGTGCATTTGTTTGGTGGAATAATACAGGGAACTGAATAATGATGGTGTTTTAAAGAAATAAATGAAAGGTAAACGTTTTTTAAAAATCAATCAGTAAACATTTACTATACACCTACTGTATACCAGATTAGGCCCTGGAGATACAAAGAGGCAAAAGACAGTCCTGCTCTCAAGGGGCTTACAACCTAAAGATGGAGACAACATGCAAACAAATGCGTACAAACAAGCTATATGCAAGATAAACAGGAAACAGTTAACAGAGGGAAGGTGCTGGAATGCAGAGGGCTGGAAAAGGCTTCCTGGGCCTTAAAGGAAGGCAGGCAGGTCAGCAGGCAAAGGAGGGAAGCAGAAACCTACCTTTCGTAAGTGTGTTATACATATTACACAGAGACAGCAAGACTTTGAGAAAGTGCATTATCTTAGGAAAATGAACATGTGTGTGCCGTGTGGGTGCACAATATAGCCTTATCACTGGTAGAGTAGAAATAGTAGAGTAGAAAGGTAGAGTAGGAATCCGAGGGCCAGGGTGTATACTCCTTGTGTGGGCCTCAGTTTCCCCTTCTGTAAAGGCAGGGCCTGTAAAAGCTGGTCTCTGAGGTGGCTTCCAGCTCCAGGTCTTTAGTCCTCAGATCTTCATCTCTACAGATAATAGTGATGATGGCCATGGTCAGCTCTGGGCGTCAGCCCTCATTGGCCTACCCTGCCTAGCTCCTTGCCACCAAGAGCCCTGCACAGTCAGCCTACAGAGCCTCACCACCACATTCTGGATGTTAAAGGGAAGATTTTTTTTAGGGGTTAGGGATCAATCACTTCTCTTTAGTAATGCAAGTAACCTGGAACAGGGATCTGGAAACTGGGCCAAGGAAGGCTCCGACCCATTTCTGCAGCTACTGGATCTTCCTGTGCTCTATAAAAATAACCGCCATAATCATAGCCCATATCTATTTAATTCTTAGAATCATAGACTTAGAAGGGAAGGGCTTTTAGAGGTCACCAAGTCCAGCCCTCACATTTTATGGATGAGGAAACTGAGGCACACCGTGGTTAAAGAACAAACCTAGGTAAGTGCTTGAACCCAGGCCTTCCTCATTTCAGGTCCCACATACTGGTCCATGCTATTGAGCTTAGAGACTTTATATTTCTTAATGACTTGGGTGATAGCTAGTGCAAATAAACTATCATTATTCCATTTCACAGATGAGGAAACAATGACTCATAGATGCAGCAGCATCAGGTTAGCAATGAATTGGAACCAGTGGTGGACAGGTTAAATGTTTAACTACTAGTTCTCCAGAAACACAGATATATGTGTATATACATATATGTGTGCATATATATACAAATATATGTAGACACACTTTTAAATCTAATCTGCATTATTTTTAACACTTTCCCCATCGCTTTTTTTTTTTTTTTGCTTTTTGGAGGGCAATTGGGGTTAAGTAACTTGCCCAACGTCACACAGCTAGTTTTTTTGTTTTTTTGTGTGTGTTAAGTGTCTGAGGTTGGATCCAAACTCAGATCCTGCTGACTCCGGGGCTGGTGCTCTACTTACTGCACCACCTAGCCACTGCCCCCCACCTCCCCCATCACTTTCTTAAGTCCAGACAAGCAACAAACCAATAACTCAAGCCCTATGTTTGGGGATTTCCAAGGTATAACTGCTCCTACTAAAATGTTTTTGTAATAATCATCAGTTTCATAATAATCACTGAGCTAGCTCCCAAACAGCCCTGATTAGAACCCAGACAATCTGAACCTAAGGTCCTTGTTTTCGGCACATACCAAGTGGCCTTGGTACAAACCACAAAGCTTCCCTTTTTGCATAGATACATCCAGTTTCCAGTGTTGATTTTGCTCAGAGGCAGCTGGGAAGACCCTATGGAATTCCTTATAAACATCCCACCTACCTTTCTGCTTCAGTCTTTCCAGATTGTGTGAGCCACTAGGTGCCAACTGTCTCCATGTGACCCATGCTCTTTGGAAAAAATAAAAGGCCTTCTGTAAGGATCCTATTTCTAAATAGAGCTCTCCCAAGCTGAGCTGTACTTTGAAGAGTGTTTCGGATTCCAAGTCATGCTGCAAAAAGAACCAAAGAGGACAGAGCCAGTAAGTGTCCAAGGTAAATGTACATTTCCCCTGAGGTATCATAACTGGGACCTTGAAGTGGCAGTAGTGACTAAAAGGCCTAATCTGGAATCAAGCCCACCTACCTTGGGCACCCTCACTACCTAGGGAGAACCAAGGTCATTCCAACTTCCCTCAGGCAACATGCTAAAACATAGTTAAGACCACAGGTTAGAGGTTGGCTGTGATCTGCTCAGGGAAAGCTCTGTCTTTGTCTCTGGCTGTCTGTGTCTCTGTCTCCCCCATTATATTTCTCATTTGGCTTCTGCACATTTTTTTAAACTAGAGGAACATCTACTGGCTTTTACCTTCTCCCTGCTATTTACAGCCAATTGCCTGATATTACTCAATCACATGGTTTAGGGAATAGGCACAATCTTAGATTTTGTCTCAGTCGATTTCTTCACGTATTTGTAGAACCAATGAATTAATAATGAAAGCATGATTGAAATTTTTCTAAATAACACGATTTATTTTTACTTTTGAGTTATTTGTGAACTCACCTTTATCAGTAAGTCCTCAGCTATAATGAACAGTTCCTCAGCATCATTGGTCCTGCCTAAATAATTCAAAAATCTTGCAACAAAGCAAATTAGCTGGCATTTCTCATTGGTTGTGAAGTCAGAGATTTTGCAATTCAATTCTAAAATGACAAGAAATGCAAATAATCTATGAGTGCATTTGAAAACCAAGAGAACCTACGTGGTATTGCAGAGAGAGAACTGGATGGATATTTAAATACTAGTACTCCTGCTTACTACTCCTATGATCCCCTTTCTGGGACTCAGTTTCCACATCTGTAAAATTAAGGGGTTGGACTAAACTCTTTTCTGTTTCCAAAGCCTATGATTCTATAATTTATTATTTCTAAATAACATATTTAAAGCTATTAGCATTTTCCTCCACTAAAATCCCATGCCCCCAACATTTCATTGCATGGAGGTAATTTCCAGGTTCTCAAAGACCAAACCAGCAGAGCCCAGGGTCTGGCAGGTCCTACTAAGTTTGAAAAATTCCCAATATGGACATAATGACATATATATCTGTCAACCACCTAGCTAAGTTCAGAGAGGTCCACAGGCTCAAGATCTTAGACCTAGAGTTAAAAGGGACCTCAGTGGTTCAGCCCACTCATTTTACAGATGAGGAAGCAACTTCAGGAAGGTTAAAGTGACTTACTCAGGGTAACACAGGTAGTTAGTATCATCACCAAAAAAAAATGGCCGCTGTGTAAAGATTTCTTTTTTCTTTTGTTCAAAGCCAATCAAGAAAATGGTTTACTAAGGCAAAGAGAGAAAGTACACTCTATATTCCTAAATCCATGAAAAGGGCACCCTCATTAATGAAAGTTCCAGCTCTTTAGAAGCACCAAAGTAAGTACCATGAGCACCTAAACTTGCTGGGCAATGGAGAGGAAGGAATGTACAATGTGACATTTAACTAAGGTATTTAGCGAGGAAGAAGAGAGGAGATAATTGCATCACCAATATACATGATTGCCTGAATATGTACAGATTAACAGAGAAGCAGACCCAGGAAATCAGGGTGTCTGTCCCATTACCACATTTCACACACACACACACACACACACACACACACACACACACACACACACACACACACATCTCCTGACTCCAAACTACAGGCAGGAACCCAACTTGCTCAAAGAGCAGGCCTATGATAACATTGTAAGTCAGATTCAGGCATAGGCTACCTATCTGAAAGTGTACACTGAGCCTCCTCCCCCTCCATAGGGACATTTTTTTAAGGAAAGTCCCAGCCATTGGGCACAGCTAGGTGTTGCAGTGAATAGAGCATTGGCCCTGGAGTCAGGAGGACCTGAGTTCAAATCCAGCCTCAGCCATTTAATACTTACTAGCTATGTGACCTTGGGCAAGTCACTCAACCCCAAATGCCCTGCCTTTCCCCTTCCAAAAAAAAAAGTAGTAAAGAAAGTCCCAGTCATAACATTACAGTCACTGCTTCTTAAATAAAGAAAATGGACTGGTCATGCATAACCAAGAGAGATTCTTGATACTCCACTGGCTATTGTTGTTGTTTGTCTTTCATTATCGAAGAGAACCAATGACATCAGAAGGGTGACACCCTGACTTCAAGCGAATTGGGTTTAAGTGAGGTAGGACCGTGCAAAGTCATCAGTCTCACTCTCTCCTTCAGAGTCATCTGAGTCCATTGGCAAGACATGGTCGTCAAGACAACTGGTGATGGCCCCATCTCCAATGGTATCATGATGCTGGGAGGAAGTGAGAAAAACCCCCCCCCCCCCCCCCCGGCCAAGCATGTTGTGTGGACCTGCTGTGATGAGAGGACATGGACAAGTCCCCAGGATGGGCAGGCGGAGATGGAAGAAATGGCCACTCTGACAAGATCATGGGTTCATTTAGATACTGAAGAACCTAGGTCCCAGCCTTATGATTATAGAACACTTTCCATGATTTGACAGATATTTGTATCCTGCCCATAATTTGAAATCTCCCCACTTTCTCCTCCCCATCTTCTTGTAAAAACACATGCTCTCAATTTTGTTCCATCCAAAAGAAAGAGGAAGGAAGGAAGGAAGGAAGGAAGGAAGGAAGGAAGGAAGGAAGG
>NW_027186303.1:997681-1005661 GCF_028583685.1 Petaurus breviceps papuanus
AGGAAGGAAGGAAGGAAGGAAGGAAGGAAGGAAGGAAGGAAGGAAGGAAGGAAGGAAGGAAGGAAGGAAGGAAGGAAGGAAGGAAGGAAGCTTCTCCTTATCTCTTCTATCTTCTCTAAGTCCCATTTTTCTCCTCCCTTTTGTTGACTAAGGTCTTGACAAATTTCTCTAGACTAAAGGTTCCCAGAGTCCTCAACTCTCTAGTGTTACTGATACCATCCCCCCATGCTCCATTGTCCAGGGGTTGGCACAAATCCAAGCTCTCCCCTCATCCCATCCCAGTGCCTCAGTCTGAGCCCACCAGGATATCCTTATCTACCTTTAAAGGGCAGTGGAAATGAAGAAGGCCTTTCTGGTCATTGTGAACTCATGTTCAAACAGTCTTGTGCATGATATAAGGTACAGAGTCTTTTTATTATAGGAAAACTAGGAGATTACCCACAATTTCAGCCAAGTTCTTAGTTACATTTGAATCTATGTCTCAGAAATATGATGAAGCTGTCTCTGTATTTGAAATGAGACAAGCAGGATGGTCAGTAAAACTTCCATCAGTGAATCTGGACTGCTCTCAGCTTTAGGAGTTGGAAGTAGGTGGCATTAACAGAAATATTTAGGGGTAGAGTTTAATTGAGGAATGAAAGGATCTGTTAACAGAACTTTGATCCTTGCAAACCTATAAATTAATAGAGATAACATTCATGTTCAGTGATCATATGGATTAAAGGAAGAAGTAGTAAGCTAAGGCAGAGAGGTGACCCAGTAGACAGAGCACTGGACTGAGAGTCAAGAAGACCTGCGTTCAAATCTGTAGTCAAACACCCACTAGCTGTGTGACCCTGGGCAAGTCACTTAACCTCTGTTTGCCTTAATCTACTGGAGAAGAAAACGACAAACCATTTCAGTATCTTTGCCAAGAAAACCCCATATGGGATCACAGAGTCAGACATGAGTGAACAACAACAAAACAGTCACTAAACATAGACTGAGGGATAAAAAAGTTCCCATCACAACTAGGGGCTAGTCTCCCCCCTTCACTCCCAATCATCCATCCAAGCCTCCATTCTTGTTGCAGTGGCCCCACCATCACCACTGGCCTCAAAGGTACAGACAAGAGCCCCCTGGTCTGAGGGTTCATCACAAAGATTTCAGAAAACAAAGCTAACCTATTTCCAAATGACTAGCTTCCACCCATCATCTCACAACACTACTTATCTCTAGGGGAACACTAGTCTCACTCCTAATAAACCTTTCAGTCCTCCCAAAATAATGGGAGTAGAGTCCATAGGTCACTCATAACAGATACTAGGAAAATTTGCTGCAGGCTTATAAGTGCTAGCAGCCACAGAGCCCTGTGCCTGGCTCCTTATACCAGGCTTCCTGTGGCAACCCACAAAGCTCTTGCTTGGTTTCTGGACCATTCATTATATATATACATACATATTGCCTGATCAATGCAGAACTTTTGTATAAGTGAGGATTCAAACAGGCCTCTGAGGATGACAGACCATTGCTGCAACTGCCAAAGTCGAACTGCCATTAAAAAGAAGAAGACAAGTAACTGAGGTGGAACAGGGCTCCAGCAGGATTTGTCAGAGCAAGACGAAGATGCAGATTCCAAGGCCGTGGGCCTCCCAGTTGCTTATGCAGTGAGCACATTTCATCTCCCCAAATAGCCTGCATGCTCTGAGTAAGGAAAGATGGTCTCTGTCTTCTCCGCCACTCCCATTATCCTTTGCCCCCACTAGGTAAAGATGGGTGAACCACACAGAGCTCTTGTAGGTTCATGGAATTTCATTAAGGTTCATTTTGGAAGTACTGTATTTATGCAAGAGAAATAAGTGGCTTGCTTTTTTTTTTTTCTTCCTAGGGATTAAACTTTAAATATGCTGATCATCTTCAAATTTGTAGACAGCCCTTCCTTGAGCAGAGGTTGAGATGGAGTTCTTTAAAGGCACAGACCTACCATCTTGTGGTAAATGTGAGTAACTGCTGAATGGCTCTTGAAATTAGATAACCATGGAATCAAATGGTGCTGCTATGTTTTGCCATTGGGTTAAACCAATATTAGATCAGGTTGCATTTCAAGGCTTAAGTGGATTTCATTTGGTTTTCAGGTTCAGTGGATGGAATGAAGATGATCTGCTTGAGTTCAAAGTTAAGAACAGTGAACACTGTTTAACACTGAAGATCAAGTTGAAGGGGAAGATGGTGATGCCAAGTCTTGAATCCATGCCCTCCTCTCTCAATGCATTCCCCTAGTTCAAATTCTAGATGCCTTTTGCTTTGACTATTACAATGATGTCATAAGTCTCCCTGCCTTTAGTCTCTCTCCTGCCCAATTTGTCCTTCCCACAGCTGCCAACACCACACTCATAATGTACTTCCTCTCCTTCTGTCCCTGGTGGCAGCCATCAGCATCTCTGCAGCCACCACACCCTCCGCATGGTAGCCTAGATGCAGGAATTCCACAAGTCTGATCCCTACACCAAGCTGGAGAATGTGCCAGACACAGCAGAACTTCAGCAGCATTCCCTGGGTCTCATTGACAGCTGTTGCCCTCTGCTGGCTCCACCTGAGCCTCAGACCCTGAACTCCTATGCATCCCAGCCATGTTCACCTGCCTCCCTAGAGGGTAACCAGGCCATGCCCCTTCACGCCCCACCCCACCCACAGGCCCCTGTCACCTCATGTCACTTCTAGCTTCACTTTGCCCAATTCTAATTTTCAAGGTGTCATTTTCTTCCTTAAGATTCTGGATCTCCTTTTTCCTAAGTTTTGGTTTTGGTTTTGATTAACTTTCCTTTCATAATCTTCTTGTTTTTCTTGGATTATTCTTATTTTCTTTTTTAGTTTTTTCTCCATCTCTTGTCATTTGATTTCTAAAGTCTTTTTTAAGATCGTCTATGAATTCTTTTTGGGCAGGTGACCATAGTTACTCTTTGGTGGTTTCTTTACTTCAATATCCTCCTCTGAAGATGAACCCCGGTTATCTCTACTCCCATAATAGTTTTCCATGGTTGAATTCTTTCTCTTTTGCCTGTGCATTTTTTGGTAGTAATCGCTTAATTTTTGTAATCACCTCTAGCCCTAGGGTATGGGAAATGGTGCCTCTTGCCTTAGATCTTCAGTTCTTCCCTCTGGCCTGAAACCAAAGCCAAATCTCCAGTCTCCTGTAAGTGCCCACAGCCAGACCTAAAGAAAGGTCACTGTGGGAGAACCTGGATGAGAATCACAAAGGATAAAAAAATGAGAACCTGCTGTGAGAAAGCATCCCTAGCCATGAGCTCATGGCCCCATCAGAGGACCCAGGTATTGTTTAGTGGGGCAGTTCAGAGATTTTGGCAAATGCCCTGAGTGGTTGGGGCGCATGAGTAAGTAGGAGAAACTCAACGCAATCGAGTATATGCTGCTTAACAACAACAACAAAAAGTCAACTGTCAGTCATGTCTCGTCTTCCCCTTCCTACTCACAAGAATTTAAAGATACTTACAGACTAGAGAGAGGCATTTGTCACATGGGATTTCAGGTAGTGCGGTGAATAGAGCATTGGAGGTGGAGTCAGGGAAGATTTGTTTTCCAATCATACCTCAGACACCATGTGGCAGTTAGTCAATGTGTATGCAGGCCAAAAAAAAAAGCCATTGACTGTTAATATTTTCTTATTTGTAAATTTCCAAGCCATCAGTCATGTGATACCTGTCCATGCATGCCTTTCTTTTATTTTGTACGTCTTGTAAGTTATCATCTTTTTCACCATACTCAGGTAGGCCCCTGTTGTATCACATCCAGCTTCTGCTAACACATTCCAATAATGGATAAGATGGAGCTTTATCCAGAAGGTTGGCCTTGTGGTTTGGGATATTATGGCCAGGGTTCTGTTAAAACAACACATTGAGAAAATTACACATAATGTGGTACTTGAAAGAAGCTATTCTTAAGTTACTTATGAACTAAGTCATTACTCAATTTATATTTTTCTGAATCGACATGATTTAGGTCAGTAAATTGGACAAGGTGCCCACCTTAACTTTTAGGTTATTTTATTAGGTTATTTATTTATTATTATTATTATAGTTATTTATTAGGTTATATTTTTAGGTTTCTATAGCCAGATTGAGTAGCCAGGTCTGAATGTAAATTGGCCCTAAAGAATGAATTGATAGGAAAAACAGATAAGGATTCAGACTTCTTTTTTTTTTTTTATCTTAGATCGATTCCTGGAAGTCACTAAAATATAAAATTCCTGATTTATATAATTGCCCCCAAAGTATGTACTGAATTGCTCCCACTTGCCAAATTTAAACAGTGGCAAAAGGAAGCCCACCTTCCTTCTCTAAGCATGGGCTGTGGTTCTGTCCCCTTTCCTTCTAGTTTCCAACTCTCCTAGAGGAGAGGGGAGTATGTGAAAACCAGTAGTATCTTTCTCTTGCTGATGGCAGGAAATAGAATGATATGTTGTGCCAAATGACACAAATTAATGAAAAGAATCCCCTCCCTGCCTTCAAAGCAAGTGTGCCTGGCATCTCCACCCACCCAACCCTAGTACAAAACAAACCCTTTTGAGCCCTTCCACGCAACATGATCGTGTGAAAAATGGTGGAACTTACTTGGGATTTGTGAGAAAATTACATAGTTCCTCCCAGTTGCCACTCATTTTCAGATGCCAAGGTAACTCTGCATACGCTCTCCAGAAGCTGCTTTGTCTCTGGAAGAACTGAGTCAAGATCCGATGTAAATTTGTTTTCTTGCAATTCATGGGGTTCTGAAAGGAATATGGACTGCTTTCTCTGACAGGCGTGATTACACCTAGTTCAAAACCAGTTACAGGTTAACTACCTTGCCATTCTTCTTGATTATGTCCAACCTACCTAAAGTCTGTCATGTAAAATACAGGACCTGCAAGTTTATTTTATGACCAGAGAGGTTAGCAAAGCCAAGGTACAGGGGAACCAGACTGAAAAGCCCATGTAAGTCAGTCTGGATAAGGGAAGAAGGATCCCCATTAATTATACCTGGGGCTATCAACTGGGTAGCATATAAACATTCTCTCCAACTGTAACTATTTTTCATCTGTGTCAAGAGTTCATAACCTGGTTTCCATAAACATTTTAAAAAATATTTTGATTAATATGCTTCAATATAATTTTTTCCTTTTTAATCCTAAAGTATTTTATTTGATACATTATTTATATATATATTTTATATATATTATATTTATATATAAGTTTTTAAACTTAATTCTGAGAAGAGCTTGATAGAATTCACCAGATGGAGAGCCAGAGGCATTCAGGACACCCAACAAAGAGGACAAGCCCCTAATCAATTAATCTATCTGAACATTTAGCAATCACACACATAAAATTAAGTCACTACTAGAAGCACATGGCCTCTGGATGCCACTGAAATCTGCCGCTTCCTAAGTAACCATTTTCTGTTCTCTAAGCCTCACAAAGGCCAAGTTACCACGGTGTGGCAACTTCAAAGTAAAGAGAAAGGCTAAATAAAGACAAAGTTACAGGATTTATATGTAGCATTCCCTAGAAAAGGCACTGATGGATCATAATGGCCAGAAATGGTCACATAAAAACAACGGAGCTGTTTCATAGGTTTCATAGAAATCCAAAATACGAATGGTCCCATTTGGGGGCTATGAACAGCAATCACTTAGGGACAACTTCATAAACCTAGGGGAACCTGTTCCAACAGTAATTCAGATTTATTACTCAAATACTATCCAGAGCTCATACTTGTTTGAAGGAAATATGGTCCCTAGCAGCAAGTGGGCAGAAAGACCATTTAATCAGAACCCCCTCCACCCCAGGTCCTCACTGGCCATTTGTACAACAAAGGTTATTTCTGAGGGTAATAGGCTTGGATAGGATATGAAAGAAGACAGCAAATTCTGGTCTGGCTCCCAGGATGTAAACTTAAGCCATGACCTATTAGGTATAAGGAATGACATGAAGGGTATGAGTAGGTTCACATTTGCCAACAATGTACAACCTAAGTGAAAGGAATGAATCACGACTACACTTTATTTACATTCTTGGTCTAACAGGCTTAAAGGCAAATAAAGTGAGGGAAAAAAATAAGGTCCCATCTTTCCCATGATGTGCGCAGCTCCTCAGTTCCTATTCCTTCACCTTCTGCATCCATCCAGTCAAGGTTGAGGACAACCTCTAGCTCTCAAGATGACCCCCTCAATGATTAAGGGTGGGAGAAAGAACCTAGGTTCTAGGTTCTAGAACCTAGAAAAGGCAGATTTGGCAGAATCCCAATAAAAAGGCAGAGAGGTCAGCACAAGTGGTCACTGCCTCGACGTTCCTATACCCTATCTCTATTTAGCTAGGTGACCTTGGACAAGCCATTGGCCTTTTCTGGGCCTCAGTTTCTTCCTTCATAAAGTGAGATTAGACTAGACAACCTAAAAGTTTTCTTTAGGCTCTTTAATTCTAAAATTTGAGGGCTCTAAAATGTTGGTTTGATCTGTGGTTATTCTTTGGCTGAATAATGGTTAGTTTAATCTTGGTCTGTACCAGGCAGGTGTCTTTCTAGTGAGTACAAGAGCCCTAAGATGGCATCCTCCCTGTTTTCTTCACTCCTTTACTTTTACCACAGGGCATAAATGGAAGGTTCCAAACTTGCTAGAGTGTCTCTGGTTCCTTGTTTCTCCTCTGCCCACCACCATTACTACCCTACCCTAACACATTTCTTTGATAGATAGTGACCATCATGAAAGACATGACTTCCCTCATAGGAGGGGAATTCAAGTTCCTTTCTATTACATGTTTCCACTATCCATACCCTCATGCATTCCACCATCACCACCATCATCACCATCACCACTATCACCACACACACACACACACACACACACACACACACACACACACACACACACACACACACACCCCAGGCGGGAAACATCGAAGGGGGTGATTTCCAGTTTCACCCACAGGAATAGAGAGGAAAGGAAGGGGTGGGCATTCCTGGGCTGAACCTACAACGCAGAGGTAGGAAGATCAGATAAAAGAACCTCAGTTCTGTACGGCACCTTAGATTAGACATTGAGGATGTCGAGTAAAAGAATCATCCATTTTAAAGGAGAGGGGCAGAAGTGAAGCAGTTAAAACAAAATCTGATTTGACTAAATATTATAGGCATGTCTTGTCAAAACATACTCCCTAAGGGGCGGCCAGGTGGCTCAGCGAGTAAGAGCACTGGCTCCAGTGTCGGGATGACCCGGATCAAATCCGGGCTCGGATACTCAGATACTCAGCACCACACCCAGAAATAACTGGATGTGTAACCTTGAGCAAGTTGCTTAACCCCTATTGCTTTAAAAAATAAAAAAATAAATTAAAAAAACATACTCCCTAAAACCCTTTTTTTTTTTTCAAAAAAAAAAACACAATATATTTAATATAAAAAGTATGTGGAACACAAATACAGCCATTTTTTATTTCCATATTTAATTTAATATTCAGTTTTTAAAAATAAGTAAGAGAAATTCATGGTTTTATATACAAATCTTTTTTGTCTTTTGCATACCAGTGTTGATGTTTGTTAATAATTGCTTAGTTTATAATAAAAAATAAAGTTTGAAACTTGGGTTTTTTTAAGTACATCAGGGAATGAACCCACAGAATACTTTGGGCTTAGAAGCCCTTTAGGTCCTTGGGCCAAAAGTAAGGGAGACTTTATAACCATGAAGTTGGTCAATGTTTCACTATTTTTTATTTCAGCCAAACTCTTAACAAAACTCTTCTGATCAAGACTGTATCACAAAAATAAACATAGTCATAATGGCACTTAAACCTTGCTGTAGAGAGAGCTGACCCCAACCTAGGGCAAATCTTTATCACCTTCTGATTTGTGGGACTAAAGAGGTTCTAAGTTGAATTGAAGATGAGCATGGCCTAGCAGAGGTGGAGAACCTGCAGCCTCGTGATCATGTGAGGCCCTTTGACTAATCCAGAC
>NW_027186303.1:1015661-1049523 GCF_028583685.1 Petaurus breviceps papuanus
GGGCAGGTCTCAAAAGTCCAGGGCAATTCAAAGCGGCCACCAGCAATTCTCTTAGTCTCTCTCTCTCCACGAGGTGCTGCTTCCAAAAAGATCTTCCGCCTCTCTCTAGTGTCTCTCCAAATCTACATCACCAGCTCCTCCCAGTTCAGGACTTTCTTTTCACATCAACAAGCCCATCCCACAGGTGGGATTAACAAACTCTGGGTTTTAACACAATCAGTTTGAAAACCAAGCCAATACAGGGGAATCTTTAATTGCCATTACTATCACAGCTGAAAGAGTGGCAAACCATACCACATGACTTCAGAAACCCTTTCAGCTCAGAGATGGAATGTCCTGCCCCAAGAGGTAATGAGTTGCCCCTCACTGATCTTTGAACAGGAGGTTGGATGTGATTCCCAATAAAATCTCATTTTTCAGGGATACCATAAAGGGGATTCCTTCTTGCACAAAGATTACATTAGATGATCGGGAGGTTCTTTCTTTGACATTCTCTAATTGTGTAATAGGACATTACTGCCTAGGTGTCAAGGTTAGCTTTGAGCACATCCGACAAACAAGACCTCTTCAACCATTCTCTGAGGTTCTCCTATTTAACTCCAGATTATAAAGATCTCACTGGTTATAACATTACTTTGCTGAACCCTGTTATCAAATCCTGGGTTCCCACACCCACAATGCAAAAACACTTTGGTTTCTAGGAATGGCCAGGGAAAGCAGGATCATGGGGGAACCCAAAGCATATGATCTATGCAACAAAACCAACCTCAATGGGATGACCAAGTGACAAAATAATCAAAAATTATAGTGCTATTATTCATCCTTTATGCAGATTTCAGATTGTTTCTCTTCCCACAAAAGCAAATCTATTCGATAGCAGTTGAGAGAGACTGAAGTCTAAGTAAATAAAGTTACCAACAGGAAGCTTGGGAGTCACAATTCTTAGGTACTTTAAGTGTCTTTCAAGAGAAGAGTGCAAAGGGAAGAGAATCAGAATAAATACTGCTTTACATTTTTGAAAACCTTAAATACAATGGTATGTTCTAGTAGATATACAAAATGACGTCACATTACTTCAATTCTTAGGAGAAAGAATTTTAGAGTAAGGGCGCATCCTCCATTGATACTCCCATGGATCTGTAATCTAATTGGTGTGGGTGCTCTTTCTGATGGTGCTATCCTGTGAGATTCTTGTCCATAAGCCTTCCACAGTGATTGGCCCACTATGATGGGGGCCTTTACTAAATCTTTTGAAATGGTGTGTTCCTCAAAAACACATCCAGGATGGTCCTCAATTCCACCTTACTCTCAAATTCACCTTTTCCAATCACACATTTCTCTGAATAGAGTCTGCACTGCTCATCCTGTACAATTCCCCATTGTTGATATGTGTAGCCTTTTCATGTTCAATATGAAATGCTCAACAGCCCTTCTAATAGACCTTCATTGGAATTCTTCAGAGACTGCAGTATTTCACAACTTTAAGACATATGGCATCACCCAAAGATTATTCATGTAAGAATATGGATCTTTGTACTAAAGAGGAGCCTAGGGTCATTAAAAGCACTGCAAAATTTCCCAAAGACAATCCAACTCTTCTCCTTTTTAACCATTCACAAGGTCTGTCAAAAATATAAGTACTTAGGCATTAGTTCTATGGACTGCATAGGACAGACTCATCAATAGGCATTTTTCATCCATTTGGTTTTTCCCAAGTGGATTCTTTGACAAAACTGTTAAGTGATTATGGATCCCCTGCAGAATGTTTGCAATGTTTTAGGGGAAAAGTTCTGAACCATTTTTGTGTCTTCCATCTTCTTTGGCAATCTGATGGAGTCTATGAACACTTCTCAGAATCTCCAAATAAACCCTACTTCATTTGAGCTATTTAATAACATGCATGGGTCAGAGAACAAGATGTTGGGCATGTTTAAGTAAAAAATGAACTTCTAAGAGCTTTCCAATTCATAAAACAAAATACAGAGGATTGCAAAGGAAACCTGCTGTATTGTAACGCAGTTATCAAAATTGTTTTTAAAACTGGTTCATGGACACCAGGTTAAGAACCCTTATTTCAAGACCTGATGCAATCAGTGCAATGTTACTAACAAACATAAAAAAAATTAAGAGACCCTCACTAACTACAAGGAATCCTTCCCTTTGAATTCTTCAGTGTTCTATGAGAGTAGAAAATACTTTTTTTTTAAGCAAAAGTCTCCCTGTTTTATATAGAGCAAATAAAATTATACCTTTTACATATTTCAAGGTATATTTTTATTATTATAACATATATATGGGAGACATCTCATTGGAAAATAGTCCTTAAGACAGTCCTTTGCGATACCAAATTCCATACTTTATTATAAAGTCAACCAACAATACAAATAGGAGAAATCTTACAGTCTCTTCCCTTTTTAGTCAATTATGTGCCTAGAAAAATGTGATCTACTGTAGAAAACTGTTTACAAAAGCCAAGTTAAAAGTGTTGCTATAACATTCTCATAAAAATTTCATAAACATGAAGAAGTATTATATAGGTCAGTAGTTATTGTCTTCTCTACCTTTGGGAGGTAGAGTACCTTCTGCTATTTTTTCCCATTCTTTTGATAGCTTTCCTCCAATAAGGTCTTTTATAAAATGGCCCCATGGTACTTTGCTGCTTTGTCACCAGTAATTCACACAACTTCTACCTGTCCTTGGTCTGGTTTAAATGCCCTACCCAACTAATCTTCTTAAGTGCCATTCCTGCTTGCTCATATAGTACATCAGGGACTGAAGTGTTGAGTCCAAATGTGGTATTTCTGTTGCCAGAAAAAGGATTACCATAAAGAAACACTGACAAATCTGCACCATTTTCTATTTGTTCCTTTGAGTTCACAATGAAACCAAGTCTTCCAATTCTCTTATTTATGTCCTTTAGGAGTACCATCCTTCAAGGTATCTGCAACTGCCTACATCTTGTAAATTAATTTGCTGTGAGGATATCAATTTTGATATGACTCGTGCTATCTTCCAGGAATCATATGGCAACTCATTCATAATTGGGCAAAGATGTCAATCAATAATAATGTATTAAGTGCCTACCATGTGCCACGCACTGGGCTAAGGGATGAGGATATAAGAAAAGGCAAAAGCCAGTCCTTGCCCTCAAGGAGCTTATAATCTAAAAAGGGGAAAACAAGGAGACTAATATATATACAGATATATGCAACAGGAAAAAATAATTAATAGAGAAAAGTTACTGGAATTGAGAAGAATTATTAAAGACTTCCTGTAGTGAATACAGCACCAGCCCTGGAGCCAGGAGGATCTGAATTCAAATCCGGACTCAGACACTTAACACACACACGAAAAAAACTAGTCGTGTGACCTTGGGCAAGTCACTTAACCCCAATTGCCCTCCAAAAAAAGGCAAAAAAAAAAAAGACTTACTATGGAAGGTGGGATTCTGTTTAGAACTTGAAGAAGTCAAGGAAAACAGGAAGGAGCAATGACGAGGGAGATAATTCAAGACATGGGGAACAGCCAGAGAAAAATGCCCATAGCCCAGAGATGAAGTGTCTCGTTTTTGGAACAGCAAAGAGGCCAGTGTCACTAGATGGGAGAGTATGTTGTGGGGAGCAAGGTGTAAGAAGACTAAAAAGATGGTGGGAAAGGAGAATGGAAGGTCGGTTATTAAGGTCTCTAAAATGATGAACAAAGGATTTTTTATTTGATCCTGGAGGCAACAGGGAGCCAACTGGAGTTTATTCAGTAGGGGGATGACATGATAAGACCTGCACTTTATAAAAATCACTTTAGTGGATGAAAGTAGATTGGAATAGAGAAAGATTTGAGGCAAGCAGACCCACCAGCAGCTACTGCAGTAGTCCAGGCATGTGGTGGTAAGGATCTGGACCAGGATGGGGACAGTGTCAGAGGAGAGAAGGGGAAATATTTGAGATATACTGCAAAGGTAAAATCACAGGCTTTGGCAAGGGTTTGGATACAGGCAGGATGGTGCCCTCTACAGTAACAGGGAAGATAGAAGGGAAGGGGATTTAGGTAGAAAGATAACTGAGTTCTATTTTAGACAAGTTTACAGACATCCAGTTCAAGATAGATAAAAGGCAGCTGGAAGAATGAGACTGGAGGTCAGCAGAGAGGTTAGGGTGAGAAAGGTAGATTTGAGAATTATCAACATAGGGTTGGTAATTAAATACATGAGAGCTGATGAGAACATCAAGTGAAGTAGTGTAGAACAAGAAGAAAAGAGGGTTCAGAGGTACACCTATAGTACAGGGTGTGATCTGGAGGAGGTTGTAATGGGAATGTAAATTTTAAAGATCTTTCCTGCCCCTAGGCTAAAGTGCACCTGGAGCCTGGGGTGGGAGGCTTGTTTTTCAGTAGATACTTTTTGATTGGCCAGTGGGTCCTGAAGGTTGTTACATTCTCTGAGCCAGGGGAAGGCTATATAATCCCTGATGTGAGATGTTGTTTTGGGGCTCACTTTGAGAAGTGGTCTGTGATTTGATCAGATGAGACTCTGGGAAGCTGTTGTTGAGAGCCCCCTGGCTTTGAAAAACCCAGATGTTGATTTGGTATGGATGTAATAGTTGGACAGTTTGGAAACCTGTGTACTTGATCTGTTTCTGTCTTGATAATTCTGTCTGTATATTCTGAAGTTCGGGGTGCTGATCTTTTTCCCCTGAACTAGGTAAACGATACATATTTGACTGATTAAAGTAAGCTTGTTAACCCAATTTGAGTTGCTTTCCTTTATCAAAGCAGATCCAAGAACCTGTGTTGGCAGCCACCCTGAGGACGCTTGGGGTGCTTGCTGCTACAGATGATGCAACAAAAGAGACAGAGAAGGAGCCATCAGATTGATAGGAGGGAGAACCAAAAGAGAGAACCTAGAGAGAAGAGAGTATCAAGGAAGAAAGAGGGATCAACAGTGTCAAAGGCCTGGGAGAATAAGGATTGAGAAAAGACTGCTGGATTTAGCAAGGGATCATTAACAATTTTAGAGAGATCAGTTTTGGTGGAATGATAAGGGCAGAAGCCAAACTGTAAGGGGTTGAGAAAAGAATGAGAGGAAAGAAGGTGGAGGCATCTAGTGTAGATGGAGGGCCTTTTTGAAGAGTTGAGCTACAAAAGGTCTAATAGATAAAGGACTAGAGTTAGCAGGGATAGAAAGATCAAGAAAGGCTTTTTCTTTTTCTTTTTTTTTTTTTAAGCAATCGGGGTTAAGTAACTTGCTCAAGGTTACACAACCAGTTATTTCTGAGTGTGGTGCTAAGTATCTGTAAGGGTTATGGGATTTAAAGATCTTCCATGCCCCGTTGGACTTGCTGACGTAGCAGGAAGGGGCGGAGCAAGAGGAAGCGGAAGCCAAGCTAGCGTTCCTTCGGTGGCTGGCGGTGGTGGTGATGGCGGCAGCAGCAGAGGCAGTGGCAGCGCGAAGCCCTTTTTGAGTTAGAACTGCTAAGGACTTTCTGCTAAGGACTCCTGCTGAGGACTGCCAGGGGCCGGAGCTGCTGGGGTGCGCTTCCAGGACGCTGGGTGGTTGCTGTGCGTGGGGAGAGGAGGACCTTTGCCTGAGGTAGCCTGTTCTGTTTTAAAGGCTTGAAAATGTGGGTGCTTTCTACTTTATCTACCTGTGCCAATGTCATAACTACTCTGATGGCTTTCACTTTCTGGTTTTGGGACTCAGTCTTTTGGTATCTTAATAAATTTTCTAGTTTATTTCCTCATATGGCAAACATGACGTATTTTCTAATGGATAATTATATCAGCATATTTGTAATCTCTATAGGCATTGTGAATATGGCATTGCTGATACATTTGGCGACCAGGATGGGATCACAAAATGTCAGGCCTCTATTTGGAAGCAGTGGGGCTTTAGAGGGAGAAATGGCTATTCCAGGATGGGAGGATTTGCCTTATTCCTCTCTAGCCAGAGAATGGGCTAAAAGCACAGGGCCCTGTGAAAACTGGGAACCAAGGCTAAAAGAGGGAGAACCTGGAGATTTGGAAAGATGTTTGAAAGCAATACCCATAGAACCAGGCAAAGAACTGGCAGGAGTGTGCAGGAGAGGCTGGGTGCTGCTAACAAGTTATCGCCTTATGTGTAAAAGTAGGGATAAGCTGCTGAAGGAAAGAGCTCGGATGGCTAGGGAGTCAGCTGGTTTGCCTGAGGATTCTTCTGTGTCACAGCACTCAGAAGAGCAAACTGGAGGTACTCATGTGGTCCAGGAGCAAGCTACTGTTCATGTAGCTAAAAGGAAGCAAAAAACTAGCAGAACGAATGTGCATGCAGCTTTTGTACAGGCTGGGCAGAGTTGCCCTGACAGCTTCCAGGAGAATGTGTGTGAGGAGAATGGAGCAAGGTTAGATGAGGAGGCTTCTAATGTAGAAGCTCTCCCCATACGAAGAAGAAGACAGGAGAGCCACCGAGGCAAAACAGAGTCCAGGGAGATAATTGAGGATTTCACTCAACAGGAGATCACTGATATATTGAGTAGATTTACCCAAAGAATGGGGGAGTCTTTAGTGTCTTGGATAGTAAGAATCACTGATGAAGGCGCCGGAGGAATAACACTGGACAGTGAGGACTGTTTAAAATTCATAAGTATCAGTCAGAATCCTTTTGTACACCAGGCTTTTAGGGATCACCATATGAAAGGAGGAAATAATAAAACGAATCTTCTAGCTTTAGCTGCAGAAGGTTGCACAAAGCAATATCCAACTGAATCTATGTGGCCTAGGGGAGACAGACCCTGGTACTCACTTAGAGACTGTATGAGAAAACTAAAGGAGGAGGTAATGAAAACTGCTATCCTGATTGGAGATGCAAATGCATATTATGATACCCCCCTAGGAGTTCCTCATAGAAATATCATAGTGAAGACAGCTCCTCCTGCATATAAGCACCTAATTCTGACTCTGTTAATTGGAGAAATAGGGCACCCTCTTTCAGAGGTGCTGGATAAGATTTCACAATTAAGCGATTTAGGGGACTGGGAAAAAGACAAATTGCCTTGAGAGAGAAGAGTAAACAGCCAGAGGATTCAGAGACAAAATAGACCAACAAGAACGGAACTGTTTACTGCTCTATTAAGAGCTGGGGTGGACTTCAGAAGAATAGATGGTATTCCAACTGAAGAGCTGCATAAGCTGTACCAAGAAAAGGTACTTAGCATTAGAATGAACAGGGAAGCAGGAACCACCCCTGCAGGTATTTCTGAATCTGAATCTTTGTATCCAAGTTTGCCCCACCTTCAGGGGGAATAGGAGATAGGCCAAGCCCCAGCCCAGATAAAAGAAATATGCAGAAGAGATTGCAGACCCCATATTGGTTTAACAATATATTGGAAGAATGGATCAACTACTGTGACTAGGGCACTGATTGATACTGGGGCTGAGGCCACACTTATCTATGGAAACCCCGATAAGTTTAAACATGGAACTCCTATTACCATCACGGGTCTAGGAGGTGCTGAAATATCAGCCAGACAGGTTAAAATAACAATGAAAATTGGGCAGTTACCTAAGAAAGAATATACTGTGGTTGTTGTACCCATTCCTGAATACATCATTGGGATAGATGTATTGAGAGGCATGACACTGAATTTACCTGAAGGGAGATACCAATTTGCTGTGAGGAAGATAGGAATTAATACAGTTTTAGTGGGAAAACTAAAAATGGACCCGATCACTTTACCTGAACCTTCTGAAGTAATTACTTTAAAACAGTATCGTGTGCCAGGTGGGCAAGATGAAATTACCACTACTATAAAGGAATATGTTGAAGCAGGAGTGTTGGTCCCTACAACCACAAGATGGAATAATCCTGTCTGGCCAGTAAGAAAATCAGATGGGACATGGAGAATGACTGTGGATTATAGACAGTTGAATAAGGTGACTCCTTCTTTGTATGCTGCTGTTCCAGATACCATCACCTTAATAGAAAGGATCCAGAAATATGATGGGACTTGGTATGCAGTTATTGACTTGGCAAATGCCTTCTTCACCATCCCAATAGACCCTAAACAATGGGACCACTTCGCTTTCACTTGGCAGGGTAGACAATATACTTTTACCCGCTTGCCACAAGGGTACATACATAGCCCCACTATTTGTCACAGGATTGTGGCTGAACAGTTGGATGAATTAAAGCTACCTGGTGTACAGCTTACCCACTACATTGATGATATCATGGTACAGGGAAAAGATGCGAAAGTAGTGGAAAGGAGTTTGACCCTTCTAATTGAGCATATGAAAAGTAAAGGGTGGGAAATTAACCCTGCAAAGGTTCAAGGACCAGCTCAAAATGTGAAATTTTTGGGTATACAATGGAACAAGGGGCTAAGGGAGATTCTTCCTCAAGCCCGACAAAAGATTCAGGATTTTCCTACCCCTACCAATAAGAAGGAGGCCCAAAAGTTCATAGGATTGTTTGGATACTGGAGGCACCACATTCCACATTTGGGACAGATTTTAAAACCTTTATATAGAGTCACACGGAAGAAATATGAATTCGATTGGGGACTTGAGCAGAGTAAAGCTTTTGAAGAAGCCAAGGCTGCCATACAATTGGCCCTAGATTTGTGGCCCATGCAAAATGGTCCAGTGGAATTGCAAGTGACTGTACAAGATGATTATGCAAACTGGAGCTTATGGCAAAAACAACAAAGCCGAAATGTACCTTTGGGATTTTGGTGTAGGAAACTCCCTTCATCTGGAGTCTAGTATACACCTTTTGAAAAGCAGTTGTTAGCTGCATATTGGGCTTTGGTGGAGACTGAACAACTGACTCTGGGCCATGAAGTGATATTAAGACCTGGAATCCCAATTATGACCTGGGTAATGAGTACCCCAGCTTCTCACAGAATTGGACATGCCCAAGAGGCTAGTATAATCAAATGGAAGTGGTATATTCAAAATAGAGCGAAAACAGGCAAAAGCGGAGTCTCTGCTCTACATGAATCTGTAGCAAACATAGAAATTGAGAGGAATGACACACCCCCTGAGCCAAAGCAACAGTTGGTAAAGTCCACTGTAAAGTGGAATGAGGGATATGATGTATTAACTGAGGAACAAAAGAGACATGCATGGTTTACTGATGGGACAGCAAAATATTTGGGGCAAAAAAGACATTGGAAAGCAGTGGCCTATAACCCATGTACTAGAAGGACTTTGGAAAGTACTGGGATAGGTGCAAGTAGCCAATATGCTGAACTTATGGCAGTATATCAAGCCATCAAACTAGAACAAGGAGGACAGTGTCATATATTCACTGATTCATGGGCGGTAGCTAATGGGTTAGCTACATGGATGCCCATGTGGAAAAATGAAAATTGGGAAATTCATGGTAAACAAGTCTGGGGCAAAGAATTATGGGAAGATATCTGGAACATGTCTTTGGTCACTGACTTGTCAGTTTTTCATGTAGATGCTCACGTGGCCCCCACCACACCAGAACGTGAGTACAATGCTCTTGCTGATCGACTGGCAAAGATTGCTACTGAACATATTGTCCCTACTTTGACAACAACTGATGATCCGGTATTAGCAAAATGGGTCCACCAAACAGCAGGCCATTTGGGGGTCCAGGCCACACACCAGTGGGCACAAGATCGAGGTATTAGTATCTCTCATTCACTGTTAAAACAGATAGCAGAAGACTGTCATATATGTCAATTGGAAAAGGAGCGAACTGTTCCTCGGGTAATAACTGGAGAGATAGCAAGAGGAAAAGTCCCAGCCCAAATCTGGCAAATAGATTATATTGGTCCACTACCACTGGATAAAGGATGCAGATTTATATGTACTTGTGTTGATACCTATTCAGGTGTACTAGTAGCTTGTCCTTATAAGAATGCAACCCAGAAAAACACTTGTAAAACTCTAGATCTCATAAGCCTATATTATGGAACCCCAATGCAGATTCAAAGTGACAACGGGTCACATTTCAAAGGCAATGAAATGAAGAAGTATTGTATACTAAACAATATAGAATGGATATATCATATTCCATATTATCCAGAAGCATCTGGGTTGATTGAAAGAATGAATGGATTACTGAAAGGACAATTGAGGAAGTTAAGTTCCAATAATTCATATCAACATTGGAAGGATAATTTGTTCATGGCTTTGCGTAATTTGAATAATAGACCATTAGGAGGAAGTACACCTCTAGCCAGAATGATGACCCCCAATCTGCAAATTAGAAAACAACAAACACACAAGATCCCAATTATTGAGTATTGGACCTTGAGGCCAGATGTCCCAGCACCGTACCCAGGACCACCTGGTTCAATGGGGTATGATTTACATTGTTTAGAGGACTTTTGGTTGGACAGAAAAGAAATAAGAAAAATCTCCACTGGGATATGCATAAGAATCCCTAAAAATCACTTTGGACAGATTTTACCCAAATCAGGATTAGCAGCTCAAGGAATACATGTATTGGCTGGAGTAATAGATTCTAATTATCAAGGAGAAATTGTTGTAACATTCCAGAATTTAAGTGAAAGGCCCATACAGATTCACAAGAATGATAGGATAGTTCAAGTGATTATTGTTCCTTGTAAAACAATGCCACTTGTAAAAACTGACCCTCCTTCCAAAATAACTGTCACAGGAACTGAAGGATTTGGTTCTACTGATAGAATAAAATCAGGAGCTAAAGTATGGGTAAAACGGAAGCCAGATGATCTTCCAAAGGCTGCAGAGATTATAGCATATGGGAGGGATAACACTGTAACTATTGTTTATTCTGGAGAAGATGATTACAAAATTGTACCCTTAACTCATTTATTCTACCGTGAATGAGGCTACGATAGTCTGGTTATTGTCTCTTTGCTTTTTCTTGATTTTTTGTTTGTTCACCTTGTTTGTTAGATTTGTTTCCACAGGCTTGGTACCCTCCATCTGTAGATGCCTGATAGCTTAAGCTGGATGTCACCCCCTGTCTGCAACTGTGATGTGTCACCCTTGGACCTGGCATCAAGCATATTAAGAACTGACCTCTCAAATGGGACCCCTTAGGACAGGGACAGCTCTACATCCGATTTCAGCAGCAAGTAGCCATAGAAGAAGAGATATTCACCCCTTACCACAAGATTTTGGGGCCCCATTTGTTCGGGGTGGGGGGAATGATGGGGAGCTTGTGCTCAAGCGCCACCCTAAAATATGGTTTTCTGTGTTTATTGTGTGCTATTCTTGTTATATTGTTGTGAAATTTTGTTGACACCAGTTATTCCTACTGTATTTTTGTCAAGTAAGGGACATGAAAGATCTTGGGGCCGAATGTAAGGGTTATGGGATTTAAAGATCTTCCATGCCCCGTTGGACTTGCTGACGTAGCAGGAAGGGGCGGAGCAAGAGGAAGCGGAAGCCAAGCTAGCGTTCCTTCGGTGGCTGGCGGTGGTGGTGACGGCGGCAGCAGCAGAGGCAGTGGCAGCGCGAAGCCCTTTTTGAGTTAGAACTGCTAAGGACTTTCTGCTAAGGACTCCTGCTGAGGACTGCCAGGGGCCGGAGCTGCTGGGGTGCGCTTCCAGGACGCTGGGTGGTTGCTGTGCGTGGGGAGAGGAGGACCTTTGCCTGAGGTAGCCTGTTCTGTTTTAAAGGCTTGAAAATGTGGGTGCTTTCTACTTTATCTACCTGTGCCAATGTCATAACTACTCTGATGGCTTTCACTTTCTGGTTTTGGGACTCAGTCTTTTGGTATCTTAATAAATTTTCTAGTTTATTTCCTCATATGGCAAACATGACGTATTTTCTAATGGATAATTATATCAGCATATTTGTAATCTCTATAGGCATTGTGAATATGGCATTGCTGATACAGTATCTGAGCCCGGATTTGATCCCCAGGTCATCCCAACACTGGAGCCGGTGCTCTTACTTGCTGAGCCACCTGGCCGCCCCTAAGCAACTGGGTTAAGTAACTTGCTCAAGGTTACACGGCCAGGTGTTTCTGGGTGGGTGCTAAGTGTCTTAGCCTGGATTTGATCCCCAGGTCATCCCGACACTGGAGCCAGTGCTCTTACTCATTGTGCTACCTGGCTGCCCCAAGAGAGGCCTTTGTCAAGATGGAAGAAATATGGACATGTTTTTAGGTAGTAGGGAAGTGAGCCAGTAAACAGAGAGAGATGTTACACTTTAAAATATTACCAATTAAGTTCATATTTAGATGACTCCTATCACTCTCTGGCTACATTTCCGCCACTCCACCACTATCATTGAAGAAATGCAAGAGCCTGGACATTCAGGACAACCAGGCTATTGTGTATGCTTCTGTTCTACAAATTGGCGTGGCCCAACAATTTGAGCCTCTCTGTACTTGACTAGGCTGGTCCTTGGGTGACTAGTCTTTCCAGCTTGAAAGAACTTGTTAGAACTTGGTGGACCTTGGGCACAGCTTTTAAAACTTAGGGAAACTTCCCTGTCATGCTAAGGCATCAGAGAAGGACTTTATGGAGGCTTTTGTTTTTAAGTCTTTTAAAAAATACTAAAGGCTTTGAAGAGGCCCTTAAACAACTCTCTGGACAAAGTCGACTAAAAGTCAATGACCCAGCATCCCAATGGAGATCATCAGTTCACGATGCCAAAGCATACAGTCATTACAGGAAAAATCAGTCAAACCATCTCCATGGCATCAAATGCCCAACTGGATGAAGTGATTCAACTTTTAATTGGCTGTTCTGGTCTTCTATCAGACACAATCGGCAGAAGAAAGAGAACTGAGCTTAGACTCAGGAGACCTGGGTTTGAATCCTATCTCTGACACTTGGTTCCTGTATGACTCCAGATCCTTCACCACTCTGTGCCTCAGCTTCCTCATCTGTAAAATGGGAATAAAAGTAACACTTGTCCTACTCTTGGAAAGAAAGTGCTTTGCAAACTAAGTGTAAATTATTACTGCTAATGTCTTAGAAACTTAGAAGAAAAGCAGGCCTCTCTGATGATGCTTTTAGAAAGTACCAAGGCCCACACTCTTTCTTTTGTTTTGGTAATACTCTATACTGTGTTAATTGCCAAACTACTTCCTCTTGGGTGAATAATGCACTAAAGCTGGTTCAGAAAAACAGACTCCATCCCATGGCAAGGAAATCTGCCAATAAGAGGTAAAAATAGCCAGAGGAAGTATTGCTTATGAGGTAAGAGGATGGGCTCCATAAAAGGGGAGTGAGAAAGGGACCAGTCATCAAAGGCTGCTCAGTTCTTACTAAGAAACTGGGGCTAGGAAGGAGGTCCATGGGTGGAGGGGGAGAAAATGGCATCTGGAGAGGCAGTCCCATCCAAGTCTCTGGTCCTTTGTCACCTCTGCCTGGGCAGATCTGTCAATGTCTGCAGATCTCAGCTATCTCCTTTCTAAGGGGGGGGTGGGAGCCAAGGAGAGGGGAGAGGAGGGAGTTTAGACTAGATAAACTCTTGCGTGCCATCCAGATCTAAGTCTTCTGATCCCATGAAGGAAGGAGATTCTTAGCTTTCCTGGCTGAGAGATACTCAGGACCAGATGCTGCTCAGACTGAACCAGCAAGGAGCATGGAACTAAAATGTTCTCTGCACCCATGATGCCCATTCTCCAAGCACATGAACTTGCACTGGAAGGCCTTCTGGACAATAGGCCCCATCCTTCCAAGAAGGGCCATTCTCTATTCTGACTGGTTCTGTGGCTTAGATTGTGTCCCTGTGACCATATAGTGCTTACTCAGCCAAACCCAATGTGCCTGCTTCCCCTTGCCTTCCTCCTCCTGGCTGTTCTGCAAACTTTGCCCCACTGAAGGGCCTACACCCTGCTATGTAGGGAAATGGACAAGAGGGTTCAGTGCCCCCTGCAGGGAGGCACACTTCCTTCCTTCTCTGACTCCTCCAGATCTGACCTCTAGAATATGGATTTCCATTGATGGCAGAGGGATGGATCTTGGTACCCAAAGGAAATCTTTTCTGATTCAAAGATAAAACTAGTTAACTGGTTAAGGCCTGCAATAGTATTTGGCACAATGGTAGGAACTTAATAAAGGTTTCCAATTTGGGAATTTGTTTTACATATTTGTTAGAAAGGTTTCCTTTTTTTCAATTAGGAGAAGTAGGAAGGAGAAAAAATAAATTTGTTACATTTTTAGAATTAAAATAATTTTTAAAAAATAAACAGCAGATGAATGAACAAAAATATTAGCCATCTTGCCTCTGTTAACACTTCTGTACTCAGCCTAATGATTTGTGTAACTAATCACCTGCTTTTCTCATGAGGGAAAATCTTAGCACATGAAAGGGTGCTTTTGAAAAAGTGACAATTAACCTTTGGAACAACAGAGTAAATATATTACAATTCATCACTTTTCCAGGCTCAACCAATCCTGTTTTGGCATGTTAGGGAAAGAAAGATCACTTTTGTAAATAATTAATCCCATCTAAGGCAGCCTGATGGCTTAAGAGACAAAGCTGTGGCCTTGGAGTAAGGAAGAACAGAGCAGAAATTCTGCCTCCAACACTTCCTAGCTGTATAACACCAGGCAAGTCACTTAACTGCTCAGTGCTCAGTTTCCTTATCTATAGACCAGGATAGCAACAGCAGCTAGCTTATAGCACTGTTGTGAGGACCAAACGAGATCATATTTGGAAAAAGCACTTTGCAAAACTTCATGTAAATGTGAGCTATTTTTATTATTACTGCCATCTGCCTCGGATGATCCTGGTGTCCTTTTCCACATGCCCCAAGGACGAGTCATTGATATAAAAATCACATATACAGACCCACCCAAACTCACCCCTACTTAGTCAAAACCATCCAATAAAATCTTACATCCCCATTTAACACATATATCCAACCATGTAAAATGGCACACATTCATCATTAGATATACACCTATTTAATGGTGTGTGACTAAGATTGTAAACTCTTTGAAAGTAGAGACTATTCACTCCTGGGTCCCCAACAGGATTTACCACAGTGCCAAGCACGCATGCACACACACTCACACACACACACCATAAATCTTTGCTGAAGTTAAGTAGGAAAATACATAGGTTAGGAGAGGATTAACTTGGTGAGTGAAGTGACTAAGGTAGATAGCTGGGATTAGGAAGGAGTTGGGTGGGAAGAGGAGACACCAGACACTGACACCAAAATACCACCCAATGTGCTTTTAGGAAGCAATCTCCAAAAATCTATAATTACCAAATTGCTTGTACTGTAATTCAGTGATGAAGTAATGCATCACGGACATGATGTCGCTATGGTCACAGCTGCTTCCTATATAATAAGGGATTACTAATGTGTCAGGATTTCTCTCTCTGAAAGAATTCACCCAGCTCGCGATCAGTGTTGACTTTCCACAGCCACGCTCTCCAGACAGAAGCAAAATTGACTTGGTTTGTAGAATAGGCCTGATTCTGAAGAAGAAAAAAAAAGTAAATCATAAACACATCTATTTTAAAAGATTTGTTCCCATATCTATATCTATCTATATGTATATACACAGATATGTATGTGTGATTGTATATATGTGTGTATTGTGTATATGTATATAGATGTATGTATATATGTGTATATATGTCTTGTACACATATACACACATATGTACATATACACACTTTCTTCTGTACATTTTAACCCAACCTTGAAAACGACTTCAAAAAAATTAACCAGCTCAGAGACATTCTCATTAAGCCTACCCATACCATGACCAAATTAGTATTGTGTATGTATTACACAGTATAATTTATTATATACTATCCTGACCCCACCCCAACTCCTTAGGGGGTAAAAATAAGTAGGATTTCTGTAAAGACCCCTGGACTCACATCATGACCCTGAGCAAGTCACACTCTGTCTGGGCCAAAGTGTCCACATCTCCTGGCAGAGAGGTGACAGAATTGAAATGCAAAATGAGGCAGACTTTTTGGACATGTCCAAATGTGAAAATTTGCTTGGTTTGACTATACTTATTCATTATGATGGGTTCCTGTTTTCTTTTCTTTTTTTTCTTATTAAATTGAGGGAAGGAAAACTAAATGCTTGTCAATTTAAAAAATAATAAAATTAAATTTTTAAAAAATAAATGAGAGGTTTAGAAAACATAAAATAAAATAAAGCATCAAATGATATAACACATAAAGTGCTTTGCAAATGTTAAATTCTATGTAAATGCTAGCTACTATTATGTTTTGAAACATTTCCACTGGCAAATTTCTCTGATAAAGATATATAAGGAACTGGCTCAGATATATAAGAACAAAAGTCATTCCCCATTAAATAAATAGTCAAAAGGTATGAGCAAGAAGTTCTCCAAGAAAGGAAGGCAAATTATCAATGGCCATGTGGAAAAAAAAATGCTTCAAACTACTAATAACTAAAGATATAGCAATTGAAACTACTCTGAGGTTCCACCATATACTGATAAATTGATGAACAAAAAAGGGGGGGCAATTGTTGAAAAGATTATGAAAAGCAGACATACTGGTAGTCAGAAGCCAGTTACCTTACTTTCTGTAATGGGCTGAGACCTGAATAGGCACAATCAACAGATATGCATATAAGATACAGCCCTGTCCTTTACCCATTTGGGGTTTATTTGTTTTGGACCCAACCAGTGAGAATTGACATAGAGAATGCCAAGAGAGGAAACTCTAACAATACAGAGGAGCATCTGCTTTATTATTTATAGTCTGTAAAAAAAAAAAATACCTGGGCCATTGGAAGGTTAAGTGTCTTGTATACAGGGGCTATAATAACACCTACCTTCCAGAACTGTAAGGATAAAATGAGATAACACCTATAAAGCCCGGCACATAGTAGGCATTTAAGAAATGCTTGTTTCCTCTCCTTCCCTCCCAACTCCAGTATATGTTAAAGGCAGAATTTGGAGGGGGGAAAAAAGGTGTTCCTGCCCCTATGATTTCCCAAATAGCCAGTGTTCTAAAAGTCTAAGCCTAAACAGAATTCCAAAAGTTTTATTAAGGCTTAAGATTACACTAAGACTTTGGGATGCCCTGTATCTGCTGATTTATTTCTGACTGCTTCAAACCTAGAAACCAGACAAATGTGGGTATTCGTCGAGAGCCATCAGAGTTAGCCTGCAGTTGTACCACATTCATAGCGAGTCTTTCTCTATAAATATAAATCTGGAATGAGCTTTCACCACCTTAAAGGCAGATTATAGGATCTGATTTTATATCACACTTAGGACAAAAATATAGCCATAAAATTAAAGAAGAGTTGTCATCATCTCTTCCCCAAAAATAACTTGGAATATCAATAGGAAATATCAGTAGGAAAATTATCAAGCCATCTGACGTCCCCTCCTTCAAGATTACAAATGAATTGTGTTGCTTTAGAGAAGTGGGGATTAAGCCAAAGCTTTTAAGCTCCAGAAGAACACTCCTTTGCTCCTGACCCACACAACCAACATTTCACAGGGCCAGGTATTGTTTCAAAATTACAAAGCAAACAATTAAGCCATGGACATTTAGGTTAAAAGTATTTTAGGAAAAATGTGTCATGGCTGGTCCTGTCTGACTTACCCCCTTCAGATAATGGTGTTGAGTACACAGTATAAATTCAGTGAGTAGTTATTGACCAAGTTAAAGAAAATTATGTAAACTTCTCAACACTCCATCTCAAACAATTTACCTGACTTTAAAAAAAGGGTCTAGGTTTTCAAACACGAAAATTAGGATATCCAAGGAAAGATTATCTTAAACACGTTATCTCATGAAAGAAGGGCAACTGGGCCCCAATTAGAGCTAATATTAAAGCCTAGGAAGTAACCACATTATTCAAATTTTCACTGGATACTTCTGATAGGCTAGAATCAGTTACCATATTTTATATAATTTTAACTTTGAATAGTTCTAATTCAAATATAGGGGACCAATTCATTGGGTTCCTCAGTCACACTAATCAGGGACCTAGCTGTGGACCTTCTTTTGATGTGGGTCTCTGTAAGGGTTATGGGATTTAAAGATCTTCCATGCCCCATTGGACTTGCTGACGTAGCAGGAAGGGGCGGAGCTGCTGGGAGCACGCTTCCTGAACGCTGGGTGGTTGCTGTGAGTGGGAAGAGGAGGACCTTTGCCTGAGGTAGCCTGTTCTGTTTTAAAGGCTTGAGAATGTGGGTGCTTTCTACTTTATCTACCTGTGCCAATTTCATAACTACTCTGATGGCTTTCACTTTCTGGTTTTGGGACTCTGTCTTTTGGTATTTTAATAAATTTTCTAGCTTATTCCCCCATATGGCAAGCCTGATGTATTTTGTGATGGATAATTATATTAGTATATCTGTAATTTCCATAGGCATTGTGAATATGGCATTGCTGATACAGTCTCATAATCCACAAAGGTACTTAAACGAGTGACCACCTAGCAATGTTCCAAGCTGGAGACAAGAGATGGGATATGGGACTGGATCATCCCCACCAAAGAAGGTTCTATTTGAAATGAATGTGGGCTTCATCAAATAATTGAGGGCCAAAGCAGTGCCAGGGCACTTCTCTACCTAAGGAAGGGATGCTTCTATGAAAGGTTCCCATTATCAGGGCCTCAGTTTCCTTATCTTCAAAATAAGGAAATTAGTCTAGGTTACCCCGAAGGATCTTTTAGTTCCAAGTCATAATCCCACCATATCTGTGCTAGTGAGAATGATTAAATAACTCTTTCTGTCCTGTTCTGGAACCAAAGATCACCAGACTTCTAAGTAAGGAGGGAGAGCAGAGTATGTCAGAGGCAGGAGAAGTTGAGTGGATTGCAGTGGCTAGAAAATTGGATTGCTGTGTTAAATGAGAAATAACAATGGACTTCCACATAGTATACACAAAGCCTAAAATAGATGATGCCAAAAAAATGAAACAGCCACATAATCTAGTCAAATGAAATAGCAAAATGAAAGCTGAGGGAGATTTCTAAGGCCTCTGTGCCAAGGCCATGGTGATTATGCAGAATCCTTATGAGAAGATCACAGACCCGGAGCTAGAAAAGATTCCAGAGATGACCTGATGGTGCAGCTGTTACATTTTACACACTGTGTATTTTATACACTGCATCAGTTCCCAAACAAAGGAACTTGGACCCCAAGAAGGGGAGGTCTTAACCAAGACTAGAAAACATTAAATTATCATTCAGGACAAAACAGGAAGAATGAGACCCCCAAAATCATTCTTTCTCTGAGGGAATATATAAAGGCGGAAGTCTTTAGAGACCACAAGGGTTGGTTTGGGCTACAAGCCTCTAAGGCACCCCACACGGACCACAGGCTATGTGCCAGACCCCTGCCCATGGTTAGCAGGACATCACAGAATTCTCCTCTGGCCATCACCAAAGCCAGTGCCCGACCCTCTCCCTCTCTCTCTCTCTCTGAGTCTCTATCTGTCTTTGTTTCTCTCTGTCTCTGTCTCTCCTCCCCAAGGTTTCATCCTCTAAGAAAAGAATGAAGCATCCCATGGATCCTGACCTGCAAAGACAATTAGATTCCCAAAACCCCCCTGCACCAGCCCTGCTGTGTCTAGAATAGCCAAGAGTACTAGTGTTTGCTGCTGGGAATGATGGGCAGAGATTCTCTCCCTGGGAAAGGATCACAGATCCAGAGAATTCAAATGACTCATACAGAATGCAGAGCTAGGAAGCTGTCACATTAAGACTAGAACCTGGATCCACTAACTAGGTCTAGCACAAAGCAAAGTAAGACCCTTCACTTTCAATCTGAAACTAATTTAAGTTGTCCTGATTTTATTTAAACTAGGTATAGATTATGTCAAAGGCAACTGACACACATCCTACTTATCAGCAAATAAAAATTAGCATCTTGCCAAAACTCAACTTATGACTGGTCTTTCTTTTAGAATTTTGCTATCCAGTAGCAAATAATTGCTTTGTCAAATTTATGACAAACTATAGAACTTGTGTCATTTTTTAAATCCTAGGATTTTTCTTTTAAACTTTTTATTTTCTTATATGGAATTAAATGTAGACTAATAGGCTAAAGAGTTCTAGGATTTTTTAGGGAGAAAGAAGAGAGGATGGTGATATTTTTGTTTAACATATTATTTATTTAAACTTTTTTATCAGTTATTTGTTTATTCTGTATTTGGGTATGACACTTGAGGAATTGGTTGTGTTGTATGTATATGTATATATATATATATATACATATACACACATACATATAGAAAGGGAGTGATCTTTTTATATAATACAGAAATTTACAACTATTGACATATATATAAGTAGGTTGCATATATATGTGTATATATGTACAGATATGTATGTATGTATGTATGTATAAAGATGTGTGTATGTATCCCCCAAATCAAGTCCTCTAGAAAGGTGATACATGGGGCCATGCTGTAGAGCCCTAATGGAGAGGAGCACAAAGGTAATCAATGCATAAACAAAATATTACTGTATGGTGTTCAGGAACCAAAAATTGTCTTCTAGACCTACAGGAACCTGTTGCACCTGCAAGGCAGGCAGTTAGTTATATGTGGCGCACTGGCTCTGTTTTATAGCAACTACTTCAAGACTGTACAAATCACATCCAGCATCACTTTGCAAACAACAGGTTTTAACAAATAGTAGTCACACTACCATTCCCCAATTCTAACTCTAGGAAGAGCCAGTTTTTTTCTGAAGTCATCCTGCTTGTCATTTCTTACAGCACAATAGTATTCCATTACAATCATATACAGCTTGTTTGGTCATTTCCCAATTGAAGGGCATCCTATGCTGCTATGAGTATTTTGGAAGACACCATCATTAATGTCATACAGACCCTCAATCATGATAAAAATTGGATGCCCTCTCCTAAGATTCTTCATTATGCTTTCTGCCAGATCTTCCCATTTGGTCCAGGAAGTATGACCCTTCAGCTTGATCACCTCATAAGCACTTTGAACTATCTGTTTATGAACATCTTTCCAATGCTCTGAGTCAGCATCAATTCCTGAAGCAGTTGAGACATAGGCAACACTCACTCCACTCCACACAAGAACACTGGAGTCCCCCCCAAGAAGCCATCCATGATAACTTAAAGAATGGACACTGAGTCTCTACCCCAGTAAGTAAAAGAAATGGGCAGAGTCCAGATTGCAACCACTTCCAACAACACAGTTCTGAGGAAAGCCACTTAGCTTCCAGGCCACAGATGTCAAAATATCCACTGAATTGGAAACAACGAGCAGATTGCTATTAGGGCTATATTTAACAATATTGGGAATGCTGAATTTAAAGATATTCACATTAAATAGGACCAAATTAATATAACTTTCTCCTTTCTTCTAATGTGCCCCAGACATAACAACAACCAGGTTTGACTCTACAGTCACACTGTACTCTTTGACAGAGACAATCCTTGGCAAGCTCAGGAAAAAACCACCATGCTGGAGATCCATCATCTCTCCCTTTAGTTTGTCTTCTATGACATCACCTAGGGCAAATTCATCAGTCAAATCCTTCTTTAAGACATTGATGGTACATGCCATGCCATGTCAACTCTGCTAATGCCAACAACAGTGATCCTGTTATGGTCACAATCAGCTGATCTTTGAAAGCAGTTCCCATTTTGGGGAAATTCCATTGTTCATTGAGCTCCAAGGACTTCCAAGTTAGATGTGAGACTGCTGCTTCTGGACTTGTACCTAAACATTCCTTTTTTTTTTTTTTAATTTTGAGTTCTGAGTTTTCTTCCTCCCTCTCATCCCTCTCCCATCTGTTGTGAAGGCAAAAAATGTGATACCAATTATACACATGAAATCATAAAAAAGATTTCCCTATCATCCACGTTGCAAAAATCCAAGAAAATTAAAGAAACTTTAAAAGAATATGCTTCAATCTGCACTCAGGGTTCATCAGTTCTCTGTTTGGAGATGGGCAGCATTTTTCACCATGCATCCTTTGGAACTGTCTTGATCAGAGTAACTAAGTCTTTCATAATTGATCATCCTTACAACATTAGTGTTACTGTGAATAATGTTCTCCTGGTTTTGTTCACTTCATTTTGCATCAGTTCCTATAAGATTTACCAGGTTTTTCTGCAACCATCCCCTTCATCATTTCTTATGGCACAATAGTATTCAATCATAACGACAACTTGTTTAGCCATTCCTCAATTACTGGGTATCCTCTCAATTTCTAGTTCTTTGCCACCACAAAAAGAGCTACAATAAATATTTTTGTACATATCAGTCCTTTTCCTTTTTGTTTCTTATCTCTTTGTGATACAGACCTAGTAGAGGTATCGCTGAGTCAAAGTGTATGTACAGTTTTATAGCTCCCTGGGCACAATCCAAATTGTTCTCAAGAATGGTTGGATCAGTTCATAACTCCATCAACATGTTGTGTATTAGTATCCCAGTTTTCCTACATCCTGAGTGGCAGGTAATCTGGAGAGAGACAGCCCCTTGAGGGCAGGGATTGTCTTCTGCCTTTCTTTGTGACCCCAGCACTTAGCACAGTACCTGCACACAGTAGGTATATGCTTACTGACTGAATGGACAGGGAACTGGCCTTGGAGCCACAAAAATCTTGGTTCAAGTCCAGGATCTGACAAGTGTTGGCTCTATAACCCTGGGCAGATTACTTAGGCTCTCAAGACTCTAGGAAATCACCTAAGACTCCAAGTGGTAGAGAAGGTGCTGACCCAAATTGGTGGTAAAAGTTCCCTCATCCAGGAGTTCCCTATAATAGTGAAATCACAGAATCAGGTCCTGTCCCCATCCCTGTGACTTGATCTGTGACAGAAAACATCTTCATGAGAAAACTTCCTCCATGCAGCAGCAACCACACTGGCATACTCAGGATGGCTGCTAGCACAGATTCTTAGATATGCTTTACTAGGAAATATAACAATCTTTTCAATATAACAACGGTCTTTTAAATTATATTCACAAGTTCAAAGGAAAAGTCAGCACCCTGAACTTCAGAGAAAATACCAACAGAGAAAATACAAGCAGAGAAATAAAGACAAACAGACAGGGCTCTGACTGCTTGAATCAACTATACACTTTACATACAACCCTGGGCAGAGAGAGCCTTTAGATCTGAGCAGTGGGGGAGCTCTGAACATACAGTCAACCCTTGGTGACTCAGGGCCTAATTAGAAATTAGCAAAAGGTGTGAAAGCCTTGCTACAAGCAAGCCTCCCCTAAGAAGCTTCCCTTAATGGGTTCAGGCCTATTAATGGGCAGGGAAGATCTTATATCCCAAAAACATTATACTCCACCAAGTCATACAGATAAGTACTTTATCTCATTAATTAGATCTTGGGAGGTCAGTGCTATTATTATCCCCATTTTATAGATGAGGAAATTGAAGCAGACAGAGGTTAGGGGAATTGCCCAGGGTCTCACAGCTAGTATGTGTCAGAGGCAAGATTTGAATCCAAGTCTTCCAGACTCCAAGATGGGGATTCTATCCACTATGGCACCACTGCTCACTTGCCCATTCTCCACCTTAAAGTCCTGGAGACTGGCCTGGATTTTACCTGTAGTCACTTAGCCAGTATGAGTCAGAGGCTGGACAGCCAAGGCCTTCCAGGCTTCCAAGGCCAGGCTGCCTCTCTGGGCTATTACTAAAATACATGACATTTTATAAAGCTTCTGATGTGGATGGTGTAATTCCCAAATTCACTTCCTTCGTTTTCTGAATCTTGGGATCACACAGAATTCAGAGATCCAAAGCTGGAAGGGACCTCAAGGTCATGTAGTCCAATCTTTTCATCTTACAGATGTGGAAACTGAGGTCCAGGAAGGAGGTGAAGTCAAATATTCATTCATTGGGAATTTATTAAATGTCTCCTTCATGTACAACACCATAAGAGGGGCTTTGGGAGATATAAAATCTAAAAATAAATAGGTAAATAAATAAAGCCAGAGGGCAGATCCCTGCTCTGAAGGAGCTTCCAATCTTCTGGAGAGAATGAAGTAGAGAAATGGGAGGGAGGGGGAATGTGTATAAATGGATGATGACTGTGAAGGGTCAGGGAACTTCCCTGCCAAGGAAGGCTTGCTGGAGGCAGTGATCCCTGAACCAGGCTCTGAGGGAAGGAGCTGAGAAGATGGCATTGCCATTCCAGATCCAAGGAAATCCTGTCTGCCAAAGTGAGGCTGTGCTGCTTACACCCAACCAAAAGACACGCCTGTAACATTCCGCTCTACATTACCTGAGAATAGATTCCAGAGAGCTGCCAGAGTCCTGTTTGACTGCCTCATTTTGAGGATCCTTCATCACAAATTTTTCCAAAGCATCAAATACTTGTTTCGATTCTTTAGACAACACAAACATCTTCCGGCACTTTGCAGTAAAAGCTTCATGATAAGAACGTTCAAAGTTGTGCTCATAGTCTTGAAAAACAAAAAAAAATGTCTATTAACACCTGATGTGGGAAGGTTCAGTCATCAGCTACACATAGCTCACACCAGCTTCCCCGCACAGGCCCTTGCTCCTCCTCTGAGTCAAACTTACACTGGCAATTCTACAGGACTGCGCCAGCCTCAGGGAGGCTGAACAAACAACTGGATCTTTCTGAATTCCCTCAGTATGTGCCTACTTAGGGATCTGAATTTTTCCATGACCTCAAACTGAAAAGGACAAAAAGCTGACCTTGCTATGTTCTCTCACCATTTCAAATAAAAGATTTTGAAGCAACCAAAATGAATTTCTAAGGGAAATACAAGCAACACACAAAACCTAAATGAAGTGAGATATAAATAAAAATGAAAAGTTTGGGGGGAAAAAAGACAAAATGCTACTTCCCATTACTTACACTAGTGAGGCTATGTGGTAAGGTCATTCTGTGATGCTGGACAAGGCCTTTCCCCTCTCTGGATGTCAGTTCCTTCATATATGAAATTAAAAAGCTGGGATAGGTGGTTTTTAAGGTTGCTTTTAGCTCTAAAATTCTGTGATGCTAAATTCAGTTTAAAGAGACTCAAAATGTATTCATTTAGGAGTCGCCTATATTCCCAGGCTTTTGGTTCTGTTTGGGTTTTTTTTTGGGGGGGGGGAGTTGTCCATAGTACAAAATAATGGACATCATGGCATGAGGACAGAGACTTGTAGTCAGAAAGATCTGAGTTCAGGTTCTGCCACTAAACACTCAGGAGCTCGCCCAATACAACACTGACTGCAATCTGCCTCTGACTTAGTTGATAAGTGCAAGGGAATGGCCCAAGTCACACGAGGCATCCTCACCTACAGTGAGGATAGCCTATCCATCTTCTCACATTCCTACAACCCTTTAAGGTATGCATGACAACCCTAAGAAATAAGTACTTCAAGTATTAGGAGACCTGGAATTTCCTTGATCTCTCTCCCAATGCAGACCAGTTCCTTCTCTGTTATTCTGAGCAGTGGGGTCAAACGCAAACAGAAGATGGACCAGCATATTGACTCAGAAAAACACATATTAACATTATCTCTGGTCCTTTGTATTTTCATTCATTTTATTAAATATTTCCCAATTAAATTTTATTGCCCAAGTTAACATAGATAGAATATTGTCAAACCCACATCTTTCTGCCTTGCTCTTAGGCCACTTTGCCTCTCAGGACAAGAATTGTTATTGCCGTTTGACAAAAGAAGAAACTGGGGCTCTAGGAGATTAAATGAAAAGGCCCATGGTCACACAGCTAGATCTTAGGTGGGACCCAAACCTGGTTCTTCCTAAGCCCAAATTTAGGGCACTACCCACTCTGCCACTGAGGTAGCTCACGTGTATGCTCTTCAAGAGTCCAGTAATCAGAAACTTGACTGAGTCGATCCCCTGCTACGATCACATCTTCCTGTACATTTGAGTCAGGATGACGTCAGAGAGCTGCCTCTCAAAAGAAAGGAGGTTTGTTTGTGATTCTTGCGCTAATTTATGCCTGTTTATGCCTTGCGCCTGTTTATTGACCCACTGATTGACTTGGGTCATTGCTGCAGACCCGTGTGTCATCTTTCTACCAGAACCAGTTAGTTTATAGTTTCCGCAAGAGTTCATTTCAAACAGACAGAGATCCACTTGTCATCAGGATACTCAAACAACTATTTACCTTTACATGCTATATGACACTTGAATTTTTTTTTATTTAAAATTTAAAAAAAGAACACCAAAAGGCAAAACATGGATGTTATGATGACCCTCAACTCCAAGCCCTGATTTTTTTTACTAACCTACATTCTCTGGCAGGGCAGAAGCAGGGTAAAGTTTTTCTATCACAATTGACCAGTCTTTGAAAACCAATTCACCCAGCTCATGGAGATCTCTGTAAAACCTGACGGGCAGCCCTTTGCTAATGATCTTGGCTTTGAGCTCGCCAATCCGCCGTTTCTCGTATTCCTTCTGCCGGGATTGCGGACAGGTAATCTTTCCCTTTTCCTGTTCCAATGCTTTCAGTAGCATGGCGCCAGTCCGAAAATAGTAATACTGAAAGTGGGAATCATTCATAAAGGCCGCCTGGATCACTTCCAGCTCTGTGAGGCTGCAGGTGAAATTCTCCAGGACCCAAGGGTAGCCGTTGTGGGCTGCAACATAGAGATTCTTTTCTACCTTGGACAGGCCTGGCAGGTCGGGGGTCCCAGTGGGCAGGAAATTTGCATCCTCACGGAGGAATTCTCCATAGGTCTGGCCCAGCATGCATAGGAAAAAAGGGAATGAGTTGTTGACATAATCGAGACAAAGCTTCAGCTGCTGGGATTGCAGGCTGCAGTACTGCCTTCGAAAGTTGGGGCAGAGAGGGTCATGAGCCTCAGATGCTGGCCACCTCAGGTCAATGGCCTTGAAGTACGTCCCCCGGGTATTGCAGAGTTTATTAAGCTGGGGGAAGATGTTGTTTGCCAAAAAATCTCTTTCTTCTTGGAAATCCTTTATCGTGGAACATACATAAGGCCGGATGGGGGGCTGAGGCTTTAAGACAGACTGAGGATTCTTCTTCATGATTTCAACTGGCTTCTGAAACATTTTATGTGGCTCAAGAATTCACACAGTTGGACTCAGATGAAATGCAAGGTGACTTGGCTCTTAGCTGTCAATGCTTCTGAGACGTCCCCCTAATAACATTTGGCACCAGCAAAGTTAAGCTTCTTTCCCAATATAGTTAATTTCTTGCTTAGCAACTTACAATCAATATAGAGGTCAGAGTTGAAACAACCTAATGGAAGTAAGAAAGAAACAAACAAAAAACCCAAACATTTATTTTGAAGGTTACCAGGAATGTGTATCTTTTTTCTGTTATTAGAAAAGACTAGGCTGAGGCAAAGACATAATGAATATGTACTCATCCCGTCTACCAAGTAACCTGTTTTATTCATACTATCATTACACTTTACATCAACTCCTGTCCACAGAAAAAAAACATATAAAAATGAAACCTCCTCAGAGAGCAGGCCAAAAGGGAGTTGGTCAGCTATGTCCAGAGAAGACAGAGCTGAAACTAGCAACTTTCACACCCAAAACAAGGAGAATAGCTGTGGAATCTCAATAGGGATAAACATAGAGAAGAAGTAAAAATCAAGGCTAGGGAAGAGACCTGGGAGGAAAAGAGAGGGGAAATGGAGGGCTGAAGCAAAGGTGGAGGCTGAGAACACACCTGGTGCCTGAGAAGAGTTGGTCAGACCATTGTAAAGTCATACTGTCCGTGACACACTCTACATCTTCCCTGTGTTTGCTGAAAATTCCTCCCAGCTGAGCTCCTGGAAGATGTGTGACACCCACAGACAAAGAACATCAAAGTCTACACTGCTCTAAGACAAGGTGACTGCTCTATGATGTTTTCCCCTGTGCTCCCCATGACTACATTTCAAATCAGTCAGTCCACAGGCATTTATTAAGTGTTTTCTATGTGTTGGAAACTGAAATCAGCCTCTGGAGATAAAAAGAAAGGTAAAGATACAGTCCCTGACCTCAAGGAGCTCCCATTCCAATGGGGGACCACCCTCGGGACGTACAAGATATATACAGAGCAGATGGGGGGTAAGGCACTGGAAGCTGGGGAATCTGGGAAAGTCCTGCAGAAGGTGGGAATTGAGGTGAGTCTTAAAGGAAATCAAGAGGCAGGACATTCCAAGAATTGGGGACCAGACAATAAAATGCAGAGAGCTGGGAGATGGCTTGTCATGGGTGAGGAATGACACTTAGGCAAGGAACACAGCTGGATCACAGAGGAAGTGTAAAAAAGACTAAGGTGGCAAGAGAGCAAGGATTTTCTCTGGCCTCACTATCTCAGTCAGGCAGCCATATCTCCTCCTTGAAGTCCTAGGGGGAGCACTTCTTGGGGTGTTTCTTTTCTACCATTATTGGCTCGAGTCCCTATTCTGAATGTGTTTCCCTACACACACTGTTAGCCACTAGCAATCAGTCCCCCAGTTCTATTCAACCAATTTGCATCAACTTTTACAAAGGGATATTTATCTAAAAGATGCAGCAGGAATAGAAGTACAAACATCTCCTTCCCAGTACTTCAGGGCTGTACTGTCTACCACTTCTGTTTCTGAGACACAGTTTCTACATAAACATTAGTCCCACCAAGTTCACATCCAAATGGGGGCATCACTACCAGATGAGACTTCATCTCACCTACTGTAGGGCTAGCCCCAGAGCTAGCCTCAGAGCCCCACTCCTCTTAACAGAACTGGCTACAGAAATGCCTCCCCTTGCATCCCTGTCCTTCACTGGACACTGTCTAGCAGGGACAAGTCAGCCAGAGGAACAGGATGCTGAGAGAATTAGACTGGGCTGACTGATACCTTTGCAAAGGCTCCCTCAGCACCATGTCTAAAGCTGCAGCCCATCAACAAGGCTGCCATTCAGGACTGGTGAGCACGCCAGACCCAGTGACAGAAGGCTGAAGCATGTTCCAAAGCCTCTCTGAGCACCCCCCTGACACGTCATCATGATTCTCTCAGGGCTTCCTGACCTTTCCCACACAGGGAATGGCATCAGCTGCATCATGGGGATGAGCCAGTCAGGTTATGGAAGGAAGGGACCACATTGTAAAGAGCTTCAAATGCCAAGCAGAGGGCTTGGATGTAATAGGGAGCTTCTGAATGTTGTATGATGGGTTAATAACACTTGGAGAAAGACAGTATAGCTGTATTGACCTATGTACAGTGCATATTATAATATTTAGGAAACTTAAAACCCAATGGAACTGTATAGATATGCTCCATGTATCCAAAAGAAACACAACCATCTGGAATTAAGCTATGAACCCAAAAGCAAGTTGGAAAGAAAAAAAAAACCCAACAAGCCAGGAGTATATTGGAGCTGGCTAAGACTGGCTTCCAAAAGCCAACCATTAAAATTTTGTGGGAAGTAGCAGAAATAGCAAACACTACCAATTAGGGATCAAATGACTGCTTTGTTAATTGTCTAGACTTAACAAAGCGATGAAGGAAATATTCATAATGGAGAGTCGACTTAAAAGTGCGTTGTGGGTACATTTTTTTGTTAAGAAAGCCAGTTGTTAAACATACATGCCAGCACACAGCTGGAAATAGTCCTCACAAAGCCTAAAAACATTATTCATTAGGAAAGGATAGGGAAACATCTTCAGGTCCTCCACTGGGTAACTGGGTCAGACAAAGAAAAGTTTCCCACAGAGAGCTTTTTGTCCTGGAGGTAGCTGCAAATGCAAACAGCAAGTTCTGCCTGGAATGGTGGTGGTTTTCTTTTTTAAGCATCTGAGGTTAATTTCATTGAAAGGAAGCAGGAACTCTTTCCTGTATTATAAATATTTTAGTGCATAGTTAGAATTAAGATCCATAATGTTTTATTTAGATCTCAGTGGAACACATCAGCTTCAACATTTATCATCATTATGTAACCGGAGTCTAGAAGAAGTCCTCCCCACTGACTGGTCAGAACCTACTCCCAACCCCTCCTCCCCTCTTAGGAATATATGGGAAGAATCTAGTGCTTCCAAATTTCTGTATTCAAAAGCTGGGCGTGAGCTCTGGCCTAATTCTTTTGGGTCCACTCTTTAATAACTCAGGTGGTTATATTAAAAATAGGCAGCCCAGACTTTCTGGGGAGCAATTTGGAATTAGGAAAGAAAAATATCCATACCTTTTTACTCAGCTATCCCAACAGTGAATCAATACCCCCGGAGAAGTCAAAGATAGAAACTAAGGTCCAATATATACCCAAACAGTCAGTGGTGTTCTTTCTGCTGGCAAAGAACTAGAAACCAAGTAGGTATACATTGATTAGGGAATGGCTGAAAAAATAAAGGTATGTAAGTTACTATGGCACAGTAGGTGGAGAGAAGACTTAGGCTAGACAGTTGTGGCATATACGACCTAGGGGACCATGACCAAGTAAGTCCCTTAAGCTCTCAGGGCTCCCAAGCTTCTTCCTAAAATTGTAAAATTGTCTAGTAACTCTTACCGGGGGCAAGGCCAGCAACCTGGCTGAACTCTCCCTACCTTCCCCTCCAAACAACTTTAAAATAACACCTCAAATTAAATTTTGGAACAGCAGAGCCAACACAAGGTTGGGGTGAGACATTTTTCTCCAGCCTGAGACAACTTAGAAGGAGGGCAGGAAAGATTTGTGACCCTGGGGTGGGCACAGACCCAGAACACAGCAGGAGCACCAGCACTGGGCCTTGGAGGCAGCTGCTGCAATGGCAACCGCTTCCAAAACTCTGTAACAGCAATGCCACCTGCAGCTGCTGTGGGGGTGTATGACCAATAACACCAGCACACAGGAGGGCTGCTAGCATAGGTTCTTTGGTCTGCTTTTCTAAAGGAAAGCAACTTAAAAGGGTTCAACAATCTTACTTTAATCAAACATATATATCATTTACTTAGTGAAAAATTTTAAAAGTCAGCATCCTGAACTTCAGAGAAAATACAAACAGAAATAATAGCATAAAGACGAACAGACTAAATGATACAAACACCATAGATCAACAAAGAGATCCAACTTTCTGATTTATTACATACTTACATAGTGGCCAGAGAGAGAAGCACCAACATCTGAGTTTTCAAAGTTGGGGGCTCCTTAACAGCTACCCAGAGTCTCATCTGGTTATATCACTCGAACACTTTTCCAGTGAGTGAGCCCCAAAGCAAAATACTAACCTCAGAGTATATACATATATACTTCTTCAAGGTCAGAGGGCATCACAACCCTCATGATCCACTACCTAATTACAAAGTAACAAAAGGTGTGGGCCTTCTGGAAAAACAAGCCTCCCCTAATCAAGTTTATCTTGTTGGGCTCACCTGAGGCCTATTAATGAGTGAGAGAAGATCTTCAACTCCCATTAACATTATAAGCTCTCAGCCCAGAGACAGTAGGGTGGATGGACAACTGGGACCCTCTGCTGTCACTGGGTACAGCCGGTGCTGACTGGCAGCTCTAAGGCCCATATAGTTCTGGGTCCCAGTTCAAGGACACAGAGGAATAATTCTGGTCTTTCACAAGACAGCAGGGGCCCTGGTCACAGTTCTAAGGTGAAGAGGAACGCTAGCACTTTCAGTGGCAGCATTCCCTAGTGGACCTGGTCATAGTTCCAGCGCCAAGAGGAATGCTAGTGATTGAGGCTACAGGGGATTAGAGGCCCTTCCTGAGTGAAGACCAGAAGAACAATGACCACAACTCTCCCAGGATCAAACCACCTTGAAAACACCAAAAACTTGCAGACCCCCAGAACTAGCTCTGAAAACAGAGTCACAAAAAAACCCCAAACCTTGGGACAGTACCTCCCCCACCCCCGGTGAGTAGAGACCAACTTTAATATGAAATTCAAAGTCAAGAAATAGGCTGGAACAATGAGCAAACAGCAACAACAGAAAAAAGCTACTGTGGTAGCAAGGAAAACCAAGATACACACTCAGAAGACCAGAAGGCAAAAACAGCTACAATTAAACTCTCAAAGAAAAATGCTAATTGGAGATAATCCCAACAAGAATTCCTGGGAGAATTAAAGAAAGAGGTAAGAATAGTAGAGGAAAAATTGGGGAAAGAAATTAGAGTGATGTAAGAAAGTTATGAGAAATAAATTAAGAACTTAGTAAAAAAAAAAAAAGGCACAAAAACTGCTGAAGAAAATAATACCTTAAAAAAAAAAACAGAATTGACCTAAGGGTAAAAGAGGCACAAAAATTCACTGAAGAAAGGAACTTCTTAAAAAGCAGAACAGATCAAATGGAAAAGAAAATATAAAAATTCACTGAAGCCAAATAGAAAAAGACGTACTGGGGGCAGCTAGGTGGCACAGTGAATAGAGCACTGGCCCTGGAGTCAGGAGAACCTGAGTTCAAATCCTGGCTCAGACACTTAACACAAAAACTACCCATGTGACCTTAGGCAAGTCACTTATCCCAACTGCCCACCCAAAAAAAGGAAAGAAAAAGAAAAAGAGGTACAAAATCTCACTGAGGAAAATAATTTCTTAAAAATTAGAATTGCGCAAGTGGAAGCTAATGATTTCATGAGACATCAATACACAATAAAACAAAGTCAAAAGAATGAAAGAAATAGAAGAAAACGCTAAATATCTTATTGGAAAAAAACTGACCTGGAAATAGATCAAAGAGAAATTATTTAAGAATTAGTGGACTATCTGAAAGCTAGGATTTTTTTTTTTAAAAAAGCTTAAACATCATATTTCAAGAAGTTGTCAAGGGAAATGACCCTGTTCTCTTAGATCTAGAGGGTAAAATAGAAATTGAAAAAAAATTCACTTATCACCTCCTGAAAATGATCCCCAAAAGAAGACTCTCAGGAATATTATAACCAAATTCTAGGGCTCCCAGGTCAAGGAGAAAATATTGCAAGCAGCCAGAAAGAAACAATTTAAATATTGTGGAGATACAGTCAGGATCACAAAACTTAGTGACTTCCATATTAAAGGAGAAGAGGGTTTGGAATATGATCTTCCAGAAGACTAAGGAGCAAGGATTACAAATAAGAATATTTCAAGGGGGGAAATGGACATTTAATAAAATAGAGGACTTTCAAGTATTCCTAATGAAAAGACCCAAGCTAAAAAGAAAATCTGACATTCAGACACAAGACTCAAGAGAAACATAAAAAGGTAAACATGATAGAGAAATCATAAGGGACTCAATAAAGTTAAACTGCTTACATTTCTATACGGAAAGATGATTCATATAACTCCTAAGAACTTCATCATTATTAGGACAGTTAAAAGTTTACATAGACTGGGGCATGGGTATGAGATGATTTTATTAGAATGATCTAAAAAAAAATGAAGGGCTAAGAAAAAAACATGTTTCGATATTAACCATATTGCAAAAAGAAGCCAAAAAAAGTGAGAAAATTTGCACTCAGAATTCATCAATTCTCTCTGGAAGTAGAGAGCATTTTCATAGATTTAAAAAATCCCCACTGTGAAAAGGGGAAGGGAGAGATAGAAGGGGAAATTTTTCTCACATGAAAGAGGTATACAAGGAAGAGTTTTTATAGTGGAGGGGGAAATGGTGGGTGGCAGACAATGCTTGAACCTTACTCTCATCACAATGGTTCAAAGAGGAAAGAATATACATACACACACACTGTTGTGTATAGAAATTTATCTTACCCAACAGGTTAATAGAAGAGAGGTTAATAGAAGAGAGGGGTAGGGGTAGAGGTGGTAAAAGGGAGGGCATGTCTGTGTGATAGTAATGGCAATTAAAGATTCCCCTGTATTGGCTTGGTTTTCAAATTGATTGTATTAAAACCCAGAGTTTGTTAATCCTACCTGTGGGATGGGCTTGTTGATGTGAAAAGAAAGTCCTGAAGTGGGAGGAGCTGGTGATATAGATTTGGAGAGACAAGAGAGAGGCGGAAGTTCTTTTTGGAAGCAGCACCTCGTGGAGAGGGAGAGACTAAGAGATTGCTGGTGGCCGCTTTGAATTGCCCTGGACTTTTGAGACCTGCCC
>NW_027186303.1:1049923-1090789 GCF_028583685.1 Petaurus breviceps papuanus
GATCCAGGGGTGGGGAACTTTTGACCTTTTTGTGTTCTATGGTTGAGCAAATGAATGTATTTTACTTATGTTTGGAAACTAATCTCCATTTGAGAAGAGGGGCTTTGTGGTGGACTTAATTAAGGTATAGCCTAGGGGTGGAGAAGTATTTGGAACAGAGACTTTGTAATTGATTGAATGATTGGAAAGTCCTGGGGTGGGGTAGGCCTTGGAGATTATTTGATCACACTTAGTAAATGCTGTATCTTGAATGATGTCATGTTTTGATCTTCTCTGTTCTGGGTTTGTTACTGAATAAAATAGAGAGCACCTATGCTGGTATTTCGAACCTGGGAAGTTGCCTTTGCTTGGTATTACATTACACAGGTTAAGGGAGATAGTGTTTGGAAGCAAAATAGGTTTTTGAGGAAGGACAGTATAAAAAGACAGAGAAGAATAAACGGAAGAAAATGTGATGGAAGAAAATACACAGTATTCATAACAATAAATGTGAATGGGATGAGTTCACTTATAAAACAGAAGGAGATAGCAGAAGGATTAGAAACCAGACACACTTGCTAAACGGACAAAGGATATGAGCAGGCAGTTTTCAGAAGAAGAAATCAAAGCTATCTATAGTCATAAGAAAAAATTCTCTAAATCACTATGAATTAGAGAAGTGAAAATTAAAACAACTCTGAGGCACCACCTCACACCTTTCAGAAATGGCAAATGCTGTAGTGTAATGAAGAAAAATAAGTACATTAATGCACTGTTGGTGGAGTAGAAAACTGATCCTACCATCCCAGAGAGCAACTGGAACCAGGCCCAAAGGGCTATAAAACTGTGCATCCCCTTGGACCCAGCAATGCCATTACTTGGTGTATATCCCAAAGAGATCAAAAGCAAAATGTACAAAAATTTTTATAGCAGCTCTTTTTGTGGTGGCAAAAAAAAAAAATGGAAACCAAGGGGAGGCTAATAAGTTGGGGAATGGCTGAACAAGTTGTGGTATATGATTGTGATGAAATACTATTGGGCTATAAGAAATAAGTGGGGGTAGGGTTTCAGAAATACATGACAAGACCTATATGAACTGATGCAAAATGAAGTGAAAAGAATCAGGAGATCATCGTGCACAGTAATAGCAATGTTTAATGATGATCACTGAAAGATCTGGCTACACTGATCAATACAATGATCCAAGACAATTCCAAAGGATCTATGATTTAAAAATGCTATCTACTTCCAGAGAGAATTGATGAATTCTGAGTGCAAATTTTCTCACTTTTTTTGGCTTCTTTTTGCAATATGGTTAATATCGAAACATGTTTTGCATAATTTCACAAAGAAGGAAGAGAATTTGGAACTCAAAATTTCAAAAGAAAAGAATGTGAAAAAATAAATAAATTTTTTAAAGACTCTATTGGTACAGGTTACTGCCTCACTTGGAGTTGCCTAAGGAACTGTAACTAGCAACTTTAGTAGCAGTGAAATGAGAAGTGTAACACTGAACCTTCTGCAAAGAAATTTTACCTAGGAAGATTGTATATTCACAAATATACAAACTTGTTCCTCCAACACATGGGAACATAATCTCCCCTCTCTGCACCACTTTAGTCTCTCAAGAGTGGTAGGGATTTTGGTTCACAGCTCAGCTAGATTCCCATAGGCACATTCCTAGCTCCAAGTCCAGAATGCCCCTTGGATTCAAATCCCTACATCCTGGCTTTTCAGGGCTTACATAGTGGTCTGGCTGGCTACACCATCCTGCCTGCAATATCATCCTGGCTCCAACTCCCAGTACCATGAGGATGACCTCCAGCACCTGAAACTGAGGAAGACAAACAACATAGTACAGAAACAAACACCCCAGATCCATTTCTTAGAGAGGGTAAAAGATAAGGATCAGGGAAAGATTTTCCTTCCCCTCTCATTGATTCACTTCATGGCATCCAAAAAGAGCAGAAACAATGTCAGGAAAGAGACTGCAGATCTCACCAGTTTTAAAGACAAAAGGCAGCTAGCTGTACCAGATTTTAAATTGTATTATAAGCAGCAATCATCAAAACTACTTGGTACTGGCTAAGAAACTGGCATACCCAGGATGGCTACTAGTACAAATTCTTAGATCTGCTTTACTAGAAAAGATAGCTGTTCAAGGGGTCAACAATCTTTTTAAATTACATTCACTAGTTCAGGGGAAAAGTCAGCATCCTGAACTTCAGAGAAAATACGAGCAGAGAAATAAAGACCAACAGACAGGGCTCTGACTGCCTGAATCAACTATATACTTTACACACATTGCTGGATGGAGAGAGCCTTTACATCTGAGCAGTCAGGGAGCTCTGAACATAAAGCCACTCAGAATCTAGACCAGAGAATCACAAGATCCTTCTCATAAGCAAGCCCCCAAAGCAAAATACCAACTCAGAGTATGTGTGTGTGTATGTATGTATGTATGTATACACACTTCTCACAATCAGAAGGCATCACAACCCTCATGACTCAGTGCCTAATTAGAGATTCTCAAAAGGTGTGAAAGCCTTCCTATAAGCAAGCCTCCCCTAGCAAGCTTCCTTTGGGCTCCACCTGAGGCCTATTAATGGGCATGGAAGATCTTAAATCCCATTAACATTACAGAAACAGAATAGTGGATCAGTGGAATAGATTAGGTACACAAGACACAGTAGTCAATTACTATTATAATCTACTGTCTGATAAACCCAAAGACTCCAGCTTCTGGGATAAGAACTCACTATTTAACAAAAACTTCTGGGAAAACTGGAAAATAGTATAGCAGAAACTAGATACAGACCAACATCTCACACCATATGCCAAGATAAAGTCAAAATGGGTATACAATTTAGATATAAAGGCTAATATTATAAGCAAACTGGGAGAACAAGGAATAGTTTACCTGTCAGATTTATGGAGAACAGAAGAACTTATGACCTAACAAGAGACAGACAATATTATGAAATGCACAATAGATAGTTTTGATTACATTAAATTGAAAAGTTTTTGCACAAACAAAACCAATGTAACCAAGATTAGAAGGGAAGCAGAAAGCTGGGGAGCAATTTTTACAACCAGTGTCACTGATAAAGGCCTCGTTTCTAAAATATATAGAGATTTGAGTCAAATTTATAAGAATACAAGTCATTCCTCAATTGATAAGTGACCAAAGGATATGAACGAGCAGTTTTCAGATGAAGAAATTAAAACTATCTCCAGACATATAAAAAAGTGCTCTAAATCACTATTGATTAGAGAAATGCAAATCAAAACAACTCTGAGGTACCACATCACACTTATCAGATCAGCTAACATGACAAAACAGGAAAATTATAAATGTTGGAGATGTGGGAAAATTGGAACACTAATGCATTATTGAAGAAGTTGTGAACTGATCCAACCATTCTGGAGAGCAATTTGGAACTTTGCCCCCAAAGGGTTATAAAATTGTGCCTTCACTTTGACCTAACAATACCACTATTCTAGGGCTGTGTCCCAAAGAGATCATAAAAATGGAAAAAGGACTCACATGTACAAAAATATTTATAGCAGTTCTTTTGTGGTGGCCAAGAATTGGAAGTTGAGAGGATGCCCATCAACTGGAGAATGGCTGAACAAGTTGTCATATATGAATCTAGTGGAATACTATTGTGCTATAAGAAATGATGAATGGGCAGATTTCAGAAAACCTGTAAAGACTTATATGAACTGATGATGAGTGAAGTGAGCAGAATCAGAACACTATACACAGTAACAGTCACATTATAAGATGACTGACCTTGATAGACTTATCTCTTCTCAGCAATGCAAGGATCTAAGACAATTCCAAAAGACTCATGATGGAAAATGCTATCCACATCCAGAGAAAGAATTATGAAGTCTGAATACAGATTGAAGCATATATTTGCTCTTTTTTTCTGTTGTTTCTTGTTTCTCGAGGATTCTCCCATTGGTTCTAATCCTTCTTTACAATATGACTAACATGAAAATGTTTAATATGAATGTACACGTAGAACCTATATCAGATTACACGCTATCTTGGGGAAGGAGAAGAAAAGGGAGGGGGACAAAATTTAGAATTCAAAATCTTATGGAAGTGAACGTTGAAAACTAAAACGTAATTAATTACAATTTTTAAAAAGGACAAAAGGCAGCCTATTTAAGGAGGCTGCCCCACTCACCATGATAAGGGATATAGTCCACTCCACCTCAGGCAAACTGGGCATGCCTAGACCAGGCCAAGGTTACACAGCTAAAGCAAAAACAAAAACAAATTATATAATCATCAGTCCCACAAACATTTATTAGGTGTCAAGTGTTGTGGCTAGAAACTGAGGATACAAACAAAAGATGAATGACCTCAAGGAGGGCCAACATCTACCAAAATAAAATGCAAACAAAGTAAATACAATTTGGGAGGCAGGGAGGAGGCTCAGCCAAGGGATCAGGAAAGATCTCCCATCAGAAGCCTTTGAACTTCGAAGGCTGGTTGAGGCTCCAAGGGGCCACTGTGAAAGGGGGAAGGGAGCATGGCAGGCTTGGGAGAAAGACACATGGGAGAAAAGCACAGATAATCATGATGAAATGTTTCACATAAGGAACAGTAAGGGAGTCAGGGGGCTGGACCCGAGGTGTGAAGGGGAGGGATATGTTTGTACTAAGCCTGGAAAGGTAGGCCAGAACCCAATTGTAAAGGACTTTAAATTTGGAGCAGAGGAGTTTCGATCTTTTTTTTTTTTGGCCTTTTGGAGGGCAATTGGGGTTAAGTAACTTGCCCAAGGTTACAAGGCTAGTTTTTGTGTGGGTGTGGGTAAGTGTCTGAGGCCGGAACTGAACTTGGGTCCTCCTGACTCTGGGGCTGGCGCATTACTCACTGTGCCACCTAGCCATCCCATTTGTATCTTTTCTTAAGAGGAAATGGGGGGGGGGGGCGGCCAGGTAGCACAGCGAGTAAGAGCACCGGCTTCAGTGTTGAGAAGACCTGGAGATCGAATCCTGGGCTCAGACACTTAGCACCCACACAGAAACACCTGGCCGTGTAACCTTGAACAAGTTACTTAACCCCAATTGCTTAGGGGCGGCCAGGTGGCTCAGCGAGTAAGAGCACCGGTTCCAGTGTTGGGACGACCTGGCCATGTAACCTTAAGCAAGTTACTTAACCCCGATTGCTTTAAAAAAAAAAAAAAAGAGGAAATGGGGAGCCACTGGGGCTTCCTGAGCAGGTGAGTGACAGTCAAACCCATTCTTCAAGGATATCACTTTTATCAGCTGTGTGGAAAAAGGACTGGAGAAGGAGAACTGAGGCAAGGAGCCCAGTTAGGAAGTTACTGTGGTATAATTCATAAGAGAGGTGATTAGGCAGTGGTGACTGAGAACAGAAAGAAGGGTGTAGTGATTGACTGGATGCTGGGGAAAGAGGAGTGATGCATCAGGGAAGACTTGAACCTGACTCAGTGATTGGAAAACAGAAATAGGAAAGCTAGGAAGAGAGGTGGGTTTGGGGGAAAAGATATGAGAAAATAAATGTTTTCAACATGTTGAGATGCTTTGGGAGGTTACTGTCCTTCACTCTTGAAGAGAACCAGAATGAATCACCATGCTAGAGTCAAGTTACAGTGTGCTGGACTGTGGCTGATCAGACCAATTATGAGCTCAGAATGTTCTACCACATGTCGGGCACAAATAATCCATGTGAACATTTGGGGTGGATTTGTGCATTTCATATTTCTTTTGAGATGTCTACAGGTCCTCATGATGCAGGACTGGCAGTCAGATGGGAGTCTGCAGCTAGATGCACAGATTTAAGTATCATCTCCCTAGAGATGGGCATTGAACCCACAGGAAAGGAAGAGATTCAACAGGACAAGTACAACTATAGACCAGAGCAAGGACAAGTGTGGCTTCCTCAAAAGTAAATGAAAAGAGAATGGGGAATGATTTCAAAGGACTTTGAGATGTAGAACAGGGAGAAGAGTAGCTCACATTAAATGGTCTCTAGTTCCTCAATTTAAAAAAATCATCTGGAAGAAGAAAAAGTCAAGAATATCAAGGAATTAATGAAAAGAAAATGAGAAGGAAGGTGACCTAACTGTACCAGACCTCAAACTGTATTATAAATCAATAATCATCAAAATAATCTGGTTCTGGCTAAGAAACAGAGTGGTGGATCAGTGGAATAGATTAGGTACACAAGACACAATAAATGACCACAGTAATCTATTGTTTGATAAGCCCAAAGACTCCAGCTTTTGGGACAAGAAGTTCTGTATACTTTCCAATTTTATTTTCTTGGCTAACACTGGACTTTCTGCTTTTGTTGGTTTATCACTAACTATCCTCAGTCCAGCCAAATATTTTGGATTGTTGCTTTTTTCCTGCTGAATCATCAGATTTGGAAGGGGGGGGGGTCTTCTCTGTTTATAGAAGAAGGTGCTAAAGCTTCAGATTGAACTTTGGCATCCATAACTCTGTCCAGCCACACTCCAAGGCTCTAGTATTTACTTCCTGTAGTAAAGATGGAGGAAATCTTCTTATTTGGACTATGCGCCCCCCATTATGATGAAACCATCCCTGGGTGCTGATATATCTTTTACTTGGTTTTCAGGAGCCTTAAATTCATAGACATTTAGTGAATAACAGTCAAACTACTTCATCTACAGTCACAGCAAGTGTGGAATCTATATTCAATGCAACAGAAGAAGTTCTCTTCCCAATAGCAATGGTACCACTAAGGGACGAGGTTTCAAGTTGGCAGGTGTCTACCTTGTATATTATAACAAGTATACACTTCTCCTCACTATGTGAACATTTTGTTTTCTATTTTTTTAGGAATGCAGATCTTCCTTCAATAAGGTTACGTGTTTGTAACACTTTGTTCCCACTGATAGAGCTAATTTGCCAAAAGGATGAACAGAAAGAAAAGTCCCATGTGCGTGATGTGCGTTAGCAGACTTTGAGCATTCCCATCTTTTTGCATCCCAAACAGAAATTAGTCCATCTTCTCCTACACTGGTTAACTGTCCCTTACTAAAGAATGTCAGGCCATTTATTGGGCCAGCATGGTGGAGCAGTACCCCATGTTCATATCACAGATGTTCATATCATAGATTTGAGCTGTTCCATCTTTGCTTCAAGTGACTATAAAATGGTTATTTAAAGTTGCATGCTGACAAGCATGGCCATGGCGGGTGAAGTCAACCACAGGGGTCTGTTTCTCACTTGGGCCAGGTTCCCTGTACACCACACACCTTAGAAAGATCCTACTTGTAGTAGCCATAGACCTGTCCTATTTCTTTCTGAGGAAGAAGTTATTAAAATCTTTTATTATCTAAAAGTCTGAAGAAGGAGGGAAGATGAAATCCAATCACAGGGGACTCTGGGACTCCTCCCCAAACCTCCACAAACACTGGCATGCTTGTTGCCCCAGAGACTGATTCCTGCACCTCTCCTCAGGATGCCAGAGTCAGCCCAGAGGGGTGTCTTACAATGCAAAAGCTCATGAGCCCCTACTGTGCTTGCCCACATGGCTATCAATTGATATCAATTAGCCAAAAAGATTTAACCACCTTTTAGAAACAGGTGTTTACAAGGATGACACACTTGATACAAAACTACCCCCTCAAAAGTCTGTGGCAGACAGAGGAAAGTGGGCTCAAGCTCTGTGGACACATGTAACAAAAGAGTGGCTCATGTCATCTCCTCCCTTTCATGGGCACCCATGAATTTCCCCTTAGGTATAATGCAGCTTTTCTGTTAGGTTCCTTCTAGAATCTTGAAGCTGTTTTTTCTCGTGTGTCTAATATGCTCTCGATTCCTGATGCCAATACTGCTATTCCAGGGATGCTGCTAGGACCCTGAAATAAAAACCCCAGATCCTCCAACCCTCCAAAGTTCACCTCCTGATCCACCAAGCAAGGAGGAAACTGGGGGCTTTTCTCCTCCCTCCATCTCTGCACCCTAGAAGTTCCTTCCCTGGAGCTTGGCTTCCAAATATTCAAATGGATGGGTTCTGAACCCTTCTGCTAGTTTATAGTCAACCCACAGGACATGACCAAGTTTCCTCAACTAATACAAACATGCTTTCTATGTGTCTCTCCTGTTCAACCAGTGGCTTTCAAGGAGATCTAAATTAATTAAGGACTTTTCAGACACTTCCCAGATGTATAAACCTTGGGCATCTGTCTACCTCAGTTTTCCCATCTGTAAAATAAGGATAATAATAGCACCTACCTCCCATGGCTGTCTGGAAGATAAAATGAGATAACATTCGCTATTATTATATTATTTACATCACTGCTTTTCATAACAATCTGTGAAGCATAGAATCATTTAAAAACCAAAGTGATTTAAGTGATTTCATCATCAATAAGAATTTTAAAGCCACACTAAGGTGTCTTATTTTGTGCAAAGAGGAACGTGAGCATAACGCCCACTAAGAATGAATACAAAGCTGTGAGCAGTAATTTTTGTTGTTTGTGGGGTGTTTCTGTTGGTTGGTTTTCAACAAAAGATACTATCACATGGCAAACAAATCCTTACCATTTGAAACCAGGTCACTAGGACCTAGAAACAGAATCCTGACCACCTCTCCTTGGAGCTAAACTGGGTCATGGAGGTGACTTCATAGACTAATGTTTTAAGACTTCTGGATCTCTCTGCTTGGGATTCACTTGATAACTCTGCCTTTTCTATCTCAATTAAAAGTGCTGGAAAGAACCAGCATAAGAGAATGGTGTGTTTCTGAATAGTTCAGGTCCCTTTTCCAATGCTATTTCTCTGATTTTCCCTTCATGAAGTTTTATCTTTTGTTAGGAACATGGCATTAGAGATGACTTCTGGTGAAGAAGGCCACCTGAACAGGAGGCCATCTCCCACACCTATTCCAGCAAAAGTCTGAAGTTTGTACCAAACTGAATAATGACCAAGAAATCCAATGAAAAATATAGCAAGTGGTTTAGTCCACCCAGGGCTACACAGGAGTCACAGGACATTGTGAGGTATAGGAAAGGAAGCCTGCAGTAAAGCCAGCAGGAGCACAAGGCACCCTCCCAGGGTGACCTGAGACAGGAGAGGGATGGGTAGAATCTACGAGACTGTGTCTGAAGCCCGCAAGAGCAGAAGGTTTATTCGAGAAAATCGTGGGCTGGTCAGAAATCTAAGGACTCTGCCTACTCCCCAGGCAGTCCCCCAGACCCAGAATACTCTGGCTCCTCCCCTTCCCTTCATTTTCCTGGATTCCTTGAAGTCTGTGCTCAAACCCCTCCCCCCTTTTTATAATTCCCCCAGCTGCCAATGCCATACCCTTTCATATTGCCTTCCACATAATCTGTAGATGTTTTGTAGGTACCTAGTCATTTAAATGCTATCAGAGCATCAGAAGGTGAGCTCCTAGATGCAGAGATTGTTGTCTTTTTTTTTTTTTTTGGTAGCTCAGAACAGCACCTGGCACACAGTAAGTCTTGTTTTCTGACTTCTCTAAATTTGTCAGGAAGCTGGGAACACAATTGGCAGTCTAGGCATTTAATTGGATTACCTGTTTACTGATCTTCAATCCTTGCACCAAAGACTGGAAATTGGGGGATGAGGAGGATGGTTTTTGGGCTTAAGAGATAGCTCCAGAGTTGCCCTTATTTGCAATCTGTCAGGCCATTTGTTTAACATCAAAAAAAGGAATTGCAGCCATCAAGATGCTATTGTTTAAATGTAACAAGCCAAGCCACTACTGGCTGCAAATCAACCAACCAAGCCAGCCTGAATATTGCTGATAGCAAAGATGAACCCCAATAATACAGTGCTGTTTATAAGTGAGAGGCACTGGGGCACAGAATCAAGAGAGACAGAGACAGGGAGAGAGAATGAGAGACAGAGAGCAGGCCTCCAAGTCAAGGAGTCTTGGGTTCAAGTGTGTCCCTCTAACATCTACTTATTAAGTGACCAGTCACTGGACCACTGGAGCATCTCTCAAAGACTATAAATTACAAAGAACACACTGACCTGAATTAGCAAAGAGAGTTTCCTACACCAAGGAAATCACAAGTCCAGGGGCCCTCCTATATTTTACAATTAGTTCATAATGATAATTCATCTTCTTTCTAAATTAGGAGTTATAAGCATTGAATTAAGGCAAACTCCCATATCCAGAATGGCAGGGGGTATGACTAGGTTAATTTCACTTGAAAGGTGGGATCAATTTCAAATGACTCAATGTGACTCAATACACCAATTGCTAATTTTTAAAAATTAAATACAAAATAATACACCTAATGCTAAATTTATTCTGAGCCTCAATTTAATTCTTAATTATTCTGCAGGTACTTCAGCATCCCATATTGCTTTAAGGTTATCACCATGAATTATCGACTGTTATTGTATGGCACTAACAATGAATGTAGAAAGTTGTAGGCAAGATAGCTGAAACTGTATGGACCCTATTGTATACCCTAAAAAAGTAGATCCACACCCTTTCAAAAGTTGGGCAAGCCAAGGATTTATTTATTTGAATTTTAGTTCCCACTTAAGTTTGGGATTTTTGGTTTTGGTTTTGTTTTGTTTTTTGCCTTTTTGGAGGGCAATTGGGGTTAAATAACTTGCCCAAGGTTAAACAGCTAAATTTTTTGTTGTGGGTTTTTTTTTTTGTGGGGGTGTTAAGTGTCTGAGGCTGGAACCAAACTGGGGTCCTCCTGACCCCAGGCAGGCACTTTACTCGCTGTGTCACCTAGTTAATCTCCTAATCCCCACCAAAAGTCATTGTACATTGGTCACCTCAATGTGAGTCTGGAATGGAGCATTGGTGTGTTGTAGACAGACTAACTGTTGTCCAGAAAAGATGATCAAGGAAATACTGACCTTATCTCCATTCTCCACCTCCTATCCCCATTTGGCTCAGTGATGCTAGTGGTTGGGTAGAGAGAAAAAATACACAGAAAAAATAAAATGGGGGTGGGGATGGGAAGGAACCTTTCAATGAACATGTAGTTTTTGAAAAGAAGAAAAGGCTGTGAAATTTAGAAGCTTAAAGGAGTTGAGTTCACTCCAAGAATGGAGCCTAGGAATAAACAAAATTCTCTTCCTTCTTCATCCCTTTACATTTCAAGACCCCAGTTTCATGCCTTTAATTGGACTGGCCAACGAACATAACTCAAAAACATCTTCAGTAGACTTAACACAGAGTATTAACCTCTGCTCTGCTAGGTTGTTCTTTTGAACTAATCCCTAATATCCACTTGTTTATTTAACAGTTCTCTCTCAACAAAGCTACAGAATATCATTGTTTGCATTCCAGATGAACCAAATCACAATTATTAAAATTGAATCTTCATTTTGTATATTCTCTCAGACATAGTTCATATGTTGCTTAGTTTTGCTGAACTGTTTTCTTGTTGTTCTTTCTTTCTTTTTAAAAATCTTGTTACAAGGGAAAGAGGCTAACTGATTAGAAAAAGGGAATGTTCAGAAATGAATGCAACACAAAAATATGAATAAAACTAACAAAAAAAAAAGCCTGGTTGGAAAAAATGTAATCAGCAAAGGAAAAAGTACAGATGTTTTAAAGGGGATTGTGACTTTTAAAAACTAGGTTTGCTCACTAATAACAAACACAGCTAATACAGGCAAATGTAAAGTTTACCACAATAAGCCAACAAACAGGAACCACAAGCAGGTGACCTACTGACATTCTAATAAGGGAAGTGTCAAAGATTATGACTTGTAAGAAAACACTAAAAAGCTTGTTTCCCCCACCAAAGACCCATGTGGTTAGGTGATAGCTTGTAAAATTCAAATGAAGGTGTTAATAAAAAAAAGGGGGTGCCAGAAATATTTGTGGGTGTGTAATATATATGTGAAACAAATGTATTTTAAATATAGATAAAGATCTTTTAATTATTTCCTATTTATCCAGTATCATAGCTTGCTTTGTATAATTTGTTTGCATGCTCTCAGTCACTAGATTGTAAACTCTCTCAGGGCAGAGATTATCTTTTTTACCTCTTCTGTCTCTGGGAGATTAGCAGAGCTCATGACATACAGTGAGTGCTTATAAATATTGATTGATCTATTAATTTGCTAAGATTAGGAATTTATAAAATGCTTCTAAGGAGAAACCTAAGATGTTTTCCCCAATTTACTAATTTATGTCCCTATCCAGGAAAGGCACCAGTTGAAGCAAATTAGCAGCACTGCCTTTTTTTTTTTTTTGGCTCACTGAAAACTTTCAGTGTTTCACTCATCAGTTAGAGTGGTTAATACAACCTTATTTGCTACATCACAGGTTTTGCTTTCAAATGCTCTGCAGGTGCATCCTTGAGTACTCATTTGAGACCTGACTTCCTCATTTTGTGTCATCTAATTTGGACAGTTCTGTTCACACCAGTCCCCTGGGTCTCACACAGGGCCAGCATACCACAGCACAGCCATAATCATAATGGAACAGGCACTGGGTGCTGCTGGAAGCCCCCTACCCCTAGATCACTCCCACTTCCATTCCCCATAGCTATGACCAGGAGAGGTGATAAGGGCGAGCTGGGCCCTTAGCGGAGAATTCAAGCTTTGGGCTTGCCAGGGTTATATCAAAACTTATTTACCTAAGGGATGGTTACTTTCCAGGAAAAGTCTTTGTACCTGAGGTGGTGAGCCTAGCACAGCTCACAAGCACAGAATTTCTCTGAGATGGGAGGGAGGGTCACAAGCCCTTTCCTTCCAAGTGAATCTGGGTGGGTGTCATAGATTTCCCGGCCAAGGAACATGAAGCAGCTTTGACAGCAAGAGATCCCTACATGCTGTGGGAGGAAATGACATTGAGATTACAGGGCTGTCGCCCTTTAAAGGATCTGTGTGACCTTGGGGCCAGTAGATTCATTGCTCAGGGGCTCTGGATTGGACGACCTCTAAGGTCCCTTCCAGCCCTGATATGCTCCTAGCAGGTCCCTTCCAGCCCTGGATCTATGCTTCTAGCAGATCATTTACCCTCTTTGGGCCTCAGTTTCCTCATCTGTCTGAGGAGGTAAGATCAGACGGCCTGCGAGGTCCCTTCCAGCTTTAAATCTATGGCTAAGTCCCTTACATATAGGGTCAGCCTGGGAGAAGGGGGGAGGGGAAAAGGACTTGCAAAGTAGGGGGGGGAGGGGAGGCAAGTTCATGTTTTTTTGCTCCCCCCTCCTCCAAGCCGGGCTCCCAAAGGCAGGGGCACTTGCCAGAGGGCCAGGCTTGGATAGGTTGGGGCGAAAGCCTCAATGCCTGTAAGGCCACTAGAAACTAAGAGTACGCACATGGCTAGCCCAGGAGGCAAGCCCAAGCGCTGCCCTGGCACGCACCTAGGTGTAGTTCTGGGGACATTGCATGCTGGGATATGTAGTTTCTCGCGGGATGCCCGAGCTCGCTCCGTCCCCCTCCTCCCTCCTCCTCCTGTCTCTTTGGGGCACTAGCTCTTCGAACTCCAGAAATTCCTTTTTCCCCGAGAAGCCATCCTCCCGAGTAGCCTAGGGCAATCGGGGTTGGGCTTACTTGGGACTAGCCGAAGTGGGAGCCTTATACGGTTCTCGACGTATTCTTCGGGGAGGAAAAGTGAAGAACGTGTTGCCATAGACACCGTTTCCCCTAGTAACAGAGTAAACGCTGTCGAGGAAGGATCCAGAAGTGCTTCCGGGGCGCGACTTCACCCCAAGGAAGGGGGGAGGATGGGGCTGCCTGAGCTCGCGCTCATTGGTTGACCTTCCTCCGCTGTCGGAGCCGCCCGAGCTAGGGGCCCGCGGAGACCGATGATTGGCCTGGCGCGACGTAGCTCTCGTGGGCCAATCAGGCGGAGCCACGCTTCGGTCCTCTGGCCCCTCACCTGGAGGGCTATCATTGGTGGGTGGCCACCTCCTCCCCCCGCCGCCGCTTCCCATTGGCCGCGCGGGGTGCGTGGTGCGGCGCTATTGGTCGGTTCGTGTTTCCCGTCCCCCGCCCGCAGGGAGTGGGGGGTGAAAAGCAAGCGGCCCGGCTTGGGGGGTGGTGGGCGGATCGCGTCGCTGTCGCTTCCCTCTGTGCTGCTGCAGCCGCAGCTCGGGGCGTGAGAAGCAGAACCCCGCCGGGGGAGGCGGACGGAGGACGAGGCTGTGAGCCGGGAACTGACGCGCCGCGCCGCGCCGTGCCGTGCCGGAGTTGACCGAGCGCTGCCGCCGCCGCCGCGATGAAGGCCCTGTGGCTTCTGGGCCTTTGCTGCGTCCTGTTGCTGGCCTGCGGTGAGTGAGGAGGCGGCTTCGGGGGCCCGGCCTTCAGGAAGCTCCCGTGACGCCGCCCTCCCCCCCCCCCGCCCGTCCCCCGGGGCCCAGTCCCAGGGGGCTTCACCCGGGGCGCTTTGTCTGCTGGGCCCGCCCTCCCGGGACCTTCCCCCCCTTGCCTCCGATCCTCCTCCCATAGAATGGGAACGGCCGTGCGCAGGGAGCGCAAGCGGCCTAGGCGGCCTCAGTTTACCCCCTCTGTAAAATGGGAAACACCACGTGGAAAGAGGGGTACACGGCGATGCTGTTTAAAGAGGCATGTGGTGGTCGGATCCCCCCCCCCCCCCCACCGGAATTTATTTTAACGTTAAAATGGAGATGCGGGGCCAAAGAAAGCCGGCTTAGTAAGCCAACGTTATAAGCCAAGCGTTTAAAGGCCAAAAAAAAAAAAAAACCAAGCGGCTATCCAACCTCTGTTAATTAAACTTTATGCCAGACATCCCCCCCAAAAGAAAAGAAAAGCTCGCCCAATTAGGGACCCTGTCTTCATCGAATGACTGGCTATCCAGGCCCTGCTTGGTCAGCCAGAAGTTGTTGAGGACCTACTATGTGCCAGGCGCCATCCTACGTGAAAGGGAGTAAAAAGCTGTGCCAGCCTTAAAGGGACCTACGGTGTGATGTTGTGTTGTTCCGATGTTACTGAGGTGCTGTTCTAGTTTATGTTGATGTCCTAATATTACATTGTATCATTAGAGTGTTATTCACTGTAAAGAAGGCACTGGAGTTAAGGGGGCAGGCAAGGGCTTTTGGGGGGGCAGCAAGAGAGAATGCCCAGAATTCGAAGATGGGATGGCTTTTGAGTCAACGTCCTGGACCTCATTTTCCCACTAAAATGGGACTGGTGGTGCCGAGAGGGCAGCATAGCATTATGAAGGCTGAGCTGAGTTCAAGTCTTTACTCTAGACAAGCTACAGAGGTAACCCTAGCTTTGTAGTCAAAGGAACAAGAGTCAGATCCTTCTTGATGACACAGCCTTTAATCACGTTACTTTGGTTTCCCTGAGACTCAGTGTTCTTCTCTGTAAAAACAAGCATGCTGGGCTAGGTGGCCTTCCCCTCCCTGGGGCCCTGGATTGGACTGGCTAGTCGAAGGTCTGGGGGACCAAAGAGCCCTTCTGCATGGATGGGAAAGTGCTCATGGTTAGGGCCATGAAGTAACACGTTAAACTACCCAGCCTCATAAGACTTGCTGAGGGGCTTGTACTGCATTGTCCATTTGGGGCTCACTAGCAGGACTGTCCAGTTTAGAAACTGAGGAAAAGCCCAGAGAAGGGACAGGACATGCTTGTGGTCACAGAGATATTAAGGATTCTGGCTGGCACTTGAACCCAGGGCTTTCCAAGTAGAAAGCCAAAAATGTTTCTGTGGAGAAGGGGTGGGGCTGAGGAGTTGGTCATACCCTTATTCAGTCCCAGCCCTTGAACCAGAAGCTGACTTTGGGGTTCAGTACCATGTTCACAAGGCTTCTGGGCCCCTTGTTAGTTCATCTACTCCATGTGACTGGGAAGGCAGTTGTCTCACACAGGAATGTCCTTTTCCCTTAGGATCAGTTAAAGCAGATGACCAGGTGGATGTGGAAGCTACAGTGGAAGAAGATCTGGGTAAAAGCAGAGAAGGTTCTCGGACAGATGATGAAGTCGTCCAGAGGTTGGTGCTGACCTGAAACTGTGACTTACTACATGGGACCAGATGTTGTTTGTGTTTTCTGGTCTTAGAAAGGAAAAGACATCTGAAGTCTGTTGTTAGATATCTAAACAATTCTATTCTTTACCAAAAGCACAAAGCAAGTCGGGTTTTATTTTCATATGTTGAGTCTCCCTCTCTTATCTCCCTTTTAGCTGGTCTTATGGAACTGAAGGCCAGGGTGAGTGACAGGTTTGTCAGACATCAGAACAGAATTTGTCCAAGTGTAATTGACCCCTGTTTATCAGAATTAAATATCAAGTGGAGAGACTTGATGTCCATGGGGCAAAAAAGAGTATCATTAATAAATTAAATCAGAGAGTAAGTGGTTATTGGTTCTTGCTTATTGGGTGAGTGTGGGTAAGTAATATATATTGTATGTGTTATATTCACATATTCACATGTGCTTTTATAATACAATATGGATAAACATAGCATTGAAGAATCCTGAACAACTAAAGGATAATTCAAGAACACTGTTGACAGCCAAACTGTGGTATTAGTTTAAAAACTAAACTGAGAAAAGTGCCTATGCAGAATAGCAGATTTCAGGAAAAAGTGCATTGTAGAAAAGTAAAATTTGTGTTTGGTATATTGTTTCTAAAGCTGGGGTTAATTACCCAAACTATTAGTGTGCATTATAGAGGCAACATAATAATTGAGTGATAGGAATATTTGTTGAAAGGACTTCAATTTTAGCCTTATTTATGGGTGAAAGAAAAGGGTCAGCAGATTACAAACACTGTGCTTCCATTATCATATCAAACACTATGGTCGTTATACGTATTTGCTAATGCTTGTTTTATTGTAGCCTAAGATTTTCTTTTTCTCTGTCCATAGAGAAGAAGAAGCCATTCAGTTAGATGGATTGAATGCATCCCAAATAAAAGAACTTAGAGAAAAATCTGAAAAATTTGCTTTCCAAGCAGAAGTGAACAGAATGATGAAGCTCATAATCAATTCTTTGTACAAAAATAAGGAGGTAAGAATTGTATGCATCACCCCTTGTATAAAAAAGCACATGGTGAAAGATCATAGCTCTTAATTAACTCTCCTGCCAAGATCTCTTACAGGGTTTCTTGTTTTTTGTTTTTTTTCCCACCTCCATAGTATACAATGTAGTAAAATAATTCTAAAACAGTGCTACCCTTCCTAGGCTTTCCCAACAATATAGCATTTTGTTACCTTGAACTAGTCATTGTAAGTCTGTTTAAAATCAATTTAAACTCACCCTATCACATAGAAAAGGTAGGCAACTGATAAGTGAATGATGGTTTCTCAAACCAAGAGTTAAGAAAATTAAGTCACCCAGTTTACCAGATAAGATCTCAAGAGTAGTTAAATATAAGATTGATAAGAGTAGTTAGATAGAAGATTTGAATAGCTTCTTAAGATCGTTGGACAGAAACAAAGTGGGTCTTAAATCTGATGTTAAAAATATATTTTATCTGAGCCCTTTCTTTCAAATTATTGTAGATTTTCTTGAGGGAACTGATTTCCAATGCTTCTGATGCCTTAGATAAAATAAGGCTAATTTCACTGACTGATGAAAATGCTCTTTCTGGAAATGAAGAACTAACCGTCAAAATTAAGGTAAGCTTGAAATTAAGACCAACTCGTGCTTAAATCGAAAAGAATTTCTAGAAATTAGAAGGCAACAGAGTCAATCCTTGGAGAATTATGAATGTGGCAGTCTTTCTTTTCATCCCGATAAACTTGGTTTTTTTCCCCATATTGACTCTTGGGGTTTTGTGTCCTGGCTTAGGGAGAGAGCATAATGGGTATGTGCGTGTGTGTACCTATAAGTACCTGCTGTGGTAGTTACTATGAACATTAATGGATGGTGATCTTGGAGTAACAATAAAAACCTGGGTCATCAGATCTAATTAATTACTAAATATATTAGCCATGTACTTAGGGTATCAAGAGCTAGTGTGCTTGATTTTTTTTTTTTAAGAAAAGCATTTACCCACTTCAAAGTATTTTTTACTGACCATTTTCTAAAATAGTAACAGATTTTAATCCTTGCTCCAAACCTTCATTTCCGCTGGCCGAGGTAGAGAGGACTAGCCCAGAGTTAGGTTGTACAGTTTGCTTTGAGTGTTCAGCATCTGAAAGGTTTCAACATCTTGTCCTTCTTTTGATTGTAGTGTGATAAGGAGAAGAACCTGCTGCATGTGACAGACACTGGTGTTGGCATGACCAGGGAAGAATTAGTTAAAAACCTTGGTACCATAGCGAAGTCTGGCACAAGCGAATTCTTAAACAAAATGACCGAGGCGCAGAGGGACGGGCAGTCAACTTCAGAGTTGATTGGCCAGTTTGGTGTGGGTTTCTATTCTGCCTTCCTTGTAGCAGATAGGGTTATTGTTACGTCGAAACATAATAATGATTCCCAACACATCTGGGAATCTGACTCCAATGAATTTTCTGTCATCGCTGACCCAAGAGGAGACACTTTGGGAAGAGGCACCACCATAACGTAAGTATCCCGATTCCTACTGTGCTGTATCTGCTCATAATGGTGTGTGGGCATTAAGCACTGCATTTCCTACCCATGGAGTTCTGAAGGCAGTGCTTTGTCAGCTTTAAAATGTGGTCTTGACACGGGCTACTTTGTTATTATGCTTTTAGAAGATGAGGCTATGTCTGCACCTGCCAGGTTTAATAATAATCCTCAATCACATATCACTAGGCTTAATTTTAATGGACTGGGTCATTTTATTATTTGACAAGTGTTTATTAAGTGCACTGTGCTAGGTGTTGGAGGTCCACATATAAGGAATGAAATGATGCCTCCTACCATCAGCTTTCATTCTAATGGGAGAGACAAGAATTCATGTAAACTGTCTGCTGCATACATACAAATGTGCACAGGGTCATTAAATACAAGGTAATGAGGAAGGGAAGCTCTGGCAGTCAGGGGAGATCAAGAACAGCTTTATGCAAAGGATGAGCCGCTCTGGTCGGAGCAGAAAAAGGTGATCATCCTAGGCCAGCGGGACAGCAAGGAAAGGGAAGTAGGGAGTGGTCATGGTGCAGGCATGGCTGGCCAACTGGCTGCAGCGGATGGGAAGGGATGTCCAGCCAGCAGGGCTTGGGGGCCCTGGTCGTGACAGGTTCCCCAGAGACAATAGAGAGCCACAAGGGGAGTCATAAACTGATGTTTAGAATGAAACATCCTAAACAACTGTTAATACAGTGTTTGAAGTTTATTAAATAAGCACACAGTAGTGTGGCTTTTATACCTAGCCCTTTACAACAAACAACAAAAATCTGGCCCCTCTATTCTAGCTTATCACATCCTGGCAGTTGGTGGAGGTTTCAGTTAAAGACTTGATTTCTCATAGAATGTAAGCCTCTTGAGAATAGGAAATGTTTCATCTTTGTTTCTCTACTCCAAGTGCCTGGCACATAGCAGTCTCTTAATGAATGCCTGTTGGTTGATTGTATAAGAATAATGTATTTTAGCCAAAATTACTACAGTCTGTGTGATTTGGGGTTGTTTAGTTTCCTGCTTCTGTTTTTAGTAGCACATGGAACTCCTCAGTTTACCATCATTTGCAAGAAGAAGATAGCAATTAGGATTGATCTGTAGACATTACAATCTCTTGTTGCCTTTTTTTTTTTTTAAGGGAAAGGATTTAGTTTCTAATCCTGTAACACTCCTTAGCCTGTTTTTGAGTGGCAAGGGAGCCACCAGGCCTACTCTTAAGTGGTAACTCTTGCTACTAAAAGCTGTAGACCAATGTCTACAGAAGACATTTGCAGTTTAAGTAAAGGTCTTCATCCTTGTCCATAGTAGATAAGGCTTCCCTAAAACTCCCAAGGGCCCAGTGTAGTTAGTTACTCATGATGAAATTTAGAACCCAGTCAGGTAACAGCTTTTCCCTTCCCTCCCCCTCCATCTCTGACCTGCGGAACATTTTCCTTTGTCCCCAAAGTTAACACACCAAGAGCTTCTTGAATTAGGAGAAAGATTTGAGAAAGTATTTACTTTGCCACGATGCTGCTTGAGAAAATTGGAAAGCACAACTAAGTCAACTGTTTCTGCTGATTTTATCTCTTTTCTGAATGAGCCATTTTTCTTCCTCCCTTAAAGGCTGGCTTTAAAGGAAGAAGCATCTGATTACCTTGAACTGGACACCATTAAAAACCTTGTCAAGAAATATTCACAGTTTATCAACTTCCCCATATACCTGTGGAGCAGCAAGGTAAGTCCGCTCTGTTAAGGGATTCATGTAGCAGGCCCTGCCCCCTCCCAGTATCTTGCATATAGTGCCCTGTGCTCTGCTCTGTGGGAAGGGCTTCTCCATTCTTGCCATTCAGGGAGGTTCCAATGCACATAAACAAGCCTGGACTTGATTACTACTTCTGACTGCAAATGTATTTTAAAATTAGCCTGTGAAGCTTGACTGCTCCTGCCTAAAAAGGGTAGAGGGTGTCAGGGAGTCTCTTTTTAGTGTTAAGGAATAATTTACACTGAACTTGGGCCATAGAACGAATATTGTCAGAAGACTGAAACTAATCTTTAGATGGGCGTCCCACAAGGACAGGGTTTAGAAACCCCACTTGAGCTGTCTTTGGGTTTCTGCAGACAGAAACAGTAGAAGAGCCCATTGAAGAGGAAGAAGCAACAAAGGAAAAAGACGAAGTAGATGATGAAGCTGCCGTGGAAGATGAGGAGGAGAAAAAACCCAAGACTAAGAAGGCAAGTTTGGCCCTTAGGAACTTATTTGAAACTGGTAGCAGAAAAGGGACCCCACAGGTGGGCCAGGCAGCTTGTAGGCGTGGGGTTTAGCAGCCTGCTCTGGACGGGGAGGCCCTGCTGTGGTTGCAGGCACTCGAGGCCTAGTTGATGCTTCTCATTTGACTTTCTCAGGGTAAGGTGGCAGAATTGTGCCATTTTAGAGCTTGAAGGAAATTGCATATGACTGCAGTTAAAACAGTAGTCATTAGCCCAACCACTCATGTGTGAGTTGTAATGTAAGGAAAGCTTTTATGAACAACCCTGGGAGGTGTAGGTATAAGTGCAAACAAGATCTCCATTTTAGAGGTGAAGAGACGTGTCTGAAGAACTTTAGGGAATTAACTCAGGCTTACATAGCTCATCAGTGTGTGTGGGTAAGGACATTAGGAGGTATTTCTAACAGTCGTCTCCACCAATTTAGGTTGAGAAAACTGTTTGGGATTGGGAGCTAATGAATGACATCAAACCAATATGGCAGAGACCATCAAAAGAAGTGGAAGAAGATGAATACAAAGCATTCTACAAATCATTTTCAAAGGTAAGATAGTCCTAAAGTAGACAGTTTGGATTGTAAGGCAAAAGAAAGAGTGATTTGCTGTGTCATTAGAGCACTGAAGTTTTTAGTTATTGATGTAATCGACTCTGGGAAATAAGCTTTATTTTCTAGACCATCTATCCAAGCTGTGTAATGAGTTTTATCTGCTGATCACTCTTCTAAAAACACTGAATTGAATTTCTCACTGGTCTGTTTCTAACTTGGCTTGAGTCATTTGCTCACTTCAATTGTATCTCTACTTAAAATATTGTCCATATAATCTTACAGTCTATCTGTCTATTTCTGTCATAGTAATCTTAAATAATATAGCTCATGTTGGTGTACTATTTAACAAAAATAATTTATAAATTAAGGGAAAGGGTCTTCATTATTAAAAACACAAGATTTTTAAAAATTCCCTTCTTGATCTTATTTCTACTTCCTGCAACATTTTGGTGGTCTTCTAAGGGTTTGGTCTTTTCCCTCCTCAGCCATACCTCCCCTTCCCCCAATCCCATCCTTTACCTTGACCTCATCCTTCCAGCCTTGATAATCTTTATCTTTTCATTTCTTCATACTTTCACAGGTATCCATGCTACTTTTTTCTTCTAGAAAAGACTTTGGTTATCTATTCACATTTTTCTTTTTCTTCTCCCACTAGAACTCATCTGTATGCTTCACCATGTTTATAAGAGGAGAGGGACAGTTTTAACAGTATAATGAGCTATAGAAAAACGCTTGAAACTAGTCACAGAAGCATTTACTGGTTGTCTGTAGTCCTGAACTCAGAAATGAGACTCGGCCCCTCAGTGGCTCACCCCTGGATGCACTCTGATTGGAATGTCTATCCTCATGGAAAAAGATTGAGCTTTCATGTTTCCTTGGGCAAAATGTAGTAAAGTAATCTCTTTGCACAGGAAAGTGATGATCCCATGACTTTTATCCACTTCACTGCTGAAGGAGAAGTGACATTCAAGTCAATACTATTTGTTCCCACTTCTGCCCCACGTGGATTATTTGATGAATATGGATCAAAGAAGAGTGACTACATTAAGGTTTGTTTGTTTTTTTAATTTTGTTTCAGTATGCTATCTTCAAGTTTGAAATTCTGCATGAAGTATAATTTTCTGATTATAATTTTGTTTTGGGCCCCTTGTAGCTATATGTACGCAGAGTATTCATCACAGATGATTTCCATGATATGATGCCAAAGTACCTTAATTTTATTAAGGGTGTTGTAAGTATATTGACGTGCTTTTATTCATTGTCTTAGCTTTTAGTAAGTAGTGTGTGTTGTAGCTTGATCACTGATTAACTTTCTCATTTAGGTGGATTCTGATGACCTTCCTCTGAATGTGTCCCGTGAAACTCTTCAACAACATAAATTGCTTAAGGTGAGCATTTGAAGCTTTACTGAGCCATCTATCCAGCCTTCAGCACACAGATCTGGCTGCCTTGACTCATGGACACCAGCAAGGGCCTGAACAGACTTTTCAAATCTGAGGCCTTCATTTGTTTCTTGCATGCCCATTATGTCTTAGGGCACTGTGTAATCCTGTGATACCTTTTCCTATAATTTTCCAAATAAGTTTGAATAAGGGATTTTTGAATAAGTTTTAAGTGGGGATTTTCATTCATTTTTTTTTTTTTACTAATTAGACTTGTATTTTTTAAAAAGAGAGTTTTCCTTTAGAACCTTAAAGAATTCCTGGAGAAAACTTGACAAAATTGTCTTGGGACTAGGAAAAGAACATGTGTCTGAGTGTTGGCCCGCCCCCCCCCAAGCTTTCAGATAACACATAACTGTCTATAATAACAAGAATTCCTGGGCAACTCACAGCTCTCCATTGTTTGGGACCTGACTGCTCTAAGCACATATTTCAAAGTTCTATAAGGCTGAAACCAAGTGAGGGGTCTGGGCTGCCCACAAATACATATTTTAGTTCATAATTTCCTTAGCTAGAGAACCATAAAGAGCAAGGTGGGTTTTTTAGACTTGGGTCCTGCAGGAAGAGTTAATGATGTAATCTTTGGGCCTATAAGAGAATTACATTCTAATACTTCTGGGGTGGGTAGGAAGTAGAAAGCTGTGGCAGCAGAGAAGGAAAAAGTTCCTGTTGGAACATTCCTCAGTTTAAGGTGGCCATCTTCCCGTAATGTGTATCTGGGACCCTTCTATAGCAAAAGAGTCTTAGCTAGGGGTCTGCAAATTTGTGGATAGGTTAGGGTACATTTCTCACAATTTTGGTGTAATTTGCTTTCCTTTGTGGTCCTATGTATTTTATTCCATGCATTTAAAAACATGATTCTGAGGAAAGGGGTCATAGGCTTCACCAGATTGATTGCCCAAAAGGGGGTCCAGGACACAGACTATGTATGAACTATACCTTGCAAAGAATATCTTATTAGCTCTTACGTTTAATCATGTCTTGCTTGGAATCTCATTTAAATGAAAGTCTTATCTCTCTCAACCTGTCTCTTGCCCCTTGGATTTTTTAGGTTATCAGAAAGAAACTGGTCCGTAAAACCCTTGATATGATCAAGAAGATTGCTGAAGAGAAATATAATAAAACTTTTTGGAAAGAATTTGGCACAAACATCAAGCTTGGGGTGATTGAAGACCATTCCAATCGTACTCGTCTTGCTAAACTGCTTAGGTTTCAGTCTTCTCATCACGAAAGTGACCTTACTAGTCTAGACCAGTATGTGGAAAGGATGAAGGAGAAACAGGATAAAATCTATTTCATGGCAGGATCTAGCAGGAAGGAGGTGAGCATGTCATTGAAGAACTCAGCCTTGTGGTAGGTAACAGAGCTGTGTGTTTATTGGGGGAGGGTGGGGAACAGTACAATTAACACTATAAGGCATCAGTTCTCAAAATGGTCTATGGACTCTTGTAGGTCCCCGAAGTCAAAAGACTATTTCCTTCGTATTAAAGTGGCATTTGCCTGTTAAAGTACCCACCTCCCTTTTCTAACTACCTATCTGTGGAGTTGGATTTTCTTAATATATTTAAACCAGAAACAAATCACCATAGGTTGAATGCTGCACAAGCTTTAGGGAGAATCCAACTGTCCTCCATAAAAGATAGGCAAAGGGGAGGCTAGGTGGTGCAGTATATAGAGCACTGGCCCTGGAGTCAGGAGGACCCGAGTTCAAATGCGGCCTCAGACACTTAACACAAAAAAAACTAGCCGTGTGACCTTGGGCAAGTCACTTAATCCCAATTGCCCTCCAAAAAAGCAAAAAAAAAAAAAAAAGATATGCAAGAATATATAAAAACAGTGCCATTCCTCTCTCTGTTTCTGTTTTGTTTTGGAAAATGTCGTGGGTTTTCCCATAACATAATATTTGTGTTAACATGTAAAATAACATTTATCATTTTTAATGAGTTATAACTATTTCAAAATTTACTAATTTTAAATTCTAACACAGTAAACATTAATAAGTAAAATCCATATAAACAAAAGCTCTTTGAGATCCTCTGGAGACCAAAATTTTGGGGAACTGCTGCTTTCAAGGAATCTCATCCATGAAGTGCATTGGCTTTGCAGGCAGAATCATCCCCATTTGTGGAGAGGCTTCTGAAGAAGGGCTATGAGGTGATCTATCTGACAGAGCCCGTCGATGAGTACTGCATCCAGGCTCTGCCAGAGTTTGATGGAAAGAGATTCCAGAACGTTGCCAAGGAAGGAGTGAAATTTGATGAAAGTGAGAAAACTAAGGAAAGCCGAGCTGCTGTGGAGAAGGAGTATGAGCCCCTGCTTGAGTGGATGAAGGAAAAGGCTCTGAAGGACAAGGTAGCCCCTTGAAAGTCATAGTTGTGGTTTGTCTGCATTGGCCCCCAGGCTCATGGGGTGCTGCTCTTCCCTTGTCTCTGCTTCATGGCCCTTCAAGGTACAGCTCTGCCGTAGACCTTTCCTCAACTCTCTTCTCACCCACCCAAATTTAAGTCCAATGAACTTAGTACTCTCTCCTTCCCAAAATGTTTCAAGAACACTGTCTGGAGCTGTCCTTTGCCCCATCCATCTCTGTGTGGCATCTCCCACAATCACCTGGTCTCTTTCCTTCATGCAGAGATTATTGATCCCTTGGTGCCTTGCCCATAGGCAGCTCTACATCAGCAACTGTTACTGTACCTCAGAGTTGCCTGGGACCTCAGAAAGCTTGCATGGTTTACCTGGTTTCACACCTTCATCTTAATGCCTGGTGTTGAATTACTATAGCTTGCCATGGACAAAGTTCCAATGACTGATATTTGGTTCATCATTTTAGTCCAAACTGATTATAGAGAGTACAGTAAACAGGTTGTCATGTATAAGCCCCTGACCTTGGCTCTGTTTTCTCCTTAAGATTGAGAAGGCTGTGATTTCCCAGCGCCTGACTGAGTCTCCCTGTGCTCTGGTGGCCAGCCAATATGGCTGGTCTGGCAACATGGAAAGAATCATGAAAGCCCAGGCTTACCAGACGGGCATGGATATTTCTGCAAAGTAAGCACACCCTCCACGGAGGTTTCTGGGGCTCCTTACACTTTTGTGTCAGACTTCTGTGCTGGGGAGCTGTTGGGGCAACTGCTGCTGTATTGGGTGGGTGTCTAATGAGAGACTGGCAGTTTGTGAACAGCCACCTGCCCCTCCTGATTCCCTAAACTGCATGAAGAATTAAATGGCCCTGGATGAAGTCGGAAGGGTGTTCCCATTTATTTCCTTTATCTTTGACAGTTACTATGCCAGTCAGAAGAAAACATTTGAAATTAATCCTCGACACCCACTGATCAAGGACATGCTCCGACGGGTCAAGGTAAGTTAACAAGCATTGTTGAGGCTTTTTCTTCCTCACAACTTCATTTGTGTGTTTTCCTATTAACAGTAATAACATTTGTCTCTTTCCAAATCAGGAAGATGAAGATGACAAAACGGTTTTAGACCTTGCTGTTGTCCTATTTGAAACAGCAACACTAAGATCAGGATACCTTCTGCCAAACACCAAAGAATATGGAGACAGGATTGAAAGGATGCTCCGTTTAAGTCTGAACATCGATCCTGATGCAAAGGTTTGTCTTCTCCTTCCTTCTCTCTGAGTTAACTGAATTTCAGCTGTCCTTCCTTAGTACACTGAGATGTTTGGTGCTGCTTGGTAACAGATGTTTTGAATAAATCATGTGTGGTAGTGATTCTTGTCAGAAAGGAAATTGCAAGCATTAGCGCATAACCTTTTTTAATGTAGATCAGCAAGAGGCTCCATCCACCCTAATCGCACTTTCTTGTCTAGAGTTTTTGTAACCCCCCTCAGTTTCTCAGCCTATGGAAATCCATTTCACTGCTGTACAGCTTAATGTCAGGAGATTTAGCATCACTGTTGCTTGTGTGCTAAGCCAGTTTGATATGGTCCACGTGATTCTAGGGGAACCTACCAAATGCACCTTTTGGTAATACCAAGGTTCCCTCTTAAATGGAGCAGGGATGCTGAAAAGTGCAGGGCTTCCTGCTTCCTCCTCTCTGGTGTGAGCTTTGCTTATAAAAAACACACCACTGCTGACTCATCAACCTATTAGACTCATTTTCCATTTTTCTAGAACTTGAAAACTCATGAGAATGGGATAAAAAAAAAATTGTTTCCAAGGACTTAATTTTTTTTTTTTTTAAGCTTTCAGGGTATGTTAATCTTCACATGTCAGTTTTATGCTTAAGGCTTTCCTATTTTGTGCTAATGGCAGCTTGGCCCTTTCTAGAAGTAAAGCTTGTGGGTAGCAGTGCTAACTGTTGTGCTCTTCTGCCTCTGGGGGCCGAGGCACCTTTGACGGTGGGTCAGTGTGGTGAAGCCTATAACAATCATGGTTTTAAGTGTACAAACTGCATAGCGTTACAAAGGAATGTACTTAACAAAACATTTTTAAACCTTTTCCTGGTCCCCAGATTGAAAGTGCCTGATATCTATCTAAAGTGCTAGGTTGTGTGCTGGGTGCCATACTTTAGGAAGGATGTTGACAAAATGGAATTCAGTTCAGCAGACATGGAGCAGTCGAGCTATCAGATTAATCTTGTTATCAACGTAGAATTGTCATCACCCTTATGGATATTTGGAATTGTCTTAAATGTCTACTGCCCTTGATTGGCTCAGGAGGTGTCTTTCTCCATGATGTGAGATGCCTTCAGGCAGGAGCTGTTGAGGGATTCATTCCTCTGGCAACTCTGATTCTGTAATCAGGAAAATGTGACGCCCTCGTGGGTTAGGTGGTGCCCATATTTCTTTTAAACCCTATATTGCAGATGGGGAAAGTGAGGCTCAGATCACATGGCAGTAAAAGTTGATGGTCCATAGATGCTGTCTGTGAATAACTGGAAGGAAGGCCCTAATTCCTATCCTGTTCCTCAGATGTTATGTTAAATAGTAGTAATAGTGACATTGACACTGTGCAGTCATTTACAGTGATTGTCTCATGTGATTCTCACAACCAACCTCGGAGGTAAGGCACTGACTGTACAGATTAGGAAACTACGTCGAGCAGGTTAAGTGACTTGCTCAGAGTCACAGAGCTAGGGCCTCAAGCTGGCTCTGAATTCAGGTCTTCCTGGCTCCGGGCCCAGGACATGGAAGCTTACACTGTAGTCAACCAAGTGAAGATAGCTTCAGGTCTTTACTGATGTTGTTTTCAATTTATACCCAAGGTGGAAGAAGAGCCTGAAGACGACCAGGACGACGATATAACAGAAGATGCGTCAGAAGATTCAAAACCAGAAGATGAAGAGGAAGTTGATATGGATGCCGAGGAAGAGGAAGAAACAAAGAAAGTATGTGCTGAGAATGGCGCCATTGCTCCTGTTTGGGGCTCAAGCTATGGCGCTGCTTGTTCAGTGTAGACATTCAGCCCCTTTCTATATATGGGCCTCGGATCAAGGGCTGTCTCTGGGGAGACCCGCACCAGAGTGTGTGCTGGGCAAAGACAGGAGTGGAAGGGGTGGGTAGTTGGGAAGAGGGTGACCCTTGGTCTGAGGCTAAAGGATGACCAGGGTTGCCAAGAGGGAATTCACTCCAGATGAGAGGAGACAGGAGGGGAAGTGAAGTAGGAACTGGGTGGGGAGAGATTAATACTGGATCCTAGAACCAGGAGGAGATGTACTCCGATCTCCATTGCAGAAATTGGGGGTCAGGAAAAGGCTTTGTTGAGGTGGTGTGGTCCAAGACTGGAGTGGGAGGTGGGAGATGGAGGGTCAGGGGCCAAATTACCAGGTGGGAGAGGTGGGTCTGGGCCGGCCTAGAATGGGACTTTAGGAAGTGCCAAGATGAGTTTGGGTTTCAGTAGGGAGTCGTGATCTGCTGAGCTCTGCTCAAGGGCAGTAATGTGGATAGCTGGGAGGGGTCCTCGGGGCAGGGAGGTGACAGTGGTGGTTTTGGTCAAAGGAAAAAAGGTGTGAGAGATGGTGGGGCTCAGTAGAAGCAGCAAGCTGGCAGCTGTTGGTGTAGAGTGTCAAAGGGGAGGTCGAGGAAAACTTGGGCTTGGGATGTTTATGTAACAGTTGTACTTGCTATGGCCCTGCCTAAGAATATTTGTCAAAAGTCACTTCACAGCTGCCAACTTTTAAAAGTACATATAATGCTGATAAACTCTTAGATTCTCAGAATAGTTTACACAAAGAAGAAAGAAATCTGTACTGTTAAATGACTTCTAGATGATTCTAGCCAACATGCTGAAACCATGTCCAGAAAAGCAAAGAAGGGTCGTATACTGGAAAGTTAGTTTTATGTAGTTACCTGATCTGAATAAGACATTTACTATTTTGTGTTTTGTCTTTACAGAAATCTCCAAGTGGAAAAGATGAATTGTAACTCTCACCATTGGAATCCACTGTGTCCAGTGTAGAGAGAAAATGTGAATTTAAACTGTTCTGTTGGGGGAGGCTTGGGATATTTTTTTTGTGTTTTTTGCTTTTTTTTACCCCCCCCCCCCACACTGTAAAAATGTCAGGATTGTGGGTCACAGGAAGAAGCCGTTTTTTGTTTGTTTTGGGGTTTTTTTTTTTTTAGTTGAATTTTTTTTTAACATTCCTCATGAATGTAAATTTGTACTATTTAACTATTTGGTGTAAAATCTTGTCATGTGTACAAAAATAAAAAAATTCCCAAACACTATGTGTTTTTATTATCTACCCACTTTATTTAAAAAGGCAGCTAAGATTTTGGAAATTCTCTTAAGAAAAGCTTGATTTAAGTACATATTATGAAATAGTGTGTTTAGTTCAATTAATGTCTTATGTTCATATTAAGGATAAGGCACTGATTGATAATTTAATCAAAAGATTAACACCTAACCATTTTGCCTTTTAAAGATTTACAATGTAAAATTTAAGAAAATCTAAAAGTAAGTTTAGCAGATCTTAATTTGGAGGAAGTAGGAAGAAACAAATTGAACTGTGACAAAGGATACAGGGGTCCTTCAAAAGATAGTCAAAGATGCCCTTTAGAAAGAGACTGAAATCAGTAAAATCTATTCCATTGGTTGGGAGAGAGACATGTTGAGTCTAGCTCAGTAATTTCTAGGGAAAAAATTTTGGAAGAAGGTGAAAGTGTTCAAGATGAAGCAACTACATCAACTTTAGCCTTAGCTTTTTTGATATATTTAATACTTTTAGTATCTGATAAAACACAAAGACCTCAGTTTGACAAAAACGGCCAAGAAAATTGGACAGCAGTGTGGAAAAATTTATATTTAGACCAACGCCTTAAAAAAAGCTTCAATTGAGTGTGTGACCTAGATGTTAAAAGCCATATCATAAGCAAATTAGAGAAACATGGAAAAATTTAGATCTATAGACAGTTTAAAGGGAAATGACTGGGAAAAACAATCTTTGTAGCTGATTTCTCTGATAAAGGTCCATTTCCAAGATATGGAATTCATTTACGCTAATAAGAATGGTTTCCCCAATTAATAAATGATCTAAGATCAGGCAGTTCTCAAAGGAAAGAAACCCATGCTAGCTAAAACCATATAGACAAAAATGTTCCAAATCACTACATGTTAGAGAGAGGCAAATTAAATCTTAAGATTTTATACCCACCAGAGTGGTGAAAATAAGATAAATGTTGGAAGGGCTGTTAGGAAAACAGGCACATTGATAGAACTGATGTAGATGACCATTCTGGAAAGCATTTTAAGATTGTACACAAAAAGATAAACAATGAATACCCTTGTACCACGCTGACCACTTCTAAGTCTATTCTCTAAGAGATCAAAGAAGAAAAGGTCCTAGATGTACAAAAACAGTCAAAGTGAAAAATGTTGATTATGCAATGGCTAAAACTTGAATATGGCCGAAAGAATGTGGTAGAGTGCCATTGTGTCAAAAACTGAAACGATTTTATAATTTTTTTTTTATAAAAGATGTTATAAAGACCTGAAAAGACTCAAAGAAGAACATTTTGTAACAGACTAATAAAAATGAGTGATTTTCAGAACATTTATAATCTGATAAGGAATGCAATGAACAGGACCAGGAAAGCAATAGACATAATACTAAAAGCTATAAAAAGAATGGCCTCCGTGATAATCATTCGTGATTGCAGGGGGCCAATGATAAACCATGCAATACAGGTGATAGATTTAAGGTTCGGAGTGTGACAAAGATTTTTGTATACAGCTGAGGGAATTTGTCTTGATTATGAATGTTTGTTTAAAAAGGGTTTGGTTTTTTTTCCCCCCAGTTTGGTAGGGGATAGGAGGAAATTAAATAGATTTCTATGAATTTTTTAAATAGCTGTATACAAGAAGTGTGTGTACTTTCAGATGAGGTCACCATATTATTAATGTTAATTGTTTTACTTGGCTACAAGAGACCTCTTGGGAGTAATCTCTAAATATTTATAATGTAAAAGCAAAGTATGTCAATAAAACTGAAAAAAGAGACTGCTAGTCCAATAAATGGATACCCAACAAGTAGTGTTGTACCCTCTACTTTTGAGACCTCCCTAAAGAGTGAAAGAAAAAGCCCACCCTTCCCCAGGCAGCAGGTCTACTTTTTGACAACTAATATTTTTCTTGGTATCAAACATAGGTGTTTAATAAGTACTATTCAAAGTACAGTATTAATGGACATGTGTAGCTCAAACCCCCACCTTCTACAAGAGGCCTTTCCAGGCCCCCCACTTAGCATCACCATAAACCACCCCCCTCTCCAGTTGGTAGTTCCTTACCTTCCAAGGTTATTTTCTATGTAATGGATTTTTGTTGTTTCAGTCATGTCCAACTCTTTGTGACCCCATCTGATGTTTTGGCAAAGATCCTAGAGAAGTTTGATGTTTCCTTCTCCAGCTCATTTTACAGATGAGGAAACTGAGGCAAACAGGATGAAGTGACTTGCCCAGGGTCACACAGCTAGTGTCTGAGACTAGATTTAAACTCAGAGGGACAAGCCTTTCTGACTCCAGGCACTATGGCACCATCTAACTGCCCATGTACTGGATAGAGAGCTGTGTTTGGAGTCAGGGGAAAAAAAACAGTTTAAATTCCTCCCCAGACCAGTTTCCTCATTTGAAAAATGAAAGGGCTGAACATAGAATGCCCCCGCTAGCTCTCCATGCATCGACTTTATGATCCAATTTGTGCACATGTTGTCTTCTCCATGAGAATGGAAGATCCTTGAGGAATGGGTTTTTGCTTCTCTGTATCCCCACCAACGGGCATACAGTAGGCACTTAATAGGTGTTTATTGAATAATATTGAGTTCTAAGATACCACACTTGTATTATGCTACGACCAATGTAACAACTGTCTAAATCTGTGGGGGAAAAGAATACACATTTATATAATGATAATAATAATGATGATGATAGCTGCAGCACCAACACTCATATAGGGCAGGGGTGGGGAACCCAAGGGCACGTGCAGCCCTTTCACAAACTTGAGGACTTAGAGGACCATGTGTGGCCTCAAGGCTGCAGGTTCCCCACCCCTGATATAGTGTCTACTATGTGCCAGACCCTGTGCTAAGCTCTTTACAAATATTATTTCATTTGATTCCCACAACTCTGGAAGGTGGATGCTATTATTATCCCCATTTTACAGATGAGGAAACTGAGGCCCAGGGACATAAAGTGACTTACAGGTTCCTGGATTTAGAGATAAAGGGCACTTCAGAGGCCATGCAGTCTAACTCCTTCCTTAAACTGATAGAAATTGAAGAACTTGACCAGGGTCTCACAGATAGCTAACGTCAGAAGCAAAAGGTGACCCCAGGTCTTCTGACTCCAAAGAGAGACATCACTATATCCCTTGTACCATAAAAACTCCTGTGACTGGAGCCAAAGTAGGTTAATCTATCTATCAGTACAGGCTCTAAGACCCCCCCCACCTCCACCCTTCCTCTACTCCCTCACTCCCCAACCCTAGCAGCCCTGCTACAACTTAGGAAAGATATTCCTTAAGAGCTGCCATCCCAGAAAAAGAAAATCCTCCCACTGTGGCCAACTGTACAATAAACCCTTCCCCCCTTAGTTAGATTGAGCCTCAGAGGACCGTCACATCATCCATCAGCACCTGGACCTGTATTCAAAGCAACCCCAGCTTGATGAGAAGGGCTTGCTGGAATGTTCCTTTCAGAGGGAGAGCCTTCAGGAGCCCCCAAGTAGAATATCAGTGGAAAAAAAGCTCTCATGCAGATTTTATCTAGAAATACAATTATTCATAATAGCAATAAGGGGTCAAAGGTAGACCAGAAAAAAAAGCAATAACCAATAGCTGAGGTTTCTTATCTTCTAAATTAGCCATAATATCATAAGTATCAATGCATCCTTAATCAAATCATGAATCAGAATCCTAATGAACCTTCCATAGGAGCCATGGAGAGGCAGCCTTGTAGAGCAGAAAGAGGCCTGGGGCCTGAGTCCAGGGACCTGATACTCTCTGCCTGGGTCATGTTGGGGAAGTTATGCTCTCTGATCCTTTGTTTCTTTATCTGTAAAATAAGGGGGTTGGACCAGATGGCCTCTGAGGTCCCTTCTGAAAGTCTGTGATCCTTCTATTTTGATTCCTTGGGAACAACCTTTGTGACTTTGGGCCATTTACTTCTGATTGCTCTTGGACCCTTGGTTTCTCCATCTGTAAAATAGAGGGGTTGGTCTATATGGCCTTGGAGGTCCCCTTCTGCTCTCCCCTTACCTGAAGCATCATGGCCCCATACAAGATCTCCAATGCCTGGTCACCTAGCTTGTTCTTGCGCAATTGCCAGTGATAAGGAACTCAGCCATTTGGGGACAACTCTCTATTTTAATAAGTCAAGTGTAACCTTGAGCCAAAATTTTCTTCTCTATTGCCACCTTAGTTTGAACACAGTCTCATTATCACCCTTTCACAGTATCTCTTCAAATACCTGAAGACAATTTCCCCATCTCCCCATAAGAGTTCCTCGATAAATATCCCAAGTTGTCCAGATCATGGTTTTAGAGCCAGAAAGGCCCTTCATGATCAGACAGTCCAACCCCTTCACTTTACAAATAAGGAAACCAAGGCCCAGAGACTCATAAGGTCCCATGGTACTTGTTGGAGCTAGGGTTTGAACATAATATAGATATCTTCCCTCCAATTCCATTACTCTTTCCATTGCATCTGGACATGGTTTTTACCTCTTCTTTATCCTTGTCCCCATCCTCAGCATGTCAATGAGTCTCCTAAAACACAGGACCTAGAGCTAAGCAACATCCTCCAGGGGGGACCTGCCCTGGGAATCTCTTAAGACACAGGTGAATTATTCAGAACGTTCTATTTCCAGGACACTGAAGACCAAGAAGATGATAGGGGTTTTTTTGGCTGTCCCATCACAAGATTGGACTGCCTGAGCCCATAGTCCACTAAAGGCCCAGCTTCTCACACTAGCCACTTCCCGTGGTAACCTACAGATTGTTCTAATTGTCTGATTAAAGTAATTCATCCCAGGGGAATTTGTAAATAGCAGCTACTTAACCCAAGAGAATTTCTCTTTGGTAGAATGTGGCCCTGAGACATTTCTGAACGAACTAGCGAGTTCATCCCTGCCTCCCCAGTGCTGATCCGGAGTCCACCTGAATCCAGACTCCAGTGCTCCAATCCATTACACCACTAAAGTGACTTTCCTAAAGCAAAGGTCCAATCATGTCACCCCCCTACTCAATAAACTCCGGTGACTCCCTGTTGCCTCCAAGATCAAATACAAGATTCTCTTTGGGGCATTCATAATGGAACCCCTTCCTCCCTTTCCAGTCTCTTCCCACCTAACTGCCCTTCTCATTCTCTTTGATCCAGTGACACTGGCTTCCTGACCCCTCCTCCAACAAGACACCCCATCTCTAGGCTCCAGGCATTTTCTCTGTCTGTCCCCCCTCTCCTTCACCTTCATCTCTGCCTCCTGCCTTCCTTAAAGTACCAACTAAAATCCTGCCTTCTACAGGAATCTTTGCCCATTGTTCAATCATTTCAGTCATGTCTCTTATCCCATTGGTGGATTTCTTGGCAAAGATATTGGGATGGTTTGTTATTTCCTTCTCTGGCCCATTTTACAACTGAGGAAACTGAGACAGAGTTAAGTGACTTGCCCAGGGTTCATACAGCCCATAGATGTCTGAGGTCACATTTGAACTCTGGTCTTCCTGACTTCAGGCCCAGAGCTGTGTACTATGGTGCCACCTAGCGACCCAACACCCCTCAATCCTAGCGCTGTCCCTCTGCTGGTTATCTCGCTGGTTATCTCCAATTCATCCTCTCCATAGCTTGTTTCTATGTAATTGCTCACGTGTGGTCTCCCCTACTAGACTTTGATCTCCTTGGGGGCAGGGATGGTTTTTCGCCCTTCTTTGTATCCCCAGTGCCTGGCACAGTGTCAAGTAACAAATGTTTATTGACTGACAAATAGCCAACATTTATTTAGTACTTAATAAAAGTTTGCAAATCACTTCTGATTAGTTTTTCACCAAGGTCAATGCCATTATCTTCCATTTTGCAGATGAGGTAACAGGTTGAGAGATTTATTCAGGGGAACACACTTAGCAGGTGTTGGAAGTCAACAGAGGGCCTGGAGTCAGAAAGACTCACTCATCTTCCTGAGTTCAAATACAACCTCAGACACTCACTAGCTCTGTGACCCTGGACAAGTCACTTAACCCCATTTGCCTCAGTTTCCTCATCTGTAAAATGAGTAGGAGAAGGAAAGGGCAAACCACTCTAGTATCTTTGCCAAGAAAACCCCAAATGGGGTCATGAAGAGTTGAACATGACTGAAACAACTAAACAATATACTTGGCAAGCATATGAGAAAAGAGGTGAACTTGGATCTTCCCTGCCTCCAAGGAGAGCACTTCTATCCATTATACCAGCCAACTGCCTCTCAAATACAATTCCATTCTTGTACTGTTGCTCAGCTATGTGAAAAAATAAAGACTGATGTTGTAATACAACAATCAGAAAGGTGGGGTGAGAAAAACCAATCTTGGAACCAAATCTTTGTTTCTTTATGCTTGGCACTGGTCAGGGCTGGACCAGAGAATGGTAATAAGCCCCAACCTTGGTAATAAAAGTTAACATAAACTTCCTTCTCAAGAATTCAAGAAAAAAATTTTTTTCAAATAATTTAAGTTTGTAGAAAAATAGGCTACTAAAAAAAAAGCCATGATTTCATTTGTCATGACCCCCCCAATTATTTCAGTTTCTCAAGTTTTCGACCTAAATTTGTCACATTCTCTTACCCCTGCCATGATCATCTAATCAGTTGCAGAAGCCCTGTCTCCTCCGTCTCTGTCTCTCACTAGCCATCCTTTCTGTCTCCTCACACCAGAGCCTTCATCTCTCCCCTAGACTATTGAAATGGCCTCCTCTTTGGTCTTGTGTTCATTCATTCTCTCTCCACATCCAGTCCATTCAGCTGCCAAAATGATCTTTCTAAAGCCCAGCTCTGACCATGCCATTTCTGTGCTCCAGAAACTTCAATGCCTTCCCATCACTAACAAGATAAAATACAAATTCCTATTTGGCAGCTGAGTTTTTAGAATCTGACTTCAGCCTATTTTTCCAGGCTGATTCAAGGATTAGGGGTAGTAACATATATGGGAAGTGCCCTGATATTCAGGAAATACTGAAAGAGTTGAAGGTCTCCAGTCAGTTATACAGATTCTCTACAGAGAACCTGTCAAAAAGACAATGCTTAAACCAAAGAAAGGACTGAACGATGATGGATTGCAATCTGCACCAGTAAAGGGGTATTGCATCAATGAGATCATGACTATATTGTTGTATTGAAATTAGTATAGTGCTTTCCATGTTATATCAAGTTACATCAAGTGAGAACTTGATACAACAACCCAGTGGTAAATAATACTATAATTTCCATTTTACAGATAAAGAAACTGTCACTGAGGGATTAAATAATATATACTTTATATATACATTTCCCTTTTTTGATTTTTGTATATTGAAATGTTTGTTAAGTCCATAGTCAAAAAAAGGAAATTTTATAGTCAGCTACTGAGAACTCAACACAAGGGTTTTAATTCCAAAATGTTTTACATGTAATTTACATTATACCCAGAACCAAATTAAATTGTCCCAAACATTCCAAAGGCTAGAGAGAGTTCATTCAAATAATTTTCCAAACACAAGTGAAACCACAATTACAGCTGAATTTATTAATGTTCATGAAGAATCCTGAGTGTGTTAGGACAAGCAAAATGACTGTCTGTATGTATAGAAATGGAGTAAAAGTCCCTGTGTCAAATGCTGACCATGCCAATCACTGCTGCTGAGAAATCTGATCTTGCTCTTGTCTGGTTTTCAGTCCCAGAAGTTCTGTTTTGAGTTCACCACGTTTTGGGGGGACTTCAGGTATGGTCTGAAAAGAAATCACAGACATCAATGCTTCATCTCTGACAACAATGACAAGGCAGTGTACAGAGAGAACATACAAATCCAATGGGTACCAGGTAACTTCATAGAGTCCTTTGAAATTTGCAAAACACTTTACATTTATTACATATATTATCTCATCTCCAAACATTTAACTGTAGCTTGGCAGAGTAAAGAGGTGACCTTGGAGCAAGTTAGACCTGGGTCCACATTCTAACACTTACTGGCTGGGCGAGTCACTGGACCTCTCAATGTCCAAGGCAATTCTCCAAGACCTGAGTTTTAACATTTGTGTGTGTGTGTGTGTATGTGTGTCTGCCCCCCCCCCCCTTTCTATCCCCAGGCCTTAGCTCAGCCCTGACACATAGTAGGCATCTAATAAATTATTGATTTTCAATCATTTAATAAATTATGATTGATTGATGGTTTGTGTCCCTCCATAGATGAGCTCCTTGAGGGCAGGGACTGTCTTTTGCCCCCTTTTTGCAACCCCAGCGCCTGGCACATAGTAGGAGCTTAATAAATGCTTTTTGACAGAGGGATTTTTACAGATGACCTTGTCTTAGCACCACAGGCTTGGAGGGTGCTACATAATAAATATTAGCTGATTGAAACGCTAAGAGAACCCAACGGCCGCCCACTGTCAGCCCCTCACTCACCAGATCGGGTCGGTAGTACCTGTGCACCACTTCTGCCCCCGCCAGCATGGCCCCCATGCTGGCTGCCACCATTTTCAGGTACGAGGGCCACGACACGCCCGCGGGCATGTCATGCAGGGGGGCGGGGACCTGCGGAGACAGAAGGCAGTAACTAAGGTGCACGCCGGGCGTTCCGGCCGTGCACCCAATAACCAGGCATTAAGAGCCTACTAGGGGTTATGCAAGGGATGCTAGCTGGAAAAAACTGCTGGGTTTTGGAATACAGTTCCAGGGGGGGCCAGGCAGGAAGGTCAAGGTCAGCCCAGTGCCGAGCCTTCCTTCCCGGCCTCGGTTCCAGGCACCCGCTCCCGGGCTCCCTGCCTGGCAGTCTGCAACACGTGCTCTAGCTTAAACCCGCAACTCACAAGCAAAACCTCGAGACTGGCTGCAGCCGAAGCTGGAGCCCAGGCAGCGGCGCGCGCACCCCGGGGAAATCCTGGGTTCAGTGAGTGCAAGCCCGGCCAGGAGGGTCTAGGGCTGCGCGCGCACCCCGCAGGAGTCAGTCCAGGCGGGAGGGTTGAGAGCTGCGCACGCACCCCCGAGGAGTCAGTCCGGGCAGAAGGGCCGAGAGCTGCGTGTGCACCTTCGCTGGGCCACTGGGAGCAGTGAGTGCAAGCCCTGAATCAGAAGGGATAGGGGCTGCGCGCACAACTAGAAGCCCGCCCGCGGTGCGCCCGGTCTCTAGGCGGCGTACCAGGGTCGCCCGAGTTCTGCCCCAAGCCACGATTCCCAAGGGGCCGAAGGGCAGCGCTAGGCGCGCAGTTAGGGGCGGGTTTCATGGCTGCAGTTTCCGCTTCCGCCCCGGATGGGTGCCCACGTGGGCCACGCCCCCGCTGAAAAACCTCCGCCTGACCAAAGGCTCCTTGGAACGTGAGAAGGGGCTTAGGCAGAGCGGGGCGCGCCCCTGCCCTTGAAGCTTTGTTGTTCAGCCCTCTTCAGTTGTGTCAGACTCCTCATGACCCCATTTGGGATTCTCTAGGCAAAGATACCAGGGTGGCTTGCCATTTCTTTGGACAGATGGGTAAACTGAGGCAAACGGCGTTAAGTGACTTGCCCAGGGTCACACGGTGTCTGAAGTCACGTTTGAACTCAGGTCTCCTGGACTAAAGGCTTGCAACACACTTTAAACTTGTCTTTTTTAAGACCTTCAATGACCCCTCAAGGCCATCCGTCATAATTTTGGACAGTTCTCATTTTTTAGGAAGTCCTTCCTCACATATCAAACCTAAAATTGCATTTTTTAAAAACTCCTACCCGTTGTTCTTTGCTTAAACATGGCTATACAACAGCCTTTGAGAAACTTGAAAACAGCTCAAATTGCCCCCTCCGAAACACTTTTCACACAAATAAAGTCAGATCTAACTAATTGGGAAAAATATCAATTGCTCATGGCTGGGTCGAGCTAATATAATAAAAATGACAATTTTACCTAAATTAAATTATATATTTAGTGCCAAACCAATTAATTTACCAAAAAACTACTTTATAGAGTTAGAAAAAATAGTAACAAAATTCATCTGGAAGAATAAACGGTCCAGAATATCAAGGGAATTAATGAAAAGAAATGCTAGGGAAGGTGGACTAGCTTTACCAGATTTCAATCTGTACTATAAAGCAGCAGTCATCAAAACTACTTGGTACTGGCTGAGGAATAAAGGAGTGGATCAATGGAATAGATTAGGCACACGAGATTCAGAAGTCAACAACTACAGTAATGTATTGTTTGATAAACCCCCAGACCCTGGTTTTTGGAATAAGAACTCACTATTTGACAAAAACTGCTGGGAAAACTGGAATATAGTATGGCAGAAACTGGACATGGACCATTATCTAACACCATATACCAAAATCAAGTCTAAATGGGTTCATGACCTAGGTATAAAGGTTGATACTGTAAGCAGTCTGCTAAAACAAGGAATAGTTTACCTATCAGACTTGTGGAGAGGGAATGATTTTATGACTAAACAGGAATTAGAGAACATTATAAAATGTAAAATGGATAATTTTGACTACATGAAATTGAAAAGTTTCTGTACAAACAAAGCCAATGTAACCAAGATTAAGAGGGAGGTGGGAAATTGGGAAAGAATCTTTACAACCTATGTCTCTGACAAAGGACTCATCTCTAAAATATACAGAGAATTGAGTCAAATTTATAAGAATACAAGTCATTCCCCAATTGATAAATGGTCAAAGGATATGAACAGGCAGTTTTCAGAGAAAGAAATTAAAGCTATCTATAAGCACATGAAGAAATGCTCTAATTCACTATTGATTGGAGAAATGCAAATCAAAACAACTCTGAGGTACCACATCTCACCAGTCTGATTGGCTAAGATGACAAAACAGGAAAATGACAAATGCTGGAGAGGATGTGGGCAAACTGGAACACTAATGCATTGTTGGTGGAGTTGTGAACTGATCCAGCCTTTCTGGAGAGCAATCTGGAATTATGCCCAAAGGGCTATAAATACTTTCATACCCTTTGATCCAGCAATACCACTCCTAGGGTTATATCCCAAAGAGATCATAGAAATGGGAGAAAGACCCATATATACAAAAATGTTTATAGCAGCTCTTTTTATTGTGGCAAAGAATTGGAAATTAAGGGGGTGCCCATCAATTGGGGAATGGCTGAACAAGTTGTGGTATATGCATGTTATGGAATACTATTGCGCTATAAGAAACGGGGAGCAGGCGGTCTTCATATTTACCTGGAGAGGCTTAAAAGAACTGATGCTGAGTGAGAAGAGTAGAACCAGGAGAAATTTGTACACAATTACAGACACAACGTGTGTGTGATGACCAACTTTGATAGACTGGACTCTTCTCAACAATGCAGGGATATAAGTCAATCCCAAAAGACGCATGATGGAGAGAAAAACGTGCATCCAGAGAAAGAACTAGAAAGAACTAAATTTATATCCAGGTGGAAGCAAAATACCTGATCTTTTTCGTTCTCTTATTTGATTTTATGTCCTCTTTACCATTTTTCATTCCAGCTGGTACAATACATCCTTATAACCTGACCAATGTATAATGTGAAAGTATTTACAGATCCTATACTTGATTATAAGCCGCCACGGG
>NW_027186303.1:1090889-1136796 GCF_028583685.1 Petaurus breviceps papuanus
AGGGGAGGGAGGGGGACAAAATGTGAAATTCAAGGAATTGTGGAATTGAATCCTGTAAACTAAAAGGAAACAAACAAATTAATAAATTAAAGAATTAAAAAAAAAATTGCCCCCTCCGATTCTTCTCTCCTCCGGGCTAAACGTGCCCCAATTCTTTGGGCTGCTCCTCACTGAGGTCTGCCCACAGTCAGGACCCTCCATCCTTGGGGCCCATTTCTAGTCACTTTCAGGTTCATCAGGATCCTTCATTTGCCGTCCCCAGCCTCACCCCTTGCTAACTGGTGGAGATGATGCCCGACTCAGGGAGGATTGTGGAGACCTTGGGAGGAGAGAGAGCCTGGTCTTCTGGCTTCCAGCTTTGAGAAAGGTGGTATGAGATTCCACACTCTCTTCTGGTCCCTGAAGAAAGACCCCTGGAAGAAGCCAGCACGAAGAGGGACTGGCTCCTTAACCATGTCCCCATCTTCAGCTTGGCGTGCTACACACTTTTTGGAAATATCTCCTTGGGTAGTATTAGTGACTATATCTTGGTTGAGCTGAGATACCTCATTTCCAATGGGATGGCCCATTCACTCTTTGTATTCTGTTATATTCATACACACACACATGTAATTTTAGCCGAGTTTAGCCTAGTACTCTTTCTCTGAGGACAACTAAGTGGCCAGCCTCTGGCACCTCCTTGCTCCCCTTCATGGCAGGAACCAAAGTTTCCCTTGGAGGAGGATGGGAGAGAGACTCTAGAGATCTCTATTCATGCTTCCCTTGAAGCCATATTTAGACAAATCAGTGATTACACATATAACCTTGATGTGCAAAACAAAACACAAAATTATGTGATAAAATGCTGAACTTGGAGAAAATCTGAGTTCAAATCATTCAAATCATCAAACACATTCCAGCTGTGTGACCCTAGACACATTCCTTCTTTCAGCCTCAGTTTCCTCATTTGTAAAATGGGGATAATAAGAGCACCTAACTCCCAGGGTTGTTGAGATCAAATGAGATAACATACATGAACTAATGTGCAAACTTTAAAGCACTATATAAATGATTTTTTTATTATCACAACTAAGCAGAGAGTACTTCAAGGTAGAGTACAGAATTATTATTACCTTCTGATCCCTGAAACAGACTTTTTTTGGCTGCCACACCCCACTGATGACTCATATTGAACATACAATCCACTAAAATCCTCATATCTTAAAAAAATTAAAATGCTCCCTATCCACATCTCCCACATCCTGTAACTTATGAAGTTGAATTTCTGCCTCAATTTATCCCTATGGAATTCCACCTTAGGAGATTCAGCCCAGTATTCTGGGCTGCCAACCTCTTTTGGATTCTGACTCTGTTAGTAGCCATCCTTCTCATTTTGTGTAATTTGATAATCTGATGCACCTAATAAAAATGCTAAACACAAAGTCAGGCATAGGACTCTGGGGACACTCCCTTGGAGACCTCTGGTCAAGAGAGAACAATTAACAAGTACTCTGAGGCTGGCCATTCAAACAATTCTAAATCCATCTAACTGTATTATCATCTAATCTATACATTCCCATCTTTTCCATAACAATAATGAGATACATTATTAAATGCTTTGCTAATGATTTCACATGTGTAATTGATATATTGCTTGCCTTATCAATGGGTGGGAGAGGGTCTAGAGAGAGAGAATTGGAACCTAAAATTTTTTTTTCAGAAATGGTAAACAGGTAGAAGCAGGACCTTCCTGCTGCTCCTGCTTCCACCTTCCCCAATCCATGTAAAAAGGGGACTCTAAACAAACTTTGGAGCTGCAGAACCCACAAAATTACACAGAGAAGCTAATCTCCTGCTGAGGACAACCCGGCAGCCCATCAGGAATGGGCCAGCCCAGCCCCCGGCAGAGGCTTTAGCCCCAGGGCGGGCCTGAACAGCCTCGGCCAGAGGGACTCCAGATCAGCAGCAGCTGTGGCCATTTCCAGATTTATCATCACACAGATGCAAAGGACAAAGTGAGAGGTCAGTGCAGTCTGGACTTTGGGACCAGTAAGTGGGAGTGCCTGGCTTTTGCCCCCAGGGCGAGAAGCTGCAGAGACACCTGCACAACCAGCCAGCTCCAGGTGGCAGCTTCAGCTCCTGGCCTGCAGAGTGTAGGGGGACCAAGCACCAGTCTGAGGGGTAATCGCTCTTGCTTTAACCTGCTTGGATCTGGATTGTAGTCTGGGGTGTATGTCCAGCTTGCCAGAGCATGTGGATACCTCAGAGAGGGCACCCATCTAATACCTCAGGCAACTGAGAAAACCCCAGCGTTTAGGACGAAAGCTCCCCTGTCTGGTGGCAGAGTCCTACTGTGGCAAAAAGCCCAGGGGTCAAGTGACTGAGGGGCAACATGACCAGGCAAAGGAAACAAAGCAGACAGAAGATTCCAACATTAGACTTCTATTTGGGGGACAAAAAGGACCAAAGCATGGAATAGGAGGAAGACAGTGAAGTCAGAACTCCTGCACCAAAAGCTTCAAAGGAAAATACAAGCTGGTTACAGGCCATAGAGGACCTTAAGAAGCAGATAAGAGAAGTGGAGGAAAAATTGGGAAGAGAAATGAGAATGATGCAAGAAAATTATGAAATGAGAGTCAACAGCCTGACTGAGGAAAATAACACTTTAAAAAACAGACTGACTCAAATGGCAAAAGAGGCTCAAAAAGGCAATGAGGAGAAGACTGCCTTAAAAAGCCAAATTTGCCAGATGGAGAAAGAATCTCAAAAGCTCAATGAGGAGAATCATTGCTTCAGAATTAGACTGGAGCAAATGGAAGCTAATGACTTTATGAGAACTCAAGATGCTGTTAAACAGATCCAAACAAATGAAAGAATAGAAGGCAATGTGAAATATCTCATGGGAAAAACCACTGACCTGGAAAATAGATCCAGGAGAGAGAATTTTAAAATTATTGGACAACCTGAAAGCCATGATCAAAGTAAGAACCTAGAAATCATCCTCCAGGAAGTTCTCAAAAGAAAACTGCCCTGATGTTTTAGAATCAGAGGGCAAAATAGAGGTTGAAAGAATCCACTGATCACCTCCTGAAAAAGATCCCAAAAAGAAAACTCCTAGGAATATTATAGCCAGTTTCCGGAATTCCCAGATCAAGGAGAGAATATTACAAGCAGCCAGGAAGAAACAATTTGAATATTGTGGAAACACAATCAGAATAACCCAGGATCTGGCAGCTTCTACACTGAGGGATTGAAGGTCTTGGAATATGATATTCCAGAGGTCAAAGGAGCTGGGATTAAAACCAAGAGTCACCTACCCAGCAAAACTGAGTATCATGTTTCAGGGGAAAATATGGTCATTCAGTGGAATAGAGGACTTTCAAGCATTCTTGCTGAAAAAAAAAAACAGAGCTGAATAGAAAATTTGACATTCAGAAACAAGAAGCAAGAGAAGCATGAGAAGGTAAACAGGGAAAAGAAATCATAAGGAGCTTATCAAAGTTGAACTATTAACATGCCTACATGGAAAAACAATAATTGTATCTTATGAAACTTTTCTCAGTAGTTGAAGGGAACAGAAATATATATATATATGTATATATATATATATCTAAATATGAGGGTATATGGGCATATGAATACATATGTGAATGTGTGTATATATGTTTACAGGTATACATAGATAGAGGGCACAGGACCAATTTAACAGGAAGGGATGATACTTAAAAGGTGAAATTAAGAGGTGAGAGGAATATAATGAGAGGAGATGGGGAGAGACAGAATGGGGTAAATTATCTCATACAGAAGAGGCAAGGGGAAATGGTTACAATGGAGGGGAAGAATAGGAAGGCAAAAGGGAATGGGTCAACCTTATTCCCATTGAATCTGGCTTGAGGAGGGAGGGAAATACACACTAAATAGGGTATCTCACCCTACAGGAGAGTGGGGAGGAAGGGGATGACAGGGGGGATGATGGAAGGGAGGACAGGCTGGGGGGAGGGAAGTTTGAAGCACTCACTTTTGAAAAGGAGTGGGATCAAAGTAGAGATTAGAACAAGTGGGAAGTGGGATAGGAGGGAGGGAAATATAGTCAGTCTTTTACAATGTATCTACTATGTTATTGTTTTGCATTAGCCACACATGTACATCCTTTACTGAACTGCTTATCTTCCCAGTAAGGGTGGGTGACAAGGGAGGAAGGGAATGAATCTGAAATTCAAAGTTTTAAAATCAAATATTCAAATATGTATGTATATATACTATTATTAATACTATTTTACATATAATTGGGAAATAAGATATACAGGCACTGGGGCCTAGAGATCCACTGGAAAAGTCGAAAGGGGTATGGGAGAAAATATGGGAGAGAGCAGATTGGAGGAGGGGATATCCTGTGGGACTGCTATTTTTGGGAGGGTGGGTAAGGGAAAAACGGGGAGAAAATTTGTAACTCAAAATCTGGCAGAAATGAATGATTTAAATCAGAAGTTAATAAAGCATTTGAAAAGAAAAAGAAAAAGAAATGGTAAACATACATTTAAACAACAACAAAACTAGGTAAACTATAGCTATAGCATTCTCTTGATCAGCTAGTCTTGTAACCTCTCAAAAAGAACATAGCTGAGGCTGGTATGACCTGATCTGGATGCCACGCCTATGACAGGCTACTCCTCTGTTCCCCAGGACCTTTCAAATATCCTAACAGTTGCATTAATTAACAACTTAAAAAAAAAGTTATTTATCCTTTCTGGTCCTCAGTTTCCTGAACTGTAAAATAATCCTCTTGGATTAAATATCCTCTTTAATGACCCTTTCTATAGGAACCTCTGTTCCTATGAATTCCTTTTGGGGGCCTCAGTTTCTTCCCTTGTAATTGACATTTATAGTATATACTGCTTTGTACGATTTACAAATATTATCCCATTCTATCCTCATAACCCTGAGAGGTAGGTGCTATTTTTATCTCCATCTTACAGACGAGTAAACCGAGGCAGACAAAGATTAAAAGACTAGCGCACTCAGTTTTAAGTGTCAGAAGCCGGCTTTGAACTCATTTTCTCGATTCCAGGTCCAGCGTTCTTTACACTGTCCCATCTAACACTATATAAATTGCAACGATTATTTTTAATTTGGCATTGGTGAAGTAGAGGTTTTACTTTAATGCTCTGAATTATATAACTGCGTGATCCTAGCTAGCAACTCCAAATACTCGTTTTTCAGCCTGCGTATTCCATGCTAAGCTAGCAACCCTCCCTCTCTCGCTCCCCCCCTCGCTTACCCCTAGAGCAAACAGGTCCAACGCCGAGTTGCTAAGAGACGCTGACGTCACGCCCACACTCCATCCTCCCCACCTTCCTTTTTTCTCCCTCCCGAAAGCCCTTGAGGCAAAGCTACTGGGCGGGCCATCCCAGAGGGAAACCGATTGGCCGGCTTCTCGCACCACGTGTCACATAAGCCGCTCTCGGATTGGCTGTAAGGTGTCGGAAGGAAGGAGTGGAGAGTTTGACGGTAGCGGAGGGGAGCGGCGAAGTAGAGGAGGCGGGGCGCTCTCGGAGGCGGAGTAGAAGCTCTGGGTTCTGGCCTGAGCTTGTCGTCTCTTTCCTTCCATCCAAACATCCATCCATTCATTTATCCGTTCCAGCCTGTGACGGCGCCCTCCCTTTCGGCAGGGTATCCGCAGCTCACTGGTTAAGAGCAGGAACCACCGGCTGGAAGGGCGGCCGGGAATGGAAGCCGAGGACCCAAGCAGGTACGTGTCGGGGCTCAGCGAGGGGAGGGCTACTGCCCCCCCCCCCCCGCCTCCATCCCGTTTCCCCCCCCATTATCCCCACCGCCTCTCCTCAGTGGGCGCATGCGCAGGAGCCGGTCTTTAAATGCCCCGCATCCTGGTACAAAAGCGGAGGCGGCGCGCGTGCGCAGACGCCTGGCCCTTCCCCCACGGAATGTTGGCGTCTGGTCACATCGCCCCCGCCCCCGCCTTTTTTTTAACCAGCTTTTATTAAAGCACCTACTAGGTGTCAGCTCCTGAGTTGGGCTCCGGAGGTTGCGGAGACGGAATAAAGCTTGTGTGGGAAGCTTTTCCCATCCCCCTCTGCCCCTCACCTGCGGTTCCCGGATCTCTGGCTCGTGCCTCTAATCGTTGCATGTTGTCTCCCCCATTAGACTCCGAGCTCTTTGAGGGCAGGGAGCAGTTTTGCGTTTCTTTGTGTCTCCAGCTCTTAGCCCCGTGCCCGGTACGTAGTTTTGTTGTTTTGTTTTGTTTTTTAATTAAATTTAAGCTTCTCAATAAAATTAAGGTTTTAAATTTAATTTAGCTTAAGCTTTTAAATTCAAGTTTAGCTTTTACATTCAACTTAACTCAAGCTTTCACATTTAATTTAAGCTTTTAAGTTTAGTTTAAGCTTCTAAAATTTAACTTAAGCCTTAAAACGTTTAAGTTTTAATTGGAGGCAGTGCACAGTGGGCCTGGAGTCAGGAAGACCTGAGTTCAAATTTGGCTTCAGATGCTAGCTGTGTGGAAAAAAAAAAAAAAAGGGCAAGTCAATTAACCTCTGTTTGCCTTAATCCACTGGAGAAGGAAATGGCAGACCCCTCCCGTGTCTTTGCCAAGAAAATTCCACGGACAGTATGGTCCACAGGGTCTTCTCCAAGAGTTGGAGAAGATCAGACAACAAGAAGCTTTTAAATTTAAGTTTAAAAAAGGATTATTAATCTGGCCCCAGACACTTGACACACTTACTAGCTGTGTGACCTTGGGCAAGTCACTTAACCCCAATTGCCTTGCCTTTCCCCTCCAAAAAAAAAAACGATTATTGACCTAAAACAGTCCTTGCCTTCAAGGGCTCTTACCTCTCTCTGATTAGTTTCTTAATTTGTTTTTCAAATGGAGTGATAACAGCACCTACTTCACTGGGTGTTGTGAGAATTGATGAGATATCAAATCAAATAATGGTAGTTGTAAGGCCTGGTTGATGTTTTGAGCTTTCATTGTTTTAGGCCTAAATAGCTAAAAGAACACCTTGAGTGAAAAGCATTTGCACTTTTAAAGCAGAACGAATGATAGTTTTCATGGTAGAGCTTAGAGGGGCCTGTGATTTTGGTGTGAGGGGGTTAAGGAACTTCCACCACCCAAGGCTCCTTACCTGCAGTTTAAGGGACAGTAGACTAATGGGTCTGAGGCCCCTTAGAGTTTAAATGGCTCTTCCTGGGGCTGCCACCAGTACTGTCTTGAGATTGAACTTGAACCCAACCCTGACACAGCTTGAGCCTTATCTGCCTCACCACCAGCCTGTCAAATTGTTAAATTGTTGGTGGTATTATGTGTAAGTAGAGGAGTAAATACAGGAGAACGCTGGTCTTTTGAGCCATCTCCACATCTCTGTGACTCTATCTGGGGTTTTCCTGGCAGAGATACTGGCGTAGTTTGCCATTTCCTTCTCCAGTTCATTTCGTAGATGAGGAAACGGAGGCAATCAGGGTGAAGTGACTTACCCAGGGTCTCACATCTAGTAAGTGTTTGAGGCTGGATTTGAACTCAGATCTTTCTGACTCCATGCCCACTTCCCCACCTAGCTGCCCTCTTATCTAGGTGCCTACAAAGCAGTTGGGAGGGGTTATTAGGTGGGAGGGAGAGGCACTAACCCCCTATATTTTTTGTGTATTCTTTGATCCACTTGACACTGGCCTCTTTTCATTTCCCTGAAACTCCCGCCTCTGGGCTCCTGGCATTTTCTCTGGCTGTCTCTCCTGCATTCAGTGCTCTCCCTCATCTCCGCCTCCTGGCTTCTCTGGCTCCTTAAAATCCCAGCCAAGAATCCTCACCTTCTATAGGAAGCCACTCCCAAGTCCTCTTAATTCTTTCCTCTGCAAAATATTAATTATTTATCCTCTTTATAGCTTGTTTGTAAATATTCGTGTACATCTTGTCTCTCCCATTCAGTTGTGAGCCCCTTAAGGACAGGGACTGGCTTTTGCCTTTGTTTCCCCTAGCACTTAACACTGTACCTGGCATATAATGGGCCCTTAATAAATGCTTATTGACTGATCAGGAAAGGACTTACCTGTAGGGTGCCCTTAAAGCTTTTAATAAAGAAAACAGCTTTGAGACTTTGGGGACTCCATGTATAGGAGGTAGCACTTAAGCTGAGCCTCAAAGGTAGTGAAGGCCCCCCGAGGTGTGGGGCACAGTTTCTGCAAAGGCCCTGTGAGGAGAGTTGCAATGTTGGATCCAGGCTGTACTGTAAAGTGGGGGAAGGGATTTGTTTTACGTTGGCCCTTAAAGGACTGATTGGAGTCAGATTGGAAAAGACTGAGTGTCAGGCAGTGCAGTTTGATCTGGTGAGGGGAGGTGGTCAGTCCTCCTTCTGCTTTAGGAATAGCCTAAATTTTAAATTTATTTTAAAATCATTGCTTTATGGAGTGTTTTTCCAGACAGGTGACATAAAAGATATCAAAAGAGAATTCCACCTCTAGAGCCACAAGGGACCTCATCTCATCCAGTCTTCTCATTCTGCACTTGAGGAAACTGAGTCTTAGATACTTTGACTGACTGACTTGCTTTGATTTGTACAAGTAGTAAATAGCAGAGACGGTATTTTAGCCCGGATCCAGCACGGTTTCCGTTGACCCGAGCTGAAACCTCAAGATGGAGGATGAATGTAGAAGGCAATGGTGAGGTGGGAAGCTCATCAAGAATGAGCTGGTCTGAGTTCAGATCCCAACTCTAATCTTTAACATTGGTTTGCCCTGGACACAGCACTTCTCCCTGACCCATCAGTCATACCTGCAGACTGGGGATAATGTACTATGTACTACGAAGGATCATTGTGAGGAAAGGCTTGGTAAACCTTAAAGCAACAGAAGTTTTGAGTGTCTGTGGTAGACCCAGATGTTCTGGGTTGGTTCTCTGGGGAGCTTGTGCAAGAATTGTTGGGCAGTAATGGCATATTCAGTCCTCACCTAATGTGAGGGCTTTCCCTGGCAGTGTTGATCAGAAACCATCTTCATCCTCATTTTCTCCTGCAGCACATACCATACTCATCCTGCATGACCTTCATCTGTCCTCCCATAAATCTTTTTTTCAAATAAGTTTTTATCGATATTTCCTGTTTCTTACATTGCATCTATCTCATGTATCTCTTCCCTTCCCTCTCCCAGAGAGCCATCCCATATGATCAATAGTATCTTTTTACAGAGGGGGGCAAACCAACACAATTTATAGATACATTGAAAAAGTCCAAAAACCTGTGCATTGTCACACTTGTGTACCTCCCATCTCCACAAAGGGTTAGGTTGGAAGTTACTTCTCATTTCTTTTCACTTAAGTTCTGCTTGAGCTTTATCCTTTTGATACATTGAGTTTTGATTTCCTGACATGTGGCCAACTGTTCTTTCCATTTGTTTTGTTGTAGTTACTGGGGAGATGTTTTCTTGGCTCTGCTGATTTAATTCCATGCTTCTCCCTATGCATCACATACATCATTTCTTGTAGCACAGTAATATTTCATTACGCTTACCACAATTTGTTTAGCCATTTCCAAATTGTTTCCATTCCTTAGTTTTCACAAAAAGTGCTACTATAAAATATTTTGGAGTATATGGGAACTTTTTTCTTATCAGTGGTTTTCCTGGGGTATAAGTCCACTTAATGGAGTTCAAATGGTATAGACATTTTAAGTTTCTTTATTTACATAATTCCAGATTGCTTTATAAAATGGTTGTGCCATTTCACAGCTCCACCAACAATGTATTAGTGTGCCTTTCTTCCCACAGCCTGTCGAGCATTTGACTCTCCATTTTTTGTCTTTGTCAGTTTTCAAATTATGCGATAAAACCTTAGGGTTGTTTTGATTTGTATTTCTCTTATTATTAGTGATTTGGAGCATTCTTTCATGTGGTTGTGAATACTTTGCAGTTCTTTTAAAAACTGGTCATATCCTTTGAGCATTTTTCTATTGGGGAATGGTTATTAAACTTTTTATATTCGTGTGTGATAATTATAATTTTTCTATCTTAGGTACTAAGATAGAAATAAATTTATCAGAGAAATTTGATAAAAAGAATTTTTCCCATTCAATCACTTTTCTTCTTATTCTAGATGCATTAATGTCTTTGCAGAAGCTTTTCAGTTTCAACTAATCAAAGTTATCTGTTGTATCTTTTGTAATTGCCTCTATCTTTTGTTTGGTTAAGAATACATCTTTTACCCATAATGAGAGATCCCTAAATCTTTCTATCCTGGGGCCTTTCTCTTCATCTCTTAACATTGTGTGAATGTCAGCACTGTTCAGAATGCTTTCTGTAAATCATTAAAGTTCACTTAACAGTAGGATCTGCATATTTCCTCCAAATGAAAACTACGCAGTGCTTATATTGGAGCACCTATAGAATGGGGTATGTGAAAATATCACTTATATTTATAACATAATGACTAATTGAACAACCAGTAATAGTCCCAGAGAGTAGGTAATGAAATATGTGTCCTTTCTCATGTCAGAGAGATGGGAGGGGAATGTTGTTTTCATTGTCAGATGAAGTCACTATTGGATGTTTTTGCTTTATTGTGTTTTCTTTGTCACAAGGTTCGGTCTGGATGTGAGAATCAAATATATATATATATTTGATACAAAGACAAAAAGGCCTGAATAAAATATATGTAAAATAAAATAATAGAAGAAAAATATGGGGAAAGTTAACATATTTAAAACTTTATCTTCAAATTTCTTGAACCCAGCCTTTTTGTTTACCGTCATGTAAATTGTTAAGTGAACTTTAGGAAGACCTCAGTTGAAAGAACCTTGAAGTTATGAACTCTTTTGTAAAATTAATGATAATTTAATTACATGAATAATTATTTCTTAGTTAAATCATTCTTAAGTTTGAATTTTCTTTTTCCACATTTTCTTAAATGGGGCACACCTGTGCCAGCAACCTCCAAGAGTAAATTGGGATATTTTGGGAAGAGTGGTCATTCCTTTCCATGGTATCACCCTCAGTGGTTATAAATGTATTTTAAGCAGCTCTTGTTAATAAACATCTGTTCACTGTCAGTCTCTTTGGTTTTTTCAGATTCAACCTTCAGAGGTCTATTAGCTACTAGAAAGATGACCCTGAAGTAGAGGTGTGTTACTATCATCACACAGTTGAACAGCTAACTAAGCCTAGGAGCATTAACAGCAGTTGTTTATAGTTCTGTTTTTTAATTTTAATCATTTATATAGAACATATTGAAAAAAGAAATTAAATGTGTGAGACTTTAAGTGATTTTATCATAACCTATTATATCATTCATCAGAACATTTTTTTCTGCTAGTATGAGTAAATATTGAAACAGATTGAATGTTGAAGAGAGGTTATAAACATCTTTAATATTATGGTAGGCGATCAGATCTGCCTTGAATTGTAAACAGCTTTTTTTGAAGGCATGTGGCTGTTAACTTTTGGGTCTTTCCAACTATGGGATTCTGATATCTCTAGAAGACCATTTCCATATCCCATAAATACTCTTATTGAAACAAAGGTATAAATTCTGGTTACACAATAGCATCTTGCTATAATTTCTTATTTAATAAAATAATTTGGAATATTATAATGAAAATATGTTCTCTTATTCACTTTTTCTTTTTTAAGATACTTTTTTGAGCAATTTCAAGCATTTTACCAGTTTCCATACTATCCAATGATGACTGCAGCTCCCAACATGGAATTTATGAATGAACTACCAGCTCTGCCAGAAATTCCAGTCCCAGTCTTTGACCCGGAACCTATTCAAGGTAGTTTTAGATTAGTTGATAGATTAAGTGAGATTTTAATTAACCAGCCTTTTTTACCTCTAGAAAACTTGTAGTTGATTGATCTTTATATGTGTACTTTATCCTGTTTGTCTTTAATAGGACATTTTTTCATAACTTCATAATAGTTTTCTTTCAGACTTGATGCAGAATATTTAAGTGATGTATGGCTAAAAATTTGAGTGCAATATTAAATCATGGTTGTGTAGTATAAAAAAATAACCAGATTTTTATTTATTTAATTGTTTGTGACAGTTTTTGGTGAATTTATTACTGTATAAAGAAAGTTACATGGTGGCAAAAGAAGCTTTTAAAAAAAGTTCTTAGAGCTTAACTTCAGCAGACCAATTTCGTCTGATTCTTTACTTCCCAGAATTCACTTTTTTCTTTTTTTAAATTCATTTTTAATTTAAAGACAAAAAGACCAAAAAAAGAACATTTCCATGTACACAACACAACAGGATTCATTATAAAACCATGTATTTCCACTTTGCAGTTGACTTTTTAAAAAATATTATGTAATAAATACTGCACATCTTTTTTAAAGCTGCTCTACATTTTCTGTACTTCCAAGTTTTCTTCTTTGCTGTGTACTTTTTTCTTTTCCTCCCCCCCCACCATTACACACACACACACAACTATACTATACATACTTCTATTTAACAGTTCTCTGGATATGGATAGCATCTTGCTTCATAGGTTCTTTGTAATTAGTTTGAATATTTGTAATATGCAAAATAACAGTCATTCAAAGTTGTTGTTAGAATAATATTACATTATTGTGCACAGTGTTCCCTTGGTTCTACTCATTTCACTCTTCGTTATTTCATGAAAGTTTTCTATGTTTTAATTAAATTAACCATCTCATTATTTCTTACAGCATCATAATATTTCATCACAATCACATACTACAGCTTGTTCAGCCAGTCCCCAATTGATGGGCATCCTCTCAATTTCTAGTTCTTTGCCATCACAAAGACAGCTGCTATAAATATTTTAGAACATAAAAGGTTTTTTTTGTTTGTTTGTTTTTTTATTTTTTCTCTAATCTCCTTGGGAAACAAACCTAATAGTGGTGTTGTTAGGTTAAAGGGTATGCATACCTTTATAACTCTTTGAGCATGATTGCACATTGCTCTCCGAAAGGGTTGGATCAGTTCACAGTTCCACCAACAATGAAGTAGTGTCCCAATTTTTCCACATCTCTAATATTTGTCACTTTCCCCTTCTATTATTTTAGTCAGCCTGATAAGATGATGTCTAAAAGTGTTTTTAATTTGCATTTCTCTAGTCAATAGTGATTTAAAGAATTTGTTGATATTACTTGATATAGTTTTGATTTCTTTATCAAAAAACTGCCTGTTCTTATCCTTTGATCATTTGTCAATTGTGGAATGACTCAAATTCTTAAAAATTTGACAAAGTTCTATATATATTTGATCTATAAGACTTATCCAAGAAGCTATCCATAAAGTTTTCTTCCAATTTTCTGTTTTCTTTCTTTTTTTTTTTTTTTTAAAGCAATTGGGGTTAAGTAACTTGCTCGGGGTTACACAGCCAGTTATTTCTGGGTGTGGTGCTAAGTATCTGAGCCCGGATTTGATCCCCAGGTCATCCCAACACTGGGGCCGGTGCTCTTACTTGCTGTGTTACCTGGCCGCCCCATTCTCTCCATTTTCTTTCTAATCTTGGTTATGTTGGTTTTATTTGTATAAAAACTTTCTAACTTAATGTAATTAAAATGATCCATTTTATACCTCACAGTGCTCCAGAATGCACTTTTAAACTGAAAAACATTTTAAATTTCTTAAAAGTGGGATTTGTAAACAGCGTGAATGAAAGTAGAGATCAGACTATCAAGATGAATTTGACTATATACACTGGCAGTATGATTTTTAAGGAAAGTGGTATGTGTGCCAATCTGTCCTAATCCAATTTTTGGGTAAATTTAAAAACAGAAAACTTTGTACCAGCACATCTCAGACTAACCAGCTAGTTCACCACTCAGGTAAAAAAAAACATAACCAATAAGCATTAGTAAGGATCCAGTACTAAGATCTAATGGATTTCTATTCTAAGCTCTTTTTTAAGTTAAATTTTAGTACAGGAGTGAAGGACTTTTTTTTTTTAACAAAGCCACTGGTTCTTAAGAGAAAAAATCAGTCAACAGCCAACGTGGATTTAAAAAAAAAAAAAAAACCCAACACACCTGAACTTGATTTAGATGTATGTATTTTGGGTTTTTTAATTTTATTATTTGGAAAGACATATTACTCCTCCCTTTTGCTTTTTACATTAAAAATGGAACCTAGTACTCTGTTCAGTAGCTACATCAGATAATACAATCCTGTTTCTAAAAGGAGAAATATATTTTAAAGAAGATGCTTATGAGCTGGAGAGTGTCCAGAGAATGAGAAGCAGAGTGGTAAAAGGGTCTTGACTTTCTGTTCAAAGAGCTGGTGGTGCTTGGTGTAGAGCACAGAGCTCACGGTCTCCCAGTGTTTAAAGAGCTCTCACGTGGAAGAGGGATCGAATGTGGCAGTAGTTCCAAAGAGGCAAATTTGGACTTAACATAAGGGTAAACTTTCTAACAATAACCTATTATTCTAATAATTTTAACAATAACAATAACAGCACTTCAGAAGTGGGACAGCAGCAGGATCCTGCTGTCTTGAGGCCTCTAAGCAAAGGCAAAAATGGGGGGCCACTGGTGAGGTCTTTGGCAGAGAGGATTTTTGTCCAGGAATGAGTTGAACTTGACACTCTCCAAGATTCCAGTCCAGGCTGTGTAACCCTGGGGGCATTGCTTAGCCTCTCCCTGTAATCTGGTTTCCTCATCTGTGAAAAGGGCAATTAGGCTTGATGGCTGCTCATGTCTCTTCTAATTCTAAATCTGTGATCTTTCCAAACCTGACATCATGTGGCAATAATAATTTAGCCTAAAACATTATATACAGTTTTATTTTACATCATATGTAATTTTGCATACAAAGTATTTTAATGATTACTAAAAGTTTGTTCTTGAAATACTTTATTTTCCTCATTTTTTAGTGAGAAAAAACTTTTACTTTCTGCTCTGGAAAGTAAGAGGATAGTATCCTGTTTCATTTTCTAGAGGGAAAAATAAAGTTCTGTCTGGGAACAATATCTCCACCCTGTGGCCTTTTAGAATATGGCTGTAATTTAAGGTCACGTTTTTGAAATTATATTCTCAAATGCAGTTATCTTTTGCTTTGTAGATTATATCAAATTAAGCTAAAGGCAGGAGCATTTTGCCATCTATACTTTAATGGCTACAAATGTAGTAATTAAGCATTTTTAAAAACACTTGAAAATTAAACTAAAGCATGGTACAATAGCTAGAGAGCTGACCTCAGAGTTAGAAAAGCCTAGATTCAAGTCCTGCTTCTGATACATATTGAGTGAGTGACACTGGGCAAGTCTCCTAAACCCTTGGTATACCAAGAAATTTTCTGAGACTACAGGATGGCAGAACATTTGTTGATCTGTATTGCTAGAAGGAATTACCACAATATCTGTGAAATCACAGGTTTAGAACAAAAGAAATATATCAGGCATGTTATTTATAAATTCCTGAACTGTATATATTCTTCTCTGGCCTGGGCAAGAGAAATGATAGACTAGGATTCAGTTGTTTCAGGCAAAATAAATCACAGGAAGCTAATACCAATTGAAAAAAAAAGTAATATAATAGAATTTGGAGGTATCAATTAAAAAAAAAAAACTGGTATGCCTTTGCAGAGATTGAGCCCTAGGCTTTGGAGAACTTTAGTAGAGATCTGGATGCTGGATTTCCTAGGACAGTTCTATTCTTAGGCAATATGGTACAGTAAAAAGAACACTGAATTTAAGAGTTAAAGGACGTGAGTCCAAAGCCCAAGTATGCAATTTATTTCTAGGGTGACCTTGGGCAAGTCATTTAACTCCCCCCAGGGCCTCAGTCTCCTCATATGTGTAAGGAAGAGGTTAGATTATATGACTGTTTAATTCCTAAAATGTCTTCCAACTCTGCATCTATATAATCTTACATATTGTGAATAATTTTAACTTTTGAATTTAAATAGGTTAAATTTACCCATAAAACAGAAGCATGCCGGACTAGGTTAGAAAACAGAACCCAACCATTTGCTGCACATGAGAAATGCAGGTGACATATGTACAAACTTGAAAAACATGGCTAAAATAAAATCCATTGTGCTCTAGATAAATGTAAAAAGTAGCAAGAATTGCAGTCATGGTTGAAACTAAAACAACAGTAAAAAGAGATGTGATAGATGAATTTTGAAGAATCACAAAGGATAGGGTGGCACGGACAGTTTGCAATTTGCATCTTTGAGCTCACAAATATATTAAAGTAATACATTTTGAATATTGACTTGAGGAAAAATCTTAGTTCCAAGTTTTTCATAGAATCTACAGTAGCTTACTTGCCTTATAGACTATCAGTTTATTAGAGTAACACCACATTTTTCTGCCATTATTGGGAAAGGAGATATTGTTCCATAGAAGTGAATTAGCCTACTAACTTAAGGCATGACAATTTTTTGAAAAATTAATTTTATGAAGGGAAATCTTTCTTTAAAGTATTTCTTATTTTCCTATCATGTATATTGGATCAAATAAAATATTTTCTTGAAGATTCATGTTTATTACTGTGAACCAATCAAATGCCTCTTATATGCCAGGCACTATGCGAGGTTCTGGGGATAGAGGTACAGAAGTGAGACATCCTTACCCTCCAGGAACCTATGTTTTATTGGCCAGATACGTCTTGTTCACAGATAAGAAAAATTCAGCATATATTCAAAATAAACAGATTTGGAAGGAATGGGACCCACTGAAATCTGAGAGTTCCTCCAGATTGGTGAATTGAGTTCCTTGCCCAGACCACCATTGCATGAGGAGGCCCAGGCCATGCTCACTTTACTCCTGCCTCACTCCTCACTCTCCAGACTTCTCCATCCTTGTGTGTATATAGTTGTATGATGTGATTGTGCTGAACTTCACTGTGTTGGCTCCTAAGTACTATTTATAGATTCTTTTTATTAGACCTCTAGCTTGAGTTACTGATGTTTTAAAGTACATAAGGACTTAATGAAGATCCTGTATATGGTGAGCACTGAATATCATACATCCGTGATGGAAATGTCAGATGTCTACAACCTAAATAATTCCAATGTTTCAGAAGAAAAGGGGAGAAAAAGAAGAACCAGATCGTCGGAGCCAAAAAAGCCAGAGCCGAAAAAACCCGCTAGAGCCCCCAGAGCAGCAAAATCCAAGGGGAAACAAGAAAAAATTACAGACACTTTCAAAGTGAAAAGGAAAGTGGATCGTTTTAATGGGGTCACAGAAGCTGAACTTCTGACCAAGACCCTGCCTGATATTTTGGCTTTCAACCTGGACATTGTCATTGTAAGTTGACATCTGCATAAAACTTTTCATAGCAGACTTGAGTTTTTAAAGTGGATTATCCATACTCTACAGACCTCTTTTGAGATGCTCCTGTACTTTAATGGAAAGATTCATTTCCAAGTGTCCCTTTTGGGGATTATAAATACAGCTTCTGAGCCAATGAAGGTTACATTGCAAGAGGCCATTCAGCTCTTAATGTCCAGTTTTCCTTCTGAGAAAAAGTTGTACTGCTAAGAGCTAAAAGATAAAGAGAACAAAACATAGCTATTAACAAAAGTTATGCAGACAGCTCCCCCTTGGTCTCATTCCCCTTCTGTTTTTGCTTTCTTGCCCTGCTCTATGCACCACCTTTCGACCACATTTCCTAATATGTTCCTGACAATCTTATTCCTTACATTTTAAGTAAGTTGGTCAAAAGGTAAGAACAGCACAAGTGGGACAGGCATTGAGTCATGAAGTAATGGCTGCTCATTGAACCGGACCCAGTGTTAAGTGTTCCTGGCTCCATTTCTTCATTTTCTTCCTATAATTTGATTTTAGTCTTTGACAGAGTATTTGAGTTGGGATTTTGTGAACATATAGAAAAAATGTTACAAAATGTGATATACTAGTGTGTAGTACTATTTTTGGCTCATATTTCTGTAGTACTTTATGGTACTTTTTCTCCACAAGAAAAACCTGTGAGGTTTTCACCATTTTACAGACAAGAGAACTGAGGCTCAGTGAGTGATATGTCCAAGTTCCCCCAGTTGACGTCTGTGATAGTAATGGCAATTAAAGATTCCCCTGTATTGGCTTGGTTTTCAAATTGATTGTGTTAAAACCCAGAGCTTCTTAATCCCACCTGTGGGATGGACTTTTTGATGTGAAAAGAAAGTCCTGAACTGGGAGGAGCTGGTGACGTAGATTTGGAGAGACAAGAGAGAGGCGGAAGATCTTTTTGGAAGCAGCACCTCGTGGAGAGAGAGAGAGACTAAGAGAATTGCTGGTGGCCGCTTTGAATTGCCCTGGACTTTTGAGACCTGGCTGTTTTGCTGGTACTTTGTCTGTCTGTTTTGATGTTGTTTTGCCAGATTTGTCCACTGGTGAAAGACAGTCCTTTTGTTGAAGAAGTCCTGGAACCTGGCTGTTCGCTAAGAAGCCCTGAGACTGTCCTGCAGACAGAGAGTGAATACTGTCCACTGGTGAGGGACAGTGCTGTTGTTGCAGGGGTCTGGAGACTGTCCTGTAGAACAGTCCTAGAACCCCTGAACACATTAGCAAAGCCCTCTCCCAGGATTTCTGTAAACATACAACAAGAAAATCCTTCTTCAGGGCTTCTGAACCAACAGAAAGGCTCCCAGACCCCTGCAACAACAGCACTGTCCTTCACCAGTGGACAGTATTCATTCTGTCTGCAGGACAGTCTCCAGACCCCTGCAACAACAGCACTGTCCCTCACCAGTGGACAGTATTCACTCTCTGTCTGCAGGACAGTCTCAGGGCTTCTTAACCAAATGCCAGGTTCCAGGACTTCTTCAACAAAAGGACTGTCTTTCACCAGTGGACAAATCTGGCAAAACAACATCAAAACAGACAGACAAAGTACCAGCAAAACAGCCATGTCTCCTCAGTCCTTGGCAGCTCAGGGGGCAGGTCTCAAAAGTCCAGGGCAATTCAAAGCGGCCACCAGCAATTCTCTTAGTCTCTCTCTCTCCACGAGGTGCTGCTTCCAAAAAGATCTTCCGCCTCTCTCTTGTCTCTCCAAATCTACGTCACCAGCTCCTCCCAGTTCAGGACTTTCTTTTCACATCAAAAAGTCCATCCCACAGGTGGGATTAAGAAGCTCTGGGTTTTAACACAATCAATTTGAAAACCAAGCCAATACAGGGGAATCTTTAATTGCCATTACTATCACAAAGTCAAAGACAGGATTTGAACTAGGGTCTTCTGATGCCGCATCCAGTGCTCTTTCCCAATAAATCATGCCACTTCTTACAAAAGAGCACTGAATTCTGGTCATCATTCTTTTGAACTCTTCTGTGCTGGATTGTACAGAAATTTGAGTTTTTCATGCTTTTTAATTCAAATTTTGATTTAAATGCTTTTAGTATTTTTTTTTAAAAGATCTCTAAAATCTTGCATTTAGGGTTAACCTTTGAGTCGGAGGTGTCAGGCACTTTTCCCACAACACTCCACAGTGTGCCCTAACCAGATTAAAATAGTAATTAGGAAATGTTTAACAAAATAAAACACAATAGATGACATTACATTTCAGGTATTCCTTACCTATGACTTCTATTTCTGTTTGAGTTGGACTTTAGCTGAGAGGTGTGTGATGTAATTGATCCAGATTGAAAAAATAATTTAGCACAACAGATTTTCTTTCTAAAATGAAATTATTGGGGCAGCTAGGTGGCACAGTGAATAGAGCACTGGGCCTGGAGTCAGAAGGATCTGAGTTCAAATCCAGCCTCAAACACTTGACACATTTACTAGCTGTATGACCTTGGGCAAGTCACTTAACCCCAATTGCCTTGACTTCCCCTCTCCCCCCCAAAAATGAAAATATTTTCTCAAACTAAGACTAAGAAATTATTTAAAAGCATATATTGTTAATCACATTTACTTAAATTTGTCTTTTAATAAATTAACTTTGGAAATGAAGGGTTGAAAACCCTTTTTTTCCCCAATAGATCATATGTTAGTAACTTTGTAATTTGATCTGTCTTGCTCTCTAGATTGGCATAAACCCAGGACTCATGGCAGCTTACAAAGGGCATCATTACCCAGGACCTGGAAACCATTTCTGTAAGTTGTTCTCATACTAAGATTTTATCATTAAGTGTCATTAACTTTTCAGTAGGTTATTTTTTTCTTGCCTTAGTCTGGCATGGTGTTGTCACTGCGGTTTATAAGACTGCATCAGTAGGCCAGTTCTACCAGGCTAGAAAAGATTAACCCCCTGAGGGGTTGTGTTTGCTGTCACATAGCAGCCTGATTAATGTAAAGGGACTCATCACTAGCAGGAGGTCACCGCATGATGAATTTGGGGGCTTTGGTAAGCCATAAAATTGGTAAAAATACAAACCAGCCTAGTCCTGAGGATCCCCACCCTAGCAGAAAAGTAGGGCAAAGGGCGCTAAAAGCCAGGTAGTCCTTAGGATGTCTACCAAGAACGATTTTCATTGGATACTTACTCTTAATGCATTGTTCTGTCCAGTGACCAAAGAGTTAATTAGAGTACCCGTGTTCATGTTGGCATTCTCACTGTGAGTAAAAGCAAAGTGTGTAACAGATTTGTGCCTCAGTCTCTTTTCAGAGGGGCAGATCTAGGCTGGAATCAGGACGGCAGCTTAGTAGGAAGAAGTACAGTCATGGTCTCCTATCAGAATTCCTTCACAGAGATCTTGTACTTGACGTTTCGTTGGGTTTAGAGAACTCCCTCAGAGCCTTGTAGAGATCCCGGCAGTGCAGAAGGATTAAGTGACTTGCCTGTCATCACACACTTAGGAGGCAGGGCAGGACCTGGGATAGCCCACCTCTAAAGTAATAAAATTACAAGTTTGGATGCTCTTTCTTCTTACCCAAGGACTACACATGTGTCCTATGATCTGATTTGCCTTTATCTCTGGGTATTTTGGGGGGAGATGGTGATATCATCTATTAACATGAAAGGAACCTAATAATCAGCTGAGTTAGGCCACCACATTTCCAAACATATAATTACTTAGTATTTGAGTGGTTACCAAAGACCTGTTTAGCTCAGCTGGTCCATACTCATGGTTGACACTCTAGTCACAGGGCATTAACTGCGAGCTCTGTAATATTCTACCAAGAAATATGATGCCACAAAGTAGAAACACACTGGTGTCCATCTCGTCATCCAGTAGTCAAAATATTAGGATCTATTTAAGGTACTGGATCCTAGGATGTGATTTTATAAAATCTCAAATGTGAAGAATTCTGATCATCTCAGATTCATAGAAGCCTAGAATGGAAAGGAAGCTTAGAAGCCAGCCAGTCTAGTTTTCAATTATATTACAAAAGTTTCTCCTTGTAAAACGCTTCTGTTTGTTAGAGCTTCTGGTTTATTTGATTGAATGAGTACCAGCAATTATTAAGTGTTTGCACTCCCCTAAGTGCTGGGATACAAACAGAAAAGTCAGACAGTTCCTGCTTTCCAGGAGCTCACTTTATAAATGGGGACACAACACATATGGAAGGTTTCAGCTACAAGGCAGATGGAGGGTCCCATGCTCCTTATGGCAGTGGGAGGGTAGATGTTCAGAATTCCAAAAGACTCATGATGGAAAATGCTGTCCACATCCAGAGCAGAACAGTGGTGTCTGGATGTAGATTGGAGCATACAATTTTCACTTTTTGTTGTTGATTTTTTTGTTTTTGTTTTCTTGTGGTTTTTCCCTTTGGTTCTGATTCTTCATTCATAACATGACTAATATGGAAACGTGATTCATATGATTGTATGTGTATAGCCTCTATCAGATTGCTTGCTGTCTTGGAGAACGAAGAAGAAAAATTTGGAACTTAAAATCTTATAAAAATGAATGTTGAAAACTGTTTTTATTTGTAATTGGGGAAAAAAAACCCTGAAATACTATTAAGTGGAGGGGAGAAAAAGGAAGTAGATGGTCAGACCTCTTCTCTAATATCATTTCTCATCCATTTCTGATGTAGAACACAGGACTTTGGTGGTTAAAGCTTTCTTTTCTGGGTCTTCTATGGCTGTAGCCCCAGGAGAAGCATTCTCCAGACCGCATCTCCACAGGATGTTTCATGGCTGAAGGCACCAGGCTGGAAGCATCGATATTTCCAAGGCTCTTGGGGTCAAAGTCCTGGGCTTTTTCCACTGGGGTCTGAAAGGAGATGGTGGTCAAGGCTTTATTGATGGTTTGACTTTGCTGCACATGCAACCTCCTGTCTTTCCTGCAGAGTGCCTTGTGCCCTCAGTTGGGCCAGCATGCCTACCCTCAGGGTGGCAGTTGGTTGGCACTTGATGGGGATGGCTGGGGGGCAGGGCTTGAAGCAGGACCTGGTCAGGGGCTGCTGTCACTCCCAGGGCTCTTGCACCTCTCAGACAATTCTTTAGCAAATGTTACTTTTGGCCATGAGGAAGGTGGCCCCTTCTTCACAATGATTTCTCTCTTTGATGATGGCACCAGGGGCTGAACTGGAAGTAGGTCTGGTGGGCCATGGGGTACTACCATTCCCATGGCTCTTGGGATCAGGGTCCTGGGCTATCACCATCAAGGTCTGGGCCAGGGAGCTACTGGTGCCGTCTCAACTTGCCTAGCATGTGCAGCCTCTTCCTCTCCCTCTCAGGGCCTGACTGGCTTGCCTGTCCTTTGAGTGGTAGTTAGTGAAAAAGGATATTCTGCTCTTACTATCTTGCAATGATCTGCATGTAGCATTCTTCTTCTTACTAAGAAGGGGTTTAGTGATTTGTTTTTATGTTTTTGTTTTCTTGTTATATCTTCTGAAGAGTGGAATGTAGAACAGACAATATAAATTGTTCTTATCCCAGTAAACCTGTCATCTTGAAGTTAAAATCATACCTTATTTTTTTTCCCTACTCTTGTTATAGGGAAGTGTCTCTTTATGTCTGGGCTGAGTGAGGTCCAGTTAAATCATATGGATGACCATACTTTACCAGGAAAGTATGGTATTGGCTTTACAAATATGGTTGAAAGGACCACCCCTGGCAGCAAGGATCTTTCAAGGTAGGGCAGTAAACAACGATTTCTAATGCTGTAAAAGATAAATCTTGTGGGCCACATTTCTCTGGTTGTCCTCCACTTTCCATCTTGTTTGTGTGTTGTCTCTGTTGTTACAAAATTAGGATGCTCTTAACTGGTTATTTTTTTTAATTCTGAAGATTTGCCAAGATGATCTATTATTGTATTACATAGTCATCTCTTGACTGTTTTCTTATTCCATTTCAGCAAAGAGTTTCGAGAAGGAGGACGCATTTTGGTGCAGAAATTACAGAAATACCAACCTCGAATAGCAGTTTTCAATGGAAAATGTAAGATTTTTTTCTTTGTACCCAAGCTGATCTTTTGTTCTTGTTGATGTTGTTTTCCAAAATTCTGCATGTCAGTATTGCTTTGTTTCATTTTAGGTATTTATGAAATTTTTAGCAAAGAAGTTTTTGGAGTAAAAGTTAAGAAGTTGGAATTTGGACTTCAGCCCCATAAGGTCCCAGACACAGAAACTGTAAGTTCCCCAAACTGCATTTGTTAGCAAACTAATTATGGATGGAAATGAAAGATTTTTAGTCAGGTTAGCTTTTCTCTTTCCTCTAGCTTATGGTATTTGATGATAAGAAAAATAGCATAGTGGTCTAATCTCTTTAAAAGGAAAAGTAGACAGATGTACTACAGTGACACCAAATGTAAATCACATTCATATTTTGTAGAAACCATTCTTTTAGGAGATAAACAGTTTGGCCCATAATTGGGCCACATGATAAATGCATTTTGTTTATTTTGCTGAATAGTATCTATTTAATTGAAGACTTTTGAACTTTGTCTACGAATGTAAACATTTGCCTAACAGTGTTAGACAAATGAATTGGGTCTGATTAAGTGTAATCAGAAGATTGCAATCAAAAAGATTGAAATATACTTGTAAAATTTAAGCATATTCTCTTAATGACAAGGTAGTAAAAAAAAAAAGGCAAAATTATTTGGATAATAGAAATGTATTTTTTTAAATGAGGGGGGAATTATGATGCTAGTTCCAAATAGTTTTATTTTATAAATTCATTTATTCTGCAAATTTTCATCAGGCTTATACTCTGCAGTGCAGTATTCAAGGAAAATATTTGTTCAGTAGTTTTTAGTTGTGTCTGGCTCTCTGTGACCCCATTTGGGGCTTTCTTGGCAAAGATACTGGAATGATTTACCATTTTCTTCTCTAGCTAGTTTCGTAGATGAGGAAACTGAGGCAAACAGCATTCAGACTTGACCAGAGTCACACAGCTAGGAAGTGTCTGAGGCCGGGTTTGAATTTAGGAAGATGAGTCTTCCTGACTCCAGACTGGCCCTATGGCACCACCTAGTTCTGTCAAGGGAAGATAGAACTACAAATAAAACCTGGTCCCTGTTTTCAGTGTCAAAATGAAGGACACCTCAGATCAAACAAATACATAATTATAAGCCTGCCCTTAGTCAATGAATTTAATTAATATTGGATTCCTTTTTATATATGTTAGGTTAATTTTGTGATCTATTTGCAGAGAAATGCCTAATTTACTTTATTTAACAGTCAGTGTTCTTCACTCCCAGCTACCTTTACCTTTTCAGTGGGTGTGTGTAAACACACACACACACACATATACATGCACCCCTCCCCCCCATCTCTGTCTCTCTCTCTGTCTGTGTGTGTGTGTCTCTGTCTGTCTCTCTGTCTCTGTCTCTGTCTGTCTGTCTGTCTCTCTCTCTGTCTCTGTCTCTGTCTCTCGCTATTTGCCTTTTGTGTCTCTACTCCTTCTACCTAGCTTTTTCCATGGGCCACAGTAGGGCGATAATAAGTACTCCCTTGGTGGATCTGCTTTTGCTTTAGGGCAGGCACACCTGTCTAGGAGCCAGGACACCCTGGGCCCTATAGGTTGGGGTTGGGAGCCACTGGGCTTGGGAGTCGGCCTACTTCGGGTTCTTCTCAAACTTCTCCTTGTCTGCCCTTGTAGCTCTGCTACGTCATGCCATCCTCCAGCGCAAGGTGTGCTCAGTTCCCGCGGGCCCAAGATAAAGTTCATTATTATATCAAACTGAGAGACTTGAGAGACCAGTTGAAAGGCATTGTGCCCAGCTCAGACATTCAGGAGGTGCAGTACACATTCGACTTGCAGCTTGCCCAAGGTATGTTACTGCTGTGCAGCCTTGTGCAGGAAGGCAGAGACAGTGGGGCTTCCATTATGCCAACACTCCTGTAAGGGGCATTTGACACGAACCATTTGTGTTAGAGAAGAAGGTTTTGTCTCTTACTCGTCCCCTCAGGCCAGGCCTTCCCTGACCCCTCCCCCCATCCCTTCCATGTTTTCAGATCTTCCAGATGCCCCTAAAGCATCATCATTGGATTTTGGAATCATTGCTTTCTCATGAAGCCTAAGGACCCCTCACAGTAATGGTTTGGGGTTTTTTTAATGCATGAAGTGGAATATATAGGTTACAAAATAAACCAAGTATAGTAAAATACTGTTATTAAAATATATTTTTTAAAAACATGTTCATGCATTTGAGGACAAGAACCTCTATCTTAGAGATTGTTGTTGGTTTTTGTTTTTTAATGTGGTGGGTAGGAGTGGGGTTGGGACAGAGAAACCTTCTAATGTGCTTTAAAAATAAGTACCAGATATCTTTGAAGTTACTTCTTCCCTGTGATTATAAAGTAGCACATTTGGATTCTGCCCCCAAATTACCATTATGGGAAAAGATGTTTGAGGTTATCACAAATGCTCTGTGGTTACCTGCAGAAGTGAATTACCGAGTAACCGTTTTAACATTAAACTTCCATGAGTGACCATTTTCCAGCTGATGTTCAGAAGGAGTTTTAATTTATTTTTCTTCTTACAGAGGATGCAAAGAAGATGGCTGTTAAGGAAGAAAAATATGATCCAGGCTACGAAGCAGCTTATGGAGGCGCTTACTGTGAAAGGGCGTGTGATGTGGAGCCGCCCTGTCCATTCTCTTTGGACGGGACAGGTAGAGGAACGCTGCTCTTACTGGGTCATGGAATGATTTTACTGTTTGCCTAGGCTGTGATGATGATGTCATTCTTACCATGGTGAAGAATATAGGGGCATATAGTATACTCTCACACACCCCCCCACACACATACACATACAAACATCCATGCATACATACCACACACTTCCTAGCTCTGTGACCCTTGAGGTGTCACCTACCTCTGGGTCTCAGGCAGACCCCCTAGCACTTGTTTAGTACATCTTAGATGGGCTACACTTTGTGTTGATGGAGGGGGTTTCTCCTCCAGGAATCCTCTTGTTCCTGTGTTACTGTAAATGATTGGGTTAGTGATGGCAGAGGCAAATGTCTTAATGTGTAATTAAGAGGAAAAAAGATTTCTTTTCAGTTACTGTAATTCAAAATAACCCCCTTGACACTTTAATGATTTCCTACCCTGAACAATTTTTAGATAAATTCCATTCCCGGAAATCTTTTGGCTATTGTTCCCCATTCCCCTTTAAAAGCCTTCAGTTTTATCATCTCAGTCTTTTAGATAGAATAAGCTAACAGTGAATTTCTTTTCTGCCTAGGAGCAAGTAACACAGCTTTAGTTGGAGAACCAACCTTCGGCGACATTATAGGTGATCAGTGGATGACTCAGTCCTTCACAGATCAGATCCTGCCTTCCTTCAGTCCCTTTGGAAGCCCAGAGCAGGAAGGTGGCTGTGTGTGAGGACGGCCTTTGAAGCTCTTCTTACACACTGCAGTTTTAATGCAGCTGTCTGGAAGGGTGCCTCAGTTCACCAACTGTGGCATCTTCATAGAACTTTACTCCTCTCATTATTTTCTGGTAGCCCATTTGTGTGGTAGGATCAACTTTATGAGCTAGGTAGTTTGAAAGCAAATGTAGATCCTTTTGTATGTGAGTTTTTATATTTAATGTATGCCATCGTTTACAGTTTTTTACAAACTGTAGTTGCATATTTGAAGAAATTATTTGTTTTGGGAGTTGCTTGTAGTCTGTATTTCTTTTTAAACAGCCTGTATATTTATACTCCTTTCTTAAATCTATGTATGGCAAGAAATTCCAGAGTCCTTTTATGCCTGAAAAGCACATTCTGTGCATGATTGTCACGGGTATAGACACAAAAATGTGTCACAGTTCACATGTGGACATGAAACTCCTCACCTGATGTCTGTGGAGCATGTGTTTTGGGACTTGGGGATTTTTAATCTGATGGGGAGTCTTAAATCATTCCTTTCCCCCAGAGTGGCCCCTTCCCCTTGTGGCCAGCGGTCGGCATTTCTTGGTAAGGAAGCCACTTGGATCCAGGCCTCAGGTCGGAGCCAGCCACCTTCCCTCCACAGCAGACCTGGAGCCTGCATGCACACAAGTCAGCTCTAGGGAATGTGGGCAGGTGTGGAAAACCGAGTTTTCAGTGGTTCATTTGTCACTTGGCAGATTTTTACTTGTGAGGAAGAGCAGAGGTGTGTAGTTGGGAGGCAATGACGACCTCTCTGTCTGGGTGCCTGCCTCTGCTCTCCGTGTGGTGAGTGATGGAGCGAGGGGTTGCTCAAAATGTCGTTTTGAGGAAGTTCATATAGGTGCTTTTCATACTTGAAACGTGCGTAAAATGTGGTGTCTAGTAGAATGTGATTTCCCCTGCTGGTCCTAACCAATAAGCCAGTTGTTTTCATTCCCTTTCTCCACCATAACTCATCTCATCATGTCCATTGGTTAGGGTCCATGAGAAAGGTATTTGGATTGTATCTTGTGATTTTCTAGCATACAGTCTCCTTGGTGCTACAAGGACCCATGATCACTTCATCTTGTGGGTGTTACACCCATTCATCAGTGCCACTTTTATGAAATTCTGACCTGGTCAGAATGCTAAAATCATGGAAAGTCAGAGCTGGAAGGGACCTTGGAGAGGTCTCCTAGTTCAGCTCCCTAATTTTTTAGTGGGGAAACCGAGGCCCAGTGAGGGTGAGTGTTAACGGCAAAAGTAGGACGAGAACCCAGATGTCCCAGTCCCCAGTTCAGTGCTCTTACACATTGTGCTTTTATATTCAGATAGTCTGTGGCTTTTAAAATATGAAATATTTATGATGGTTTATAGTTGTTGTTTTCAGGGAGTCATGTGACTTAACCCTCTCTTTGTAATAGCTGTTTAAAAATCTATCTTGTGAATCTAATTCTGCTTTTTTGCTTTTTTTCTTTTTTGCTGTGGGCTGTGGTGGAAACTTTGTCCTTTTTCCCCTTAAGTTTAGGTCAAACTGTGTGAAAAATCTTTGTTCTTTGTTATTTAAAATGATGTACTGTATTACCGTTTACATGGACATTCTCCTGCAGGTGCTCACAAGTGCCTTGCATCAGGGATTAGTAGGAATCAATTATATTTTCACAAGAACTATGTAAAGCATGTGATTAGATACCACTATAGTATGTAACTATTGTAGCTTTACAATAGTCTTGTTTTTAATTTAAAGGGGAGGGAAATACAGTCTTTGGATTTTGTCATATATCTGCTATAGAAGTGAGTATTGGAAATATCTAACCACGTGACGTGGCATTTTCATGAAAAACGGGAAATTGGTCATGGCTGTTAAATTGTCTTGCCTAAGATGGTCTGAAGCTTTTTCATTAAATGGTATTGGAAAAGATTTTAAATTCTTTCGAAAGTGCCAATTTTGACAATAAAAATATAGGAAGCCTATCTCTTTTTTGTCTTTCTGTTGTATGAGATTTTAACATTTTATTCACCTTATTGTATCTTCAGTTTTGGTCAAAAACCCTTTTACTTAATTGAAAATTATATATTACCCTCCCCCCCCCAATTTGAGAAATCATTAAATATTTTAAGTGTAATAGTTCTTCAGAAGACTGGAGACTCATAAATCAGGAAGAAAAAAAGCCTCATCTTTGGTGTGAAATCTTAAACTAGGGTGAAGAAAATTTTAATTTTTTAATTTTATTCATCCATAAAGATGTTTGTCTTTGAAGGACAAGCTAAGCAACTTAATGTTAATATTCCAATGTAGCGATTTCTTTCTAACCAGATACTTACACAATCTTGATTTTTCCCTAAGGGAGTACTTTGGAGAGGGGAAAAAAAAGAGCAAATCCATTCCTGCTTTCTATAGTACAAGTCTCAAAGGCCTTCTTTGTCAAATGAAAGCGAATTATGACTCAGATGTGTTGAAAAAACGTTCATAAAAATAATCCACTTCTTGTGAGTCATAAGTTTGTGTGGCGAGAGGGAACACATAGTGGCAGTCTTTGTATCAGCTCGCTCCACGATTAAGTTTGAATTTCCCAGAAGGGTCAGGGATGAACCAGCTTTCCCAGAGGTCAGGGTGAACACTAGGGAAGTCCCAAGGCTTGTGCCTTCCATTCCAGTGAAGTAGCTTAGCCTCCTGAAGAAAGTGCTCAGAGTACCTAGCCTCTGCACTCCAGCCTTCAGTGTGTTTGGAAGAAAGGAAGAGAAGCATCGCATTAGCAGGCACTTTAAAATGCAAACTAGCCGTACGCTGATTTGATATGGAGAGAAAATAGGACTGGACTGTGCCAAGGCGCTAGTTCAATAACGGGAGAGTCCAGGGAGCTCTGGGAGCTGTGTTCATGCCAGAGATTGGCTTCTGACTTGCTGGGAGGGGAGAAAAATGGCCCTAGAGCCCTAGATTTAGGGCTGGGAAGGACCTTGGAGACCACCTAGTCCAGCCACCTCAAATTACAGGAGAGGAAATCGAGTCCAGAGAGCTAAGTGATGGGCTATTGGCCATGTAGGGAACAACCATCAGAATGATAACTGCATTTTAACTTTATGTGTTACCTCATTTGAGGCTTGAAACAACCTTGAGAGGGAGGTGCTGTTCTTATTCCCATTTTGCCGATAAGGAAACTGAGGCAAGCAGATGAAGTGACTTGCCCAGAGTCACGTAGCTAGTGAGTGTCAGAGTCAGAATTCAAACTCGGGTCTTTCCCAACTCCTGTGCCACCTAAATGCCTCTACTCCTACATTAGAGGTTGGATTGTAACTTACAGAGTCCATGCATGCACTTACACATATAGGCATGTGTATGTATATGTATGCATGTATATATATATATATTATGTATGTGTTATATCTATTATATCTAGATATATCTGTATACATATGCTATTAATGTGAATATATACACAGGTATGTGTGCACAGAAGTGTATGTGTGTATTATTTGTGTATGTACATGTATAAGCTGCATGTGACTGCACGTGTGTCCACAAGTGTAAATGTATGCGTGTGCATGTGCACACATACAAATGTGTATATCTATATGCTATATAATGTACATATGTATGTTTGTGTATATACATATATATATACACACACACATGCATGCACCAGGAAAGCTAGATAGTGGGTGCAGTGGGTACAGTGCTAGGCCTGTAGCCCAGAAGACCCTTGCCAAGTCACTTAAATTCTGCCTCAGTTTCCTCATCCATAAAATAACAATACCTACCTTCTAGGGTTGTGAGCATTAAATTAAAAAATACGCGTAAAGCATTTAGCACAGTGCCTGCCCCATAGCAGGCTCTTAATAAAGTCTTCTTTGCTGCCTCATTCCTATGTACCACTCTACTTTGAGTGGATTTGACTTGATTAAATGCCCATATGATTTTTATAGCAGGTATTGTTATCCTGTGGAGTCATCAGAGTAGAGCGGTAGGGTCCCGCTTTCTCCCAATTCTCAGAACATTTCATAAGCACCATTTGCAATTTAAAGTTATGGGATTTTGCTGGGTCAGAAGTCTCCTACCATCTCCTGCCTACAGTTGTCAGAACCCAAGTAATGCTGCCCAGGCATGTTTGGTCTTGAAGGTGCCAGGACTCCTCTCACCCTTCCCTCGATGGTCTGGACCTCAGCTTACCCAGGTGCCTGATGTGCCACATTGGATTAATGTGGGAATGCTTCCCATAAAACACAATGAGCATTGGGGAGGTGGCCACTCCACCACCCAAGGAGCTGCTATAGAGATTCTCCCTAGGAAAAAAAAAGAGAATTAGGACTTGAAACCTGGAGGTCAACAAGCCAAGAAGGAAGGAGACTTGTTTAACCAAAACAGAACGGATTTGCCAGTTCAGAGCACACATGAAATCCAGTTGTTTTTTTTTAAAGCAATTGGGATTAAGTAACTTGCTGAAGGTTACACGGCCAGGTGTTTCTGGGTGGGTGCTAAGTATCTGAGCCCTGATTCGATCCCCAGGTCATCCCGGCCCTGGGGCCGGTGAACTTACTCGCTGTGCTACCTGGCCCCCCGAAATCCAGTTTTTAATTTCAAGTGTTAAAGACTTCTTGAGGTAAGTGCCACCATATTAAATGATTTGACAGTCATAATAAGCACATTTTTCTAACTAATATTCCCAGATTTACAGTATTTCTCAAGCTTTATTTCTCCTTTGTATGCCTAAGTCACAAATACTCAAAAGGATTTACAATCTGGGTCTTGTAACCCATCCACACCTGCCTATCCTGTATGATATATTTATGGCCTCCTATGAATTTGCCCAAGGGGGATCCCCCCAGGGTGCTAGAGGACTCCCCATTTTCTCCTTACATCATGGGCTTATCAGGGGACCAGTTTCACTGTCCACCTGTCATTCTTGTCTTTAAAAAGAAAAAAAGCCAAACCCATCCAGGAGTGGGTCACAATCTTAGGGGTAGAGACTGCTGATTTCACTGGTATGGAGAATCCCTGAATGAGGAAGCTCCTCTTCCTGCAGAGATGCACTGGGTCACACAGCCTGGATATGTGAGCTTGAATCCACGTCTCCCTGGTCCTGAGGTTTGCTCTCTAGCCATTACTCCCAATATTCTTAAAACACAAATACTTAAATATTTTTTTTCCTATAAAAAAGGCTAGATCTTGAGTTTGATGGGGTCTTCAAAGGCAGCTACCCCAAATCCCTCACTTAACAGATAAGGATCAAAAATACTAAGTAATGTGCCCAAGATAATTGCATAGGCTTTTTATTAGCCCAATTTCAGGATGTCTAACTCCTCTGATTGAGAGTATTTGTGTATTTCAGTTCATTACTCGTACTCAGAAAATATTTAGCTAGTAGAAATTTTTGAGGTCATTTAGCCCAAACCCCTCATTACATCCTATGAAAGTTATCTAAGAAATTAAAAACTGAGTAGTTTTGCACCCTGTGATGAAAGAGACCCACACGTACGCCACATTTCTCTGCATCCACTTTTCTAATTGCTTGGTGATACGCTGGTGCTTCCACTCAGTCATGTTGGCAACGATCACACCAGGATTAAAAGAACAGGTGCCAGGGCTGATGCCAAGGTCCTTGATCGCCTTCTTTCGGTAGTCCAGAAATCCCATGTATGTATTCTACAAAGGAATATGGATTTTGGCTAATGAGCCAGGCTGAGCAGATTGTTTCTGGAAAATTATCAGCCCTTAAAGTTATAATGAAGCATAAGGTAAATGGCATCTCACCCCTCATGGCGTCATAATTTACCCATATAACAACCCATGTTGTTTCCCTGCTGTCATTGTGAAATGGATAGGCTAAGTCTTTTAAATTACAACTCACCCATATAGGACACTTTGAGTTTACAAAGGACATTTCTCACTATGACTGTATGAGTTTGGTTCCAAAGAGTGTTCCCTCAGGGCTGAAGTGGTCTGCGACTGGTCCTAGACTAGGACCTGATCCAAGACCAGTACTCCATATCCTACGGTATGCAATATCTTAAAATGTTTCATACATAAATAATTAGCAGCAAAAAAACTGTAGCTAAATTTCATCTTTAAATAGACGTAAATTAAATCCAGTGTTTTTGGTCTTCTAGAAACAAGGGTTTTTGTTGTTTTTCTTTTCAATTGAAAGAGACGTTGGAAATGACGCTATTGTCCTAGTCTTTCATTATATACATAAGGAAACCAGAGATGTTGGGCTTGGAGAAGAGACTTGGGGGGGAACATGGCCACTGTCTTCAAGAATTGAAAGGATTGCCATCGGAATAAGGAGTCAATTTATGCTTCTTGGCTCTCGGATTCAGAATGAACACCAATAGGTGGAAGTCACAAGGAGACAAGAGCGCAATTCAGTCTAAGGTATCTTTTCCTAAAGGCTGGGAGTGTCCCAAAATGGAATGGACTACTTTGGGGAGCAGGGAACTCTCACTTGAGGTCTCTAAGCCATGGCTGGATGACCATAGTTAGGATCAGTAGATACAAGACTTTGGGAAGGGCAGAATTCTGTTTTAAAGGGGATGTTTTTTGAGGGTTGGGTTGGACTAGATGTGGGGTTAGCTTAAGATACCCCTTCCAATTCTTTATTGGTTAAAAAAAAAACCCTTAATTTTGAACTCAAAATTTGAAGGAAAAATTTAACATTTTTATATGTAATTGGGGCAAAAATAAAATATTAAATTTTAAAAATAAATTTTAAAATGCGTTATTCATAATAATCTGATGGAATAGATAGTATAAATAGTTTTATCCCCATTTTAAAGATGAGGAAAGGGGCAGCCAGGTGGTGCAGTGAGTAAGAGTGCCAGCCCTGGAGTCGGGAGACCCGGGATCAGTTCCAGCCTCAGATACTTAACACCCACACAAAATAACTGGCTGTGTAACCTTGAGCAAGTTACTTAACCCCAGTTGCTTTAAAAAAAATAAAGATGAGGAAAGTAAGGTTTACACAGCATGTGACTTTGGAAGTCACATAGCTAATAAATTATGGATCTGGGAGTCTAAACCAGATCCTCAACCAGATCTTCTCAATCCAAATCTGTTCCATTTTCCAGCATACTGTACTGCCTTCTCCAATCGAGAAGGGGTTCAACTGGATCTTTGAGGTCCTTTCCAACTGTAGACTTCTAGGATTCCATGAAACTGAGGCTCCAAGAGGTTGTGAGTAGATTCTATCCACATGACTAGTGTGGTGGCAAAGGCAGGGCTAGAACCCAGTCTAGAGTTTTTGTTTTTCCACTACCCATTTGTTCCAAGTCTCTCCTCATTCCTATCTCCCCACAGCTGCCAAAGTCATTTTCCCAAAGCTCAGTAAATTCCAGTAGCTCTCTATTGCCCCAGGATGAGACATTCTTCACCACTTGGCCCCTTCCTATCTTCCCAGTCTCCTTCCACTTTGCCCCTCTTCACATACTCTGTAATCAAGCAAAACAGCCTTCTTGCTGCTCCTCAGACGTGATGCTGCACTGTCCTGCTTTTCACTAACAGTTCCCCATTGCCTGGAATGCTCTCTCTCCTCAACCCCTCCTTCTGGCTTCCCTGGCTTTCTTTAAGGTTTGGCTTAAACACCATCTTCTTCAGGGAGCACTTCCTGATTTCCCCCACTGCTAGTGCCTTCTCCTCTAAAGTCATCTTGGTTCTGTCCTGTATTTTGTATTAATGAGTTTGTGTATGTGTATATGGAGAGAAAGAGACAAAGAGAGGACAGAAATGTATCTATATCTAATTATATGAACATTTCTTTTGTATGTATATGTGTGTATATGATTATGGGCAGCTAGGTAGCACAGAGTGCCAGACTTGGAGTCAGGAAGACTCATCTTCCTGAGTTCAAATCTGGCTGTCAGACACTTTTTAGTTGTGTGACCCTGGGCAAGTCATTTAACCCTGTCTGCCTCTGTTTCCTCATCTGTAAAATGAGCTGGAGAAGGAAATGGCAAACCACTCCAGTATGTCTTCCAGGAAAACCCCAAAAGGGGTCACAGAGTTGGACATGACTGAAACAATTGAATAACAACAAAAATATTTATATGTGTAGGTCTATCTTGTATGTATGTATGTATACATATGTGCATATATCCTTTATGTAGATGGGTATATACATGCATCTAGGTATGTGTATATATGTATGTGTATACAGATATACATATATATTATATATGCATGTGTGTGAATAGAGGTATATATTGTCTCCCCGATTAGAATGTAAGCCCCTTGAGAGCAGGGACCATATTTTTCTTTGTATCCTCAGTGCCTAACAGAGTAAATGCTTAATAAAATTCTTGATTGATTTATTGTAAATGAGTTAAAAATAAAATTTTCCTTGTCCCAAACCAGAATCAATGGAGAAAAGAATGCAGTTTATGATGCTTATAATGGAAAGGGGTATAGAATATCCCCAAACATACCCAAAAGTCAAGAAAGTAACTGTCTTTACTGTGGAAAGCATTGATTCCGACATACTTCTATGAACTCAAAGAACCAATGAATTTCAGAGTAGAAAGGGACCTCAGAGACCATCTAGACCAACCTTTCCCTGGACACCATCTCTACAACATCCCTGAAAAGGGTTTACCCAATGTTCCCTTGAAATCCATCAGTGAGAAGGAACCCATTTCCCTTCCACAGTTGCCCATTATGCTTGTGGATGAAAGTTCCTTCCCCCTCTGGACAGCCTAACGCTATCTTTCTGAAAATTCTGCCCATTGCTCCTAGCTCTGCCTGGTGAAGCCAAGCATAAAATCCCCTTTCCATGACAGGCAGCTGTCAGATATTTAATATAAATGCATAAATTTCATAAATACATTTCCATTAAAAACAACAACTGTATAAAGATGGATATTATGTCCCTTTTATTATGCCTCTCTCTGGGCCAAATATCTCCAGCTCCTTCCACCCATCTATAATGGTACATGCATCCCCTCACCCTCACTGCCTTCATGGCATCATAATAGATTTAGATCTGGAAGGAACTTTAGAGGTCCAATTCCCTCATTTTACAGAAGAAGAAACTAAGGCATACTGAGGCAAAGGGATCTGTTCCAAGGTCAAACAGCTAGTACCTGTCTAACAGACCCAAATCTTCCTGACTCCAAGTTCATGTTTTATCCATACTGCCTTGCTGGATATGCTTACTCCAGTTTGTCAAAGTCTTTCTTGAAATGGGGGCCCAGAACTAAATCTAGTGTTTTGTGTCTGCTCTGACCAAAAAAAGGCTATAGTAGAACTATTGGCTCCCCTCCCCTTCCCCTGTCTAACTTTCTTCTTTCCTTCCTTTCTCCCTCCCTCCCTTTCTTCTCCCTTCCTTCCCTTCCTACCTTCCTCCTACCTCATTCTTTCCCTTCTTTTTCCTTCTTTCCTCCTTCACCCCTCCCTTCTTCTATCTTCTCCTTCCTTTTTTTCTTCTTCCCTTCTCCTTCCTTTCTTTCATCATCCATCCATCCATCCATACATCCATCCAATACATCCATCCATCCATCCATGGTTCTAAATACCTCCGTTCAAACATTAAGGGAAGGAGAAAGGGGCCTTCAAAGAGGGCAAGGCTGGGAAGTATGTTAGAATGAGGGGAACCTCTTACCTGCATCCCTGCACTTCTAACCATTTCATGGGTGGATGGTAAATCACAGTCGTCTGAGAAAGCCGCTGCATGCCCCAGCATCAACTTTGTGTCGTATAATTCTTGGATATCACCTGAGTTTAAAAACATAAAGCTGAAATCCCAAAAGAAGTAGCCATAGAGCCCCAAAGGACTGAAGAGGTAAATAAACCCAACTCCTCCAGGAAGCTAAGACCCAATGAGGCTAATGAAGACACAGCAATCAGGATGTCTGGATAAAAGCTTGAACAAGGACAATTCATAGAGTCCTAGAGCAGAGGGGACCTCAAAAGCCATCAAATTCAGCCTCCTCATTTTACAGATGAGGAAAGTAAGAGGAAGTGACTGGTCCAAAGTCATGCAGCTGCTCAGGGACTGAGTCGGGACAGAATGGAAACATCCCATTTCTTGAGCTTTCTCTCCCCCCCGCCCCTCACCCTGTGCAATGCTGCCCCACTTAAAAACTACCTTGTACTTATGATTGAAATATACCACCTATTCATCCCCTCAGCTGTTAGTGTCCATTCACCTTCCTACTCTCAGCATTTGATTTGAAGTCATTTAAACACATATATGCTGTTTCTCCCCCCTACCCCATGTAAGCTTCTTTAGGGTAGAGATTGTTTCATTTTTTTCCATTGTATACCCAGCCCCTAATGGGTCCTGGCACATAGAAGGAGTTTAATAAATACTGGTTGATGATTGACTGACTAAGATATAAAGATCTTTTTGGCAGTCTTTGTCAGATAACTGTATGCACTCCAGACAAGTTGTTAAATAGTAACAATAATAACAAAGAATCATCTGAAATGGGTAGAAGGCTCAGTACCTAAAGGAATCATTTGACAAAACAAATTCCATCATCAATGTACCCTATATGTAAGGGTTCATTCATATTCAAACTGGTTTTTCTTAAAATACAGTATACCCACAGTCGAGACATCCTTTGTTCTGGCTCATAAAGGGGCAAAGAAAACCCACCATCCTTTCTGAAGGACAGGAAAAATAACTTAAAAACTAACATTTTCATTAAAATTGTCCTTCAGTAGATATTGAGACATTTCTCTATACAAAAGCCTGTGCTGGATGTATAAACTTTATCAAACTGCCTGCCAATTTCAGAAGGGAGGAGGGAGAATATTTTAGAACTCAAAATTTTGTAAAAATGAATGCTAAAAATTTTCTTGACATGTAACTAGGGAAAAAATAAAATAGTATTTTAAAAAATGTAATTTTTTAAAAGCCTGTTATGAGAGAAGGAAGGAAATACACATTTATTAAGAACCTTCTCAGTGTCAAGTACTCTGAGCTTAACTACGCTACTAGGGGTTATTATGTTAATGTTATGGGGGAATAGAAAGATGATCGAGTCCCACCCTTAAGGAGTTTAAAAGCCTCATTTGAAGCTCTTTACAACTTGACTCCTTCCCACCTTCCTGGACAGTTCAGCCTTACTGACCTACTTTCTCTTCCTCACACCGAGTACTCCATCTCTCATCTCCTTACCTTTGCCCTGGCTGTGCCAAAGGCTATCCCTCCTAATATCTAACTCTAAGAATCCCTGGCTTCCTTTAAGATTCAGCTCAAGCATCCCCTTCTCTAGGAAGCCTTTTGTATTCCCTCCCAGTTGTTGGTGTTATCCATTCTAAAGTTGTTTTTCAGTCATGTCCAACTCTTCATGACCCCATTTAGGGTTTTCCTGGCAGAGATACTGGAGTGGCTTGTCATTTCCTTCTCCAGCTCATTTTATAGAAGAGGAAAACAGGGTGAAGTGACTTGCCCAAGGTCACACAGCTAGTAAATGTCTGAGGCTGAATTTGAAGACAGGAAGATGTCTCTGTGCACTATGGCACCACTTAGCTGCCCACCCCCTCCAAAGTCACCTTCTACCTTTATATTTATTTTGAAAGCTCTGATTTATATATGTTGTCTCCTCCATTAGAATGTAAGTTTCTCTGCCCCCAGTCTTGCTTTTCAGTTTCCTATTATGTGTGATCTTTCCTTCATTAGTGTGTAAGCTCCTCAAGGGAGCTTATATTTGTATCCCCAAAATTTAGCATTTTATTGATGGGGAGACTTTGGCTCTGAGAAGGAAAAAAAAAAAACTTGCCGCATAGTCACATAGCTAGGAAGTATGAGAGCTAGAACTATAACTAAGATCTCTTGTCTTCATGTGTTTTTCCTCCCCTTTGATCCAGGTAAGATGGAGCTGGGGGCTCAATGCACACAATACCTACAGACTTTTGCTCCCTTATTCTTGTCACTCATGAATAGAATCTTGCTGCTACATGTCTAGGAAGATGGAGAACAGTCCTCACTTTCAGTCCATTACCAAATTCCATCCAAACTCAGGACATTTCCACAAGGAACCCAAACAACTGAACCCTTTGTGCATCCAGGAAGTCACTCTATTCATTGGTGGCTCCATTCCCAGGGTTCTTGGCAGACAGCGTACCTTGTACGATGACATCATCATCCAAGTAGATTACTTTCTCGTGTTTGTGAATAAGTAGAGGGAGATAAAACCGCACAAAGTTCAACTGTTAAAAGGAGAGAGAAAAAAATTAAAGGGAAGGAACAAATATTCTGGAGGAGGTGTTCTACTTAAGTGTCTTTTGGTTGTACTTAAAGATTCAAGGAGGACTCAGAAAATCTCATTGTGATCTAAACCTCCCTCTCCCAGTAGGGAAACTCCCTAGACCAGTGCAGATAGTCTCAAAAAGTCGCCTTGGGCACTGGAATCTTTGCTTTAGTTCTTCAGTAGAGTGGAGCTGATATTATCTAGAGGACACCCCACAGCATCACAGATTCAGAGGTGTGCTGGGGGCAGCTCATACCAGTTCGTGGGAGTCAAATGTTAAATTTTTAATGTACCTTGGAAATTGGTGAATGTTGTAAATCAATGTTTGTTTTGTTGATTGTCTAGACTTAAAAAAGTGATGGAGAAAATGTTTAATGAGAGAATATATTTAATGTATATTAAATTATAAAATGTATCGTGTACATTCCCCCCAATCCACCACCAGAAAGGACATTGATGGTTGGAAAACATTAGGAGCTCTCTCATCCAATTTCTTAGTTTTACAGAGAAGGAACCTGAGGCCCAGAGGGGAGGAGTATCTGATTCAAACTCACAGAGAGAGTTTTAGAACTAAAAAGAAACTTAGACTTGATCTTGTCTAGTCCTCTTATTTTTATAGATGAGGAAACTGAGGCCCAGAGAGGTTAAGAATTTTGACTCAAAATATATAGCTGGCAAGTGGCAGAGCCAGGGTTTTAACCCAAATCCTTTGAGTCCAAATCCAGTGTGCTTTTTCAGTGGTTAGTGTTGGACTAGGAGTCAGGAAGACTCAAATTGGAATCCTTTCTCCTACAATTACTAGCTGTGTGGTCCTGGGCAAGTCACTGAACTTCTGTTTGCCTCATTTCCTTTCCCTGTAAAATGGGCATAATATCAACACCAATCTTACAGGGTTGTTGTTAGGATCAAATGGGACAATACATATAAATTGTTTTGCAAACTTTAAAACACCATGAAAACACATTTTTTTAATCCATCTTTATTTTATTTTAATGCTACTAGGAGAAGTATGAGCACAGACATTGTCCCATCACTGTGCAGAATTTACAGCCATGGCTTTCTTTTTTTTTCTTTTTTCTTTTTGGAGGGCCATTGGGGTTAAGTGACTTGCCCAAGGTCAAATGGCTATCTTTTGTGTTAAGTGTCTGAGGCAGGATCTAAACCCAGATCCTCCTGACTCCAGGGCCAGTGCTCTATTCACTGCACCACCTAGATGCTCCCATGGCTTTGTTTCTTACTAGTCCAAGCCCCCTTAAAGGAAGCTAAGCGGCACAGTGGATAGAGCGCTGGACCTGGAGTTAGGAAGACCTGAATTCAAATCCAGCTTCAAACATTCTCTAGCTGTGTGACCCTGAGCAAGTCACTTAACCTCTGTTTGCCTCAGTTTCCTCATCAGTAAAATGGAGATAATAATAGCTCCTCCTTCCTGGGGCTGTTATAAGGATCAAAGGAGATAATTATAAAGTACTTAGCACATAAAAAGCACTTAATAAATGCTCATTTCCTTCCAAGTACAAAACTTCAGTTGAAATTCAATTTATAAGAAGAAACCACCAATAATAATAAGTGTGTTCTATCTGAACTCCATCAAAAACAAGATGAGGCGAGTCGGAAAGAAATAACAAGAATAGCAGCAGTATAAAAAATGAGAGCTAGTGGTTATCTGGTACCTTGAGATTTATAAGTCACTCTACAAATATGGTACAGTGAAAAAGCTCCAGAATTCAGAGTCAAATGACCTGGGTTCAAATCTTAGCTCTGTCACTTTCTAAGTGACCTTGGAATGAGTCTCAGTTTCCTTATCTGGAAAAATGACATGGTGTCTGAGATTCCTTCCAGGTCCATCATAGATTTATAATCTTATGATGATCCTTGTACAACCAAATAATTTATTCTCTTTGGCCTCAGTTTCCCCATCTGCAAAAAGAGGGGGTTAGACTAGATGACCCCAAAGTCCATTCCAGCCCTAGATCTATGCTCCTAAGACCCCAGGCACTTGTTGAACCCAGTTCTTAAAAGAAGCACAAGGCTTTAAACCAGATTCAGACTCTTTGTTTTTTGGTCTCCAGGTAAGAGAGTGGGTAGAGTGGAAATGTAGAAAACTTCCTTACACATTATAAAATCCTAGAGTTGTTTGCTCTTTGCTCAGGTTGATCCTTTTTGGAGAAAGAACCAAGCCCAAACCAGAACTTGATTTCCAAAAACCACAAAAATGCCTCATGGGTCAAAATAGAAGCAAAGAACATAAAGCATCCTAGTAGACAGAGAACTGGCCTCAAAGTCAGAAAGACCTGGGTTCAAGTCTCACCCCTAACACCAACTGACTGTGTGACCCTGGGCAAGTTACAACTCAGGATTCTAGTAAACTCTTAAAATGATGTTTAAGAGGACAGCTGGTTGGTGCAGTGGAGTCAGGAAGACTCATGTTCCTGAGTTCAAATGTGACCCCAGACACTAACTGTATGACCCTGGGCAAGTCACTTCTACCCTGTTTGCCTCAGTTTCCTCATCTGTAAAGTGAGCTGGAGAAGGAAATGATAAACTACTCCAATATCTTTGCCAAGAAAAACCCCAAATAGAGTCACAAAGAGTTGAACACAGCTGAACAATAATTAAACAACAACAAAGAGAAGGTGCCAACCTGCATTGGTAGAGGGAGTTCTTTCACTGGGAGTTCTCTACACCAATGAAATCACATATCTGAACCAAATAATTAAATAACATCTACCCCTTAATAGTGCTGTGAGTGTTATCCAGCAAAAGGTCTAGAATTTGTGCAGCAGACATACTCTTGGTGTTACAGAAAAGTCTCTCATATCTCAAAGGTTTAGTCCCACACAGTAGCCCCAAAGATGATTTTCCCCTTTATAAAGTTAAAAAATTAACATTTTACTGATGCCTTTTGGTTTTAACACTAACTTCCCTTCATTGAGCCTTCCCTTATATAAAAGAAAATATGTCAAAACTAACCAACAAGCTGCATCTGATATAGTATATGACATTCGCTCCTGTAGTTCCTGCTCTTCTCCCACCCTACCCCCACAAGGCCACCCAGAGGGGCTCTATTCATTTCCCTGAATGCCTTCCCATTCCATGCATCAGGCTCAGAAATGGGCTGCCCTCCTAACTCACAGGCTGTAGCAACTCAGGGCGGGCTGTGTCTGGTCTGATTTTTCCTTTGAGGACCATCGGGTTGAATTCCACAATTTTAAACTTGATTTCTCTTAGTTTGGACTGTTCAATCCATTTCCTGAAGAGGTGATAAAAGGCAAGTGGCATCGTTATTTTAGCAACCGGATATGAGATAGATTGGATAGAGGAGAAAATGGTAGCAGGGAGACCAATTGTGGTTATTACAATAGTCCAAGTGAGAAAGGATGAATGTGTGAACTAGGATGGTGGCTCAGGCAATGAAGAGAAGGCAATTTTAGAACTTTCAATATATTTTGGTTCTGTTTTTTGGAGGGGGTAGGGCAGGGCAATTGGGGTTGTGACTTGCCCAAGGTCACACGGCTAGTGTGTCAAGTGTCTGAGGCTGGATTTGAACTCAGGTCCTCCTGACTCCAGGGCTGGTGCTCTATTCACTGTGCCACCTAGATGCCCCCTTTCGGTATATTTGGAAAGATTTCCTGATAGAGCACTGACCCTTGAGTCAGGAAGACCTGAGTTCAAATCCAGTTTCAGACATTTACTAGCTGTGTGACCATGGGCAAGTCACTTGACCCTGATTGCCAGGGAAAAAAAAGGAAAGAAAGAATGACAGGAAAGAAGGAAGGAAGGAAGCAAGCAAGGAAGGAAGGAAGACAGGTTTTCTCCAAAAAATTCAGCATGACGTCATGGATAGAGGGCTTGTTTTGAAACCCTAAAAACATAGGTTCAAGTTCCACTTCTGACATAAAGTGGCTGTGTGACCCTGAGCAAGTAGTTACTCTCCGGGTTCCATCTAAGCATCTAAAACAGGGACTCACCCTTTTTTGTGTCAGGGACCTCTTAGAGAAGCCTGTGAACCCCATCTTGTCATATAATGTTTTAAGATAATTAAATGCTAAATTTCAGTTAAAAGTTGCTGAAAATAAAGTTGTAAACTATTTTTCCCAATCCAAGTTCATAGACCTCATGGACTCTCTCCATTAACCCCAGGATAAGAGACCCTGGCCTAAGACTCTAATTTGCAGAGAAGGGGCTGATCTGCTTTGGCAAAGAGAATTTTCTTATATAGGAGGTTCCCTATGCCAATGAAATCCCAGGTCCAGTCCCTATCTTTATCCACTTCCACTCTAAATGTTTAAAATTGGTAGGGGGGAGAAGGGGGAAGAAAGAGGCTTTCTATTTAAGGGATTTATAAATGGCACTTAATGATGCCAGACATGCAGAGTTATTACAAGTAGCTAATGATCATAGGACCTAGGATCTAGGGAGGGAAGGGACCTCAGAGCTCATCTAAGCTGAAGTCCCTCATTTTTTAGAGGAGGAAACTGAGGCACAATCCTATGACCTGGCCATTATTTCTCTTGTTTCCATATGGTGCCCTAGTTACCATCATGCCCCCTTTCTGCCAGTGATACTCCAGAGCACCTTGTCAGCTATATTATGATTACATGATCAAATCCCCAAAGAATGGGCAGTGAAAGGACAGTGGTTCCTTAGTGGAAAGACACAAATCAGCTCTGAAGCAAATGTTGTTACCGGATGTGGGACAGCGTGTTCCTCAGACCGACCACATAGAATAAGACATTGGCATCTGTGTTGCTGTAGATGCTGTTGATGGCTGCCATGGCGGCACCCATCCTGCCTGCCGCTGCACACACCACCACGGGGATCTCTTCTTCCATTTCCTCAGAATCCTCAGCATCATCTACAGGCATTGAAATAAATATTAGCACAAGGTCAAGTCCCCAGAAATCCCAGATGGGGGGCAGCAGTACAAATCACCAGGATGGAACAGGAATGTTGTCCAAAGAAGACAGTTACTGGAATGAGATGTCCAGTACAGTCCAAAGTACAGTTTTAAAGACCTTTTCTTTTCTTTTTTTTTAAGCAATTGGGGTTAAGTAACTTGCTCAAGGTTACACGGCCAGTTATTTCTGGGTATGGTGCTAAGTATCTGAACCCAGATTTGATCCCAGGTCATCCCAACACTGGAGCCGTTGCTCTTACTCGCTGAGCCACCTGGCTGCCCCTAAGCAATTGGGGTTAAGTAACTTGCTCAAGGTTATATGGCCAGGTGTTTCTAGGTGGGTGCTAAGAGTCTGAGCTCAGATTTGATCCCAGGTCATCCCAACTCTGGGGCTAGTGCTCTTACTCGCTGTGCTACCTGGCTGCCCCAAGAGCTTTTCTTTTAGACCTGGTATTTTGTTTTCCTTTTTTCTTAAACAGTGGACAAAAATTTGTAGAAAATTTGATCTTGCATCTGGATGGACCAGCATTCTAGTTCTCTTGTTTATCTGCTTACAGCAGTTCTTATGGCACATTTCACTGGGGCCATGGATTTTGGAATTGGTAGGGACTGCTGCAGCCACCTAAACACCCACAAGTGACTGAAAACTCCCTCTACCACCTTCTCCAAGTGGTCATCCGAACCTCTGTTTGAACATCTATAAGCTGCTAGGTGACACAGTGGATTGAGCCCTGGGCCTGAGGTCAGGAAGACCTGAATTCAAATCTGGACTCAGACACTTTCTAGCTGTGTGACCCTAGACAAGTCACCTCACCCTATTTACCTCAGTTTCCTCATACATAAAATGAGCTGGAGAAGGAAATGGCAAAACACTCTAGTATCTCTGCCAATTAACCCCAAATGGAGTTAACAAAAAGTCAGATACAACTGAAAATGACTGCATAAAATGACTTAAACTAGGGTGGGACAAAGCATCATAGGTAATGAGCCAGGAGGACTCTATCAGGTCATCTCATCCAACTCACTCAATTTGCAGATGAGGAAACTGAGGCTCTGAGAGGCTAAATCACTTGTTACACAACTAATGTCAACAGTATGATTTGAACCCAGTTGTTCCTATTTCTAAGTTCAATACTCTATCCATTGTGCCACATTTCTTCTAAGATAATGAGGGAAATGTATGAGTCCAAGATGATTTTGAGCTTCAGAACCTGAAAGACTTAAGAAAATAGTGCAGCTTTTGACAGACACAGCCACGTTCAGGAGGGAGCTGGTTTGGGACTTTTATAATTAATTCAGTCTTGAGTTTGAGGGACACTGAGACACAGGAGCCATCCAAGTGGAAGTTATCCAAATAGAAATGCCTAGTTGGTTTTTGGAGATAAGGGATTGGCTCTCACTCAGGCACTGTGAAAGGTTTTCCAGTCCTTGTAAGGGACTTTTCCTAAACGACAATTCTCTGAGACTCCAAATTGCAGAGAAGGTGCTGACCTACTTGGTCAGAGAGAGATTTCCCAACACTAATAAAATCATAGATTGAGTCCCAGTAGTTATCCCCATTTATATACATTCCCTCACCTGGCCTCTTGGATGACCAGTGATGTACTCAAATAGAAATGGTCTTAAAATGATCTTTTTAAATTGAAACTCTCTCATCCATTAGCATGAACAGTGAATATTTGACTGTGCCTAGAATGTTTTTAAAGTTCTTCAGAATCTTATGTGAGCCCAAGACATATTATTATTACTGTTAATTATAAGCTTCATCTTTTATTTGGTCTGCAAATATTTTAATGAAGTGTTCCTGTTATGTGGGAAACACTGTTAACTTTTAATTTCCTATAGCAAGGCTACAGAGGAATAAAGGGTTCAGGGTTATCTATATGATAATCCAAAGCCCAGGGTTATATATAGTAAGCAGAAGGTATGTCCCAGAGGGGCTTGTGCCACCTTAATGAATGAGATGAAGGTTAACTCCTTGTTAAAAAAGTTAATCTAGATAAGGCCTCAACATCAGGTTGGCACTATGTCTAGGTGATCGTATAGGTCTGTGGGGGAGGTTGAATTTGTCAGAAATCAGGAGAGTTGCTTTGAGTTAATCAGGTTTGGGTGCATTTTCCTTCCTTCCTTCCTTCCTTCCTTCCAACCTTCCTTCCTTCCTTCCTTCCTTCCTTCCTTCCTTCCTTCCTT
>NW_027186303.1:1136806-1158848 GCF_028583685.1 Petaurus breviceps papuanus
CCTTCCTTCCTTCCTTCCTTCCTTCCTTCCTTCCTTCCTTCCTTTTTGGTTAAATAAAGCTTGTCCTATACTCAATCTCTTGTTAGCCCAAGTGCTTGCATAGATTCTGATCTATATCTTGCCACTGGACCCAGGTGGCTCCAGAGGTGAGTCTGGTGACATTGCATAGCTCTCCCTCATTTAAATCCAATTCACTTGCATGTCATGGCATCACCTCCATGATGCCATGGTCCTCTTTGAGAATAAAGGACAATCAATAGCTTGCATAGAACCTGAGAGGACTCTTTCTTTTGTTGTAGTGACTAGACATGACCCAATTCTAGTGTTTTCAGGGGGACCTTGTGAGAAGAGGTATCAAAAACAACTCCCCTTCCCCATTTCCCCATAACTTAACTTAGAGGGTGGCTCTTGGCTGTGTCAATTAAGGTCAGTTGTGGCAAGCACAGTCTGAACTCATGGACCAGAACCAACTACAAACATAAACAATAGGCAGATAATCATTGGGATAACTCATCAGCTTGTAAGAGCTTGTCAACCTTGAGACTCTCTACCTCATCACTACCCTCTGCCTCTCTGACTGAAAGGCAGGGCCATAAACTCCAAATCTGCATATAAAGAGAGAACTCACTTCAGACATCTCATCTCTTACCTGGCTGCTCTAACTGGTGATTTCATGACTGTCCCTGTGTGAGAGTACTTTCTCCTTTCCTTCTTCTGTCCATTCCCCTTCTCATCCTCTCCACCACCACCACCACCACCACCTCAAGCTTTTCAGGTTTCCTTTCCTTATTAGATGGTAAGCTTCCTGAGGACAGGACTATCTTTCTATTTCTGTATTTCTATTCCCAGTACTCAACACAGTGTTTGGCACATAGTAGGCATTTAATAAATGCATATTGATTTATCTGCTGAGATAATTGGGGACTGATTATACTATTGCCTACCTCTGAACATAGCTAGATAGAATCATGAGGGCATAGACTTAGAGCTGGGAGGGAACCTACAGGTCATCTGGTTCAAGCTCTTTATTTTACAAATGAGGAAACTGAGACCCATCAAGATTAAGAAACTTGATCAAAGTCAGATAATAAGGAGTAGGGAGAGAATTTGAACCCAGGTCCTTTGCCCCTGAGGTCAGCATGGCTTCTACTGCATCTCATGGGCCAATAACAACGACCTTGGGGGGCAGCCAGGTGGCTCAGCGAGTAAGAGCATCAGCTCCAGTGTTGGGATCACTTGGAGATCGAATCCCGGGCTCAGCCACTCAGCACCACACCCAGAAATAACTGGCCATGTAACCTTGAGCAAGTTACTTAACCGTGATTGCTTTAAAAAAAAAACAACGACCTTGGGACCCCATCCATGTGAATGGACACAGCACAGTCAAAGTTGGTTTTTAGCTTACCTGTTTCATTCTTCAGTGTAGACACCTTGTAAGCTTTCTTGTATAGAATCATGCAGATAGTCAGAACAAGAAGGAACAGCAAAATCTGATTAACTGAAATTTAAAAAACAAATTAAAACCGAATTTATCAAATCAAAATTAATCGATAAACTTTTCAAAGAACAGCACCAGCAGATTGGATTTGGAATTAATGGGTTGGGTTCAAATCCCATTTTGCCATTTACTACGTGAGTAATCTCAGGCAAATCACTTAACTTCTCTGGGTCTCAGTTTCCCCACCTGTAAAATAAGGAACTAGATAACATCCCAAGGTGCCTTCTAGCTTTAAGCCCATGATTCCATGATGACATCCATAGGATTAATCAATAGAAATAATGTAGGTTTTTACCTCTTTGATATTATTATAAATAATTAACAATAGTATTAATTACATGATATCAATTTCTAAACATTAAACAATTATCCATGTTATTGATTTATTTAACTTCTCTCTAAAGCCATAACTATAGTATAGTAACTAGGGTTTTGCTGTCAGTGCCAAATTCTGATAGCACTTCATCTTAGGGAAAAAAAATAGCTACTATTTCTATAGTGCATTAAGGTTTGCAAAGCCATTTCCCTATGTTATCCCCTCACAAGAACCCTGGCTGGTAGATACTACTACTACCACTACTACTGCTGCTGCTGCTGCTGCTACTACTACTACTACTACTACTATTAATACTCCTCCTCCCATTTTATAGAAACTGAGGCACAGAGAGGTTAAATGTATTACCCAGGGTCACATAGCTAGTAAGTATCTGGAACAGGATTCCTGACTCCAAGTCCAGTGGTCTGTGCACATCTAGCTGAACTCAGCACCTAGTTGACAAGAACAATTACGTGAAACAGGAGGCTAGCCAGTGGAAGTTGTATGGACATATCTCAGATGATCTCCTTCTTACATTCTACTATCCTGGCTCATAATGGGTTGGTTCTTACCAATCTTACCCCCAATTGAATTGCCCTGGATACTAAAATGGTTAGTTATAGCTCTGTTTCCTTTTATGAACTATTAGTCTGGTCTCTTTTAAGTAATCAGAAGCTCATTGAGAAGATCCAATTACATTCCAAGGATTGATGAAGCCAACACATTGTATTCTGCCCACAGGAACATCTGGAGAATCCCACTAGCTTACAGGGAATCCTCCCATTTGGGGTCTGAGAATGGTAGCTTCTATAATGATGGTGAACAACTTTAATGAATATATATTTCCCTGTTACATCCCCCCTTTCCATTAACTGTATGGTTCTCAAAGTCTGTGGTTACATTTCTGAGAAATCTTATATGATTTTAATTTAAGCAAGACAGGCTCCTTGTCAGAAGGAAAATGTTTAAGGCTAAGGTTTGCTCTACAATGTCAAATAGTTTTGTGGGTCAACAATATGTGTTCTCTTTTATGTTAAAAACGATACTAATGTATTTCTATGGTGCTATTAGATTTATAAAGCACTTTCTTCACAATGATCCTATGATGTATCCAAATGCAAATTATTATTCAACCTATTTTACAGATGAGGAAACTGAGGTCTAAGAAGGTTAAATGACTTCTCCAAAGTCAAGCCCCTAATAATTCTCTTATCAAATAGCACATGGGTGATAGCAAAGTGTGAGTTAACCCAATTTAATCTACTAATTTTGCCATACTTCCAAAAGAATATGGAAGAGCTATTGAGTGACATGGCGAATGGCTATAAGAATATTAAATTGATTAATATATGAATATTATTGTAAAGAAGGGAACAAGCATTTATTAGGTGCCTACCATGCTAAGCACTTTATAAATATTATCTTATTTGTAATAGTACTCAGCTAGGCTTATTGCTCAGTATCCTCAACATACTATTTTCTATTCTTATTTTTTTTTTTTGCTGCTCCATATATATGAAAATTCATCTCCTGTCTCTACACTTTTACCTAGGTTGTTCCTAACATCTGGGATACACTCCCTTCCTACCTCTACCTTTTAGAATTCTTTGTTTCCTTCCTAATTCAGTTCATGTTGCTTCTTATGAGAAGTTTATCTGATCTGTGTTACCCTCCTCCTTAGTTACATTGCACTCACTTTGTATACATTTTTTTTAAAGCAATTGGGGTTAAGTAACTTGCTCAAGGTTACACGGCCAGTTATTTCTGGGTGTGGTGCTAAGTGTCTGAGCCCAGATTTGATCACCAGGTCATCCCGACACTGGAGCGGGTGCTCTTACTCGCTGAGCCACCTGGCCGCCCCTAATTACTTTTTTGTATACATTTTTTATCTCCTTAAAATGAATATTGTTACCCTGCTTCCATACAAGGTATGCTCCTAGAAGGCAGGGCAGATTTTTTTTAAGTCTTTAGATTCCCCAGTCCCTACTACAGGGTAGGCACTTAATAACTGTTTGACAATTACACAACTTTGACCATAATTGGTGCTTAATAAACATTCATTCAATTGAATTGATACTTTATGTTTTCCCCATTCTGGACATTTCACATCTCAGAGCTTAAGTCACATTTTGACTAACATACTAGAAGATAAAAATAAAGTCACAACCTTTGTTTTATTTTTATGAGACACTAATTTTTTTCAGGTTGAAGAGGTCCAAGATTGGCCACTAGATTTGTTTTTCCTTTTAAAGTGTTTTTTGGTATCTTTGGTTTTTATATCACTTTCATTTCCAAATAAATCCCTCCCTACTCTACCACTCAGAGAGATAGTCCTTGTAACAAAGAATAAAAAAGAAAGAGAAAAGGAAAAGAAAGTAGGCGAGCAAATTAGTGAACACATCAACAGGGGCTGATGGTCTACACCCACAGATTATCATATTTCAAAATATCACGCAGGCCCTGGAGAACTGTAAGAACTCAAGGTGAGCAGCATTGATTCACAGAGATCCCCACAAACAGTATTGACCAACTGAGCCTAAGGTCACTGGAGCCTCCAAGCTTTCTTCAGAGATTGGGAAGGGCATTTGCAAGGTCCTGGGAAGGAAGAGATCTGAGTCTGACCCAAAGAAGCCTTTCTAAGACCAGAACAAAGAGAAGATGGAGCGGGCTGGGTTGGGGTGTTGTGATTGGGAAGTGGGATTAGTTGTGTAGAGGCAGGTATCCGTTTTTTTTTTTTTTTTTTTGCTTTTTGGAGGGTTATTGGGGTTAAGTGACTTGCCCAAGGTCACACGGCTAGTTTTTTGTGTTAAGTATATGAGGCCGGATTTGAACTCAGGTCCTCCTGACTCCAGGGTTGGTGCTCTATTCACTGCGCCACCTAGTCATCCCACAAAGCAGTAATCATCAAAACTATCTGGTACTGACTAAGAAATAGAGTAGTAGATCAATGGAATGGATTAGGTACACAAGACACAGTAGCAAATGACCATAGTAACCTAGTGTCTGATAAATCCAAAGACCTCAGCCTTTGGGATAAGAATTCACTATTTGACAAAAACTACTGGGAAAACTGGAAAACAATAGGGCACAAACCAGGTATAGACCAACATCTAACACTATATACCAAGATAAGGTCAAAATGGGTACATGATTTAGATATAAAGGTGACACCATAAGCAAATTGGCAGAGCAAGGAATAGTCTACCTGTCAGATGTATGGAGAAGGGAAGAATTCCTGACCAAACAAGAGATAGAGAGTATTACAAAGTATAAAATAGATCATTTTGATTATATTCAAAAAAATTTTTTTTTTGCTTTTTGGAGGGCAATTGGGGTTGTAACGTGCCCAAAGTCACATGGCTAGTAAGTGTGTCAAGTGTCTGAGGCTGGATTTGAACTTAGGTCCTCCTGACTTCAGGGCTGGTGCTCTATTCACTGTGCCACCTAGCCACTGTGATTATATTAAATGAAAAAGCTTTTGCACAAATAAAACCAATACAACCAAGATTAAAAGGAAAGCAGAAAGCTGAAAAACAATCTTTACAGCAAGTATCTTTGAGAAAAACCTCATTTCTCAAATATATAGAGAACTGAATCAAATTTATAAGACTATAACTCATTCCCCAATGATAAATGGTCAAAGGATATGAAGAGGCAGTTTTCAGATGAAGAAATCAAAGCTATCTATAGGCATATGAAGACTTGCTCTAAATCACTTTTGATTAGAGAAATGAACATTAAAACAATGCTGAGGAGCCACCTCACACCTATCAGATTGGCTAATATGACAAAAAAAAGGAAAATAATAAATGTTGGAGAGAATGTGGGGAAATTGGGATACTAATGCATTATTGGTGGAGTTGTGAACTGATCCAGCCATTCTGGAGAGCAATTTGGAAGTATGCCTAAAGGGATAACTGCAATGAAACTGCATACCTTTTGATCCAGCAATACAACTACTAGGTCTGTATTCCAAAGAGATTATAAAAAAGGGAAAAGGACCTACATGTACAAAAATATTTATAGCAGCCCTTTTCATGGTGGAAAAATATTAGAAATTGAGGGGATACCTATCAATTGGAGAATGGATGTGGTATATAAATATAATGGAATATTATTGTGCAATAAGAAATGATGAACAGTTAGATTTCAGAAAAGCCTAGAAAGACTTGTATGAACTGATGCAAAGAGAAATGAGCAGAACCAGGAAAACATTGTACACAGTATCAGCGACATTGTGTAATGATCAACTAAGAATGACTCAGCTCTTTCTCAGCAACACAATGATTCAAAATGAGTACAAAGGACTTTTGAAGAAAAATGCTATCCAGATAAAGAACTGATGGATTCTGAATACAGATCGTAGCATACTTTTTTTGCTTACTTGATTCCTTTTTGTGACTTTTTCTTCTTTTTGATCTGTTTCTTCTTTCACAAGTGTAACTAATATGGAAATATGTTTTACATGATAGCTTATGTATAACCTATATCAAATTGCCTACCATTTTAGGAAGAGGGGAGAAGAGGAGAAAGGGAGAAAATTCTTAAACTCAAAATCTTGTAAAAAATGAAAGCTAAAAATTGTTTTAACACATAATTGGGGGAAAAAATAAAATACCAGAGTTAAAAAAAAATAAACATTACATACCAGTGCATCTGCACACATGTAGAGCTTCCAAGTTATTGCCATGGGCAAGGGTATTTGGTTTCAAGCATCTTATGGAGTGGAATCAAAGTCTGAATATTTGGGTTTCCAGACTGCCAAAGATAATTTTATTCTGGACTCAGTCCAGTGCAAAACAAATTAGGGGAATGAGAGACTGGAGGAGGCAAATGCTATCATCCACCCCATTGGCCAGTTTGATTTAATCAGCATTAGTCAGCCTGGGAACCCTGCCAAACATCTGTATTTTGCCCATTTAAGGTTTGCTTGATAACATTCAGGACAAATAAATCTTTTACAAGGATGTTTTCTGCAGTTGACTTGCTCTAAAAACTTGGAGCCCCTTCTGTGGCTGTCACCTTAACATTTTAATTGTCAACTACTTACAGGGGTGACTGTCCGTGAAATTGATTTTTTTTGTGGGGGGGAGGGAATCTGGATATGGGATGTCCTCAGTGTACATAAAGTTCCAGTGTGGAAAACATCCATTAGTGAAGAATCAATTCATTCATTAGCTTGGGGTCAGAGAGAGTTGCCTGGGGGCACTGAAAGGGTGTGCCTTGTCCAGGGACCCTCAATCACTAGGTATTAGAAGTGAGGCATGAACTTGGGTCTTCCTGACTCCACAATCATAAATTTAGAGCTAGAAAGGACCATAGAGGCCTATGAGTCTTGCTTTTAAAATTTTCACCATTCAGGAAACTTGCCCAGGTAAAGGAAATGACTTGACCAGGGTGATATTGATGGTAAGTGGCAAAGCCAGAATTTGAACCCAGATTCTGTGACTCCAAAGCCAGAACCCTTCCCACTGAACCATATTGCCTTCCTTCAGAATCCTAGAGCTAAAGGGAATATTAGAAAGTATTCTATTCAGTTCTCTCATTTTACTGATGAAGAAACTGAGGGCCAGAGAGAGGATGGGATTTGTTTAAGGTCTCATAGCAACTTAGCAGTAAAGCCAGGTCCCAGTCTGGTACTCTCTCTGCCATGACCCACTGCACAAAACAACCCATTTTTCATAGGAATATATTGAAAAGTTGTCAGCTAGAACATTCTGCCAAGACACTGCCTGAAAAGGAGGCAGCCCACCCAACTTCCCCACACTGACTCCAGCAAAACCCTGATGTTTGCATTAGACTGATCAAGAAATCCAATGAGATGGCAGCATGAGGAGTAGTTATCTGAATTGTTGCAGGAATGTGGAGGTCCTGGGTTCAAGACTTGCCTCTGTAATCATTCAGATAACTTTCTTCCACGATGCCAACCTATCCACCTTCAGAGAAACAGATGACAAGTGGAAATAAGTATAGTATTATCTTACATATATGTGTATGTTTATAGATCTCTTCATATACATACTCATATGTATGTATATATGTATACATCCACATACATACATACATATATATGTATGTATATATATATCATGCTTAATTGTAACCTTCCTTGGGGCAGGGGCATAAAGTATAAAGTACACAGCAGAGAATAAAAGAAAACCAACAAGGAAGCACAGAAAAGCTGGGCAGCTTTGAAAACAATCTGTAGTGTTTATTATACAGCTTTTCTTGAAATGGAAATTTATTGTTTTATATTGAATCCTCTCATGTTCTACTATGTATATGGCAATGCTTTTTTTCTCATTTTGTATTTAAGTTTAAAATAAATAATAGAATTTTCCAAAAAAAAAAAAAAAAAGAAATCCAATAAAAAAACTACAGTAAATCACTCTTTCTCCTAGAACTATCTATGTAAGAGGTTAGTCAGAAACTCATAGTCAGTAGGAAAGGAGCTTCCAATAAAGCCAGAACCAGTGTCAAGAGATGGGACCCACAAAGCCTTCGAGGCTCTGAGTGCAGGGACAACCAGAGTAGTGGGCTCCCTTGAGAAAGGCCAAGAATGAGGAGGATGCTCTAGGATAGGGTACCTTGGAAACCCCCTGGAGTCAGAGGGGGAGTGACTCAATGAGGATGGTGCTGATTAATGTGGCTCACTCCACAGCACTGAGACCCCCAGTCTAGAGGCTCTGACATCTCTAACACTCTCTCCTGAGATACCAGAGTGGACCCGGAAGGTCCAGCTTTTAGAACCTCAGAGATCCAGGAGAGACTAACCCTGGAGGTAGAGACTGCTGAAGAGCCCAGAGGACCACTTAGAGCTGACCATATCACTGTAAAGTGAATTAGTGGTTTGTTGTTGTTCAGTGATTTTTCAGTCTTGTCCAACTTTGTGACACCATTTGGGGTTTTCTTGACAAAGACACTGGAATAGTTTGCCATTTTCTTCTCCAGCTCAATTTACAGATGAGGAAACTGAGACAAATAGGGTGAAGTGACCTGCCCAGGGCCATATAGCTATTAAATGTCTGAGGCCAGATTTGAACTCAGGAAGATGAGTCTTCCTGAGTTGAGGCCTGGAGCTCTATTCACTGTTCCACCTAGATGCTCAAATTAGAGAGTAAGAAGCCTCAATTCATGAACTAAAACTTGGGATATGAATAAGTTAAAGAAAATGTCAAACAGTTTCAAAACTATTGAAAATATAGGGATTCCTCAAAAAAGCAGAGACTCACAGGGGAAAAAAATGTGTTTGTTTTTTTTTTTTAACAAAGGCTAAATGAAATGAAAACTCTGGAGGCAAAAATTGGAAGGAGAATACATAGCTAAGAAAAGAAAATGCTAAACCTTACTCAAGAAATGGGCCTCTGGAAACTAGAACAGACCAATCATTGAGTTCACAAGACAGTGAGACATATAAGGACAAAATCAAAAGGCTGAAAAATAGAAAAAATATAAGATATCTGATGTAATATTAATAATACTGGCATTAAAGTTTTGGTCTTTAAGCTTAAAGGTTTGCAAAGATCTTTAAAAAATATATTATTTTAATCCTCACAACAATCCTGGAAGATGGATGCTATTATTACCCCCATTTTACAGATGAGAAAACTGAGGCAGACTGAAGTGGCTTGCCCAGAGTCACACAGCTATCAGTGTTCTGAGACCAGAATTGAATTTAGATCATTTTGATTCCAAGCCCAGTTCTCTATCCATGGTACAACTAGAAACCAAATCAAGGAGAGATAATTTAAGAATCATGGAATTCACTAAAAGCCATTGTTTTTTTAAAAGCCTGAATGCTATATTTCAAGAAAGCACCAATGAAAATTGCCCCAATCTATTAGAACCAGAGGGTTAAAAAAAAAAACCTACCAATCACTTCCTGATTGGACCTCGAAGAGGAAAAGTCCCAGGAATGTCATAGCCAAAACCCAGAGTTCCCACATCAAATAAAAATATAATAAACATTCAGAAAGAAGCAGTTTAAGTACCAAAAACTACCACCAGGAATGTACAAAATCTGAAAACTCCTACTAAAAATGAGAGATCTTGGAATACGATATTTTAAAAGTCAAAAGTAACAGGTTTACATCAAGAATAATTTACCTTTCAATGCTGAGTATAATCCTATAGAGACTGGGGTGGGGAATGGGTATTTCATGGAATAGAAGACTTTCAAGTATTTCTGATAAAAATATTGGAACAAAAACAAGAGTCCAGAGACACCTACAAAGGGAAATTTATTTCAGCAGTAATTGGAATGATCTATATGACTATAGAAATAAATATCTCTTCAAAACTTCAATTTCTTCAAAAGGGCATTAGGGGATTGAATAAGAAAAACAGAGGCCCTGGGGTTATACTGGTTTTAATATGAGGGAGTGAATAGGGGCAGAGAAAAGGGAGAATAAAAGGAATATATTAGTATAGAAAAGAAGGAACTGGTAATTGCCGTTTCTCCTAATTGGGATGGTGAGGAGAATTTATAAACATGGTGGAAGGGATGGGGAGAAACAGACATTAGGTGAGCCCCACTCTTGTCTGAAATGGCCAAAAGAGAATTTGTTAAAGAAATAAACCATCCTCAACAAAGAACCAACTGGGGATTTGTTGTTATTCAGTCATGTCTAATTCTTCATGATCCCATTCGGGGTTTTCTTGGCAAAGATACTAGAATGGTTTGTCATTTCCTTCTTCAGATCATTTTACAAATGAGGAAACTAAGGCAAACAGGGATAAGTGACTTGCCCAAGATCACAGAGCTAGTGAATGTCTGAAAGCACATTTGGACTCAGGTCTTCCTGCCTCCATGCCTGGCTCTCTATCCATTATACCACCTAGCTGCCTAGCTGTTAAACTGGGGTTGGGGAGGAATTAAGAGGGAAGAAAATGTCAAGGCAGGACTAGTCCTGAGAGAAAGAAACTTCCTGATCCTGAAGGGAGGGGTTAAAAGGATAAAAAAAGAGAGAGAGAGAAGAAAAGAATATGAGGGCTTTAATTTTCCTCTTAGATGATTAGAAAATGGCTAAACAAATTGTGATATATGAATGAAATGGAATGTTGTTGTGATATAAAAAATGAAAAAAGATGATTTTGGAGAATTCTGAGTAGCATAAACTTCTGAGTAGAATGAGTAGAACAATGTATAGACCGATAGACACACTGTAAGGAAAACAGAATTGGAAGAATTTTGGTGCTCTGACTAAGCCTTTAGAGGATCTGAAGCACATTATGGACCTCCTGATGGGGTCATAGACACAAATACAGAAAGACATATTTTTGGACATAACAGAGTAAGGATTTACTTGTCATAAGATCTTTTTCTTTCTCTCAGTTTTTAATGGGGGGAAGGAGGGGAGGGATCTGGAGAAAAGTAGACTGGCAATAGTGATGCCCAAAAGGAGAAGGCCATTGTAACATTTTTTTTCAATGCATGGAAGGGAAAAGAAGAAAGCTCTGAAGGAAGCACAGACAAGCAGGCAATTTTGAAAGAAGCATGAGGAATTTAATATACACTTTTTTTTAAAGCAAACAGTATGAAACGGAGATTCACACTTTCATAAAAATCTTTTTGTGCCCTGCTATGTGGGTGGAAATGCTGTTTTTTGGTATTTAAATTTAGAATAACACTTTTTTCAAAAAGAAAACTTTTAAAAATAGCCCCCCAAAAAGTAAAGCTTCCAACTTACTTCTTCTTAATAGAGCCATGTGTTCATGTGTCTAAAGGATGTCACCTGTGGGTGGAGAAATTAAAAAAGAATGAAATCAAAACTGAAATCATAAATATATATTAAGAACTTTAGCTCCCATAAGACTCTGATGGGTAGAAGTAACTTAGTCAATCATCCCTCACCTTTCCTAATCTAGAATTTTGGAAACCAGAATTTTGGATTTCCAGGACATTATAACTCATATAAGCCCAGACCCATATCTCTTGACCTAAATTTTCTATAGATGTATTGGTCTTACAATTAACCTCTGTAATTCCCTAAGCTAATCTTTTTTTTAATGTTAAATGGGAGCAGCAAGATGGCACAGTGAATAGAGTATCAGTCCTGAAGTCAGGGGGACCAGAATTCAAATCTGCCCTTAGACACTTGACACAACTAACTGTGTGACCTTGGGCAAGTCACAACCCCAATTGCCTTGCCTTCCCCCTCCAAAAAAAATGCTAAATGAGTACATTTGGGATATCTAATACCTCCATAACAATTTCTCTAAGTCTCCTTTGCTGGATTGTCATCAGTGGTTCATGCCATAATTGTGGGTATGCCCCAAGGCTCTGTCCTGATCCATCTTCCCTCTCTCTATTCTCTCTTGGTGGTATTATCAGCTCATATATGTTTAAATGTCATCTCTACCCTATTAACTGCTCCCTAGGCATTATCTGGACCATCAAAGTCAGCACCATTGTCACCATTAGCACCATCACCGCCATCACTATCACCATCTCCATCAGCACTACCATCAGCACCAAGACAAGACCATCAATTCTTAAATCCTCAAAGTGATTCAGTTTCTGGCTTCATACTAAGAGCTACATGTAGTGATTGTTAGAGCAGGAAGGCAGCTGTTGGAGGTGAAGAAAAACAGGATATCACAGTGTACTCTATTTCTTCACACAACAAAAAATTGTGATACATTGTTGGGAAACAGTGAACTAGGGGAATGCATGGGCAGAGATTTGACTTACATAAGTTACTTTGAAAAAAACCAGCCCCATTCTTCCTTCATTGGAGGGTACCAACCTTTTGGTGTTCTTACACTTTACCACTCAGCCAACAAACATTTATTAACTAACTACTCTGTGCCTGGCAATATGCTGGGAATACAAAGACAAAATATGTTCCTTCCCTATTTCCCCTTCTTGTATATAGGGGAGGAGCGGAAGATTCTTTTGAAATAGGACTCTAAATACTCCCCTAACCTTCATTTACCACTTTAAATGGGGGTACAATGCAGATTAGTGTTTATCTGGCACCAAAGAGATTTTTGTGTGTCCTGTTGAATGTGCCTCAAATACACTGACTGGCTCTGCTCTCTCTGGGATCCTGAATGGGTGCCAGGGATATTTACTGATACTGTCATTATTTGGGAGCTTGGGGCCTCCGATCTGAGAAGTTCCTGCCTAGAAATGGGACCAACATATTATGCTAACAAGGTAAGTTCAATAACCAGAAAGACAGATCATGAAACTTCAGGACTCGAAGTAATGTGATGTTTGAATCAGTGCCTAGGTCCAAACAAGGATCACACGTGAGCCAAGACGATTAGCCAGAAGTGAGGTCTGGAGTCAGTTGTAGTATAGTTCATTGTAAATCTGCCCTGGTTAAACTCAACCATTCAATCCGTAAGCATTTATTAAGCACCTATTGTATGTTAGGCACTGTGAAAGATGCTGGCTATACAAAGATTAGAATGATATAATCCCTCCTCTCAAAGAGCTTAAATTCAGGGATGAAAATGTGTGTGTGTATATACATACATACATATATATGGCATTTCAAAAGTCTAACTGCAATTTTAGCTGCTAAAGCTTAAAAGTGCTCCAAGACTTTTTAGAACACATGATATATACCAAATAAATGCAGGAAAGCTCGGGAAGGAAGGCACTAGAAGCTGGGAAAGGCAGCAAAGGATCTATGGAGAAAGTAGTGCCTAAGTATGTGCTGAATGAAGTGAGCTATTCTATGGAGCAGAGGTGGGAAGGTAGTAGAATCCAGGTAATGGGGAATGACCAGTGCAAAGGTGTAATGACATGTGTGAAGAACAGAAAAAAGGTTAGTTTGGCAGGAGGGGGAGCAATGAATAATAAGGCTGGAAAGATACATTGGGACAGGTTATGAAGGGCTTTAAAAGCCTAACAGAAGAGTTTATATTTTATCTTAGAGGCAATAGGATGGGTAGCCAGTTGTGCAGTGGATAGAGCACTGGGTTTGGAATCAGGAATATTCATCCTCATGAGTTCAAATCCCTTCTCAGACAATTTACTAGCTGTGTGACCCTGGGCAAGTCACTTCACCTTGTTTGCCTCAGTTCCTCAACTGGAAAATGAGCTGAAGAAGGAAACGGCAAACCATTCCTGTATCTTTGCCAAGAAAACCCCAAATGGGGTCATAAAGAGTCAGACATGACTGAAATGACTCAACAATAACAACAGAGTCAATAGGGAATCACTGGAGTTTATTGAGTAGGGGAGTAACGTGGTCAGATCTGAGCTTAAGGAAAGTCACTTTGGCAGCAGTATGGAAAATGGACTATAGAATGGAAAGATTTGATGGTGGGAGACTGACCAAGAGGCCATCAAAGTAGTCCAGGCTAGAGGGTGACCTGTACTAAGGTGATGATTGTAGGAGTAGAGAGGAGGGGTTGGATGTGAGTATTGTAGTAGAGGGTTTGGAGGGAAGGACAATGAGTTCTGTTTTGAACATAATGAGTTTGAGATGACTCAGGGACACCAAGTTTGAAACATTCAATGGGATACAATTTGAGTAGTATGTTTTGTTCTGGGGACCACATTTTAGGAAGGTAACATTGATAAGTTTAGTAGCAAGGGTCAAAAATAGGGTGTTGAGCTTCACAACAATACAATGTAAGCTCCCTGAGGGCAGGGCAAGTTTTGTTTTATTTTATTGGGATTTTTTTATATGAATGTCACTCGATGCTTTAGCTATCCCTCTTATCTTTGTATTGTCTGAAATTTTGACAAACTTTGCCATTTGTACTTTTATTTAAAAAACCAATGAAATAGTTAATGAGCACAGATCCAGCAAAAATTCCTAGGACACTGATGATGATGATAAAAACAAGATCTACTGACATTAATATAGTATTTTACAGCTTGCAGAGAGCTTATAGACCAGAAGAAACTTCCTTCCATGATGACATCAAACCATCAATTTCTATTCTCTTCTTTGATGTCATGTCAATTTCCATTTTTCTAGTTGGTAGAGTGAAAAGTTTCACAGAGTGAAAAGTTAATGAAGTTGCAGAAAAATAATTTTACTTTAACTTTCATTTAATGGAAATGAAATAGGTTAACTGGTTTGTTTTTCTTTTTTCTTAGAGGGAAGAAGGTAGAGCAATTGAGGTTAAGTGACTTCCTAGGTCACACAGCTAGTGTGTGTGTGTGTGTGTGTGTGTGTGTGTGTGTGTGTGTGTGTGTGTGCTTAGTGCCTGACACCACATTTGAACTCGGGTCCTCCTGACTCCAGGGCCAGTGCTCTATTCGCTGCTCTATTCACCAACTGGTTTGTTTTTCCTTTCCTCCTTCAATAGCTTTAGCCAAATTGCCAGAAGTTGAGAGACAATATCAAAGGATTACTATCTTGATAAAAAGGTTCATTCTTCCTCTCTGGTGTGATAATTAAAAAAAAAAAATAAAAGTTCAATCCCCTCAAGCAATTTGCTGTTGAAGAAGCATTATTAAGGCTTGGCAGATTTATAAACATTATAATAGCATGCCCAAGTGGGGTAGGGGCAGCATGGCATAATACAGCAGTGTCAAACTCAAAGAGGAACAGGACCATTAATCTGTATATAATAATCCCTAAGGGCTTAATTTGAAATTGGCTTAGTTTTATTTATTTAAATTGACTTATTGACTCAGTTTCAAAAGGTAGTATCTGTTTGAACTTGTATTTTCATTTATTCTGTTAAATATTTCCCAATTACTTTTAAATCTGATTTGGGCCAAACTTAGGAGCATTGTGGGAGATATGCAGCCTGCAGGCATGTTTGACACCTCTGGTGAGCTGGACCAAAGCTAGACTTAGAGTTAGGAAGTACAGGATTTGAATTCTCCCTCAGACACTCAGGAGCTGTGTGATTATGGGTAAGCCATTTAACCTTTTCATGCCTCAGTTTCCATATAAAATGAAAAATTTGAACTTGATGACCTCTGAGGTCCCTTCTAGTACTAACTCTGCAATCCTATGAGTAAAAAAAAAGAGTTCCTGGAAGGTGTTTTGTGTCTGTGTCTGTGTCTCTTACCAAAAATATGATCCTAGTCTATACATTTCTCACAAGTGATCACCCAACCTCCCTGTGAAGACCTCCAGTGACAAGGAAATAAGTACCTCCCACTTATAGCCCATTTGTGGACAATTCCAATTGGTAGCTGGTTTTTCTGGATGCCAAATGGGAATCTGCCTCTCCACAAACTTTACCCCTTGTTCTCAGTTCTATCCTTCAAGCAACACAAGTTTAAGCTTTCTTCTGTTTGATCATCTTTCAAATATTCAGACAGTGACCATGATTTCTTGGTTTTCTCTGTTCCAGACTAAGTATATTTAATTCCTTCAACTGATATTTCCATGGCATGGTTTTAAGTCCTCTTACCATCTTGGCCATTTTCCTTTTGATGCATTCTAGGTTACACAGCCAGTTATTTCTGGGTGTGGTGCTAAGTGTCTGAGCCTGGATTTGATCCCAGGTCATCCCAACTCTGGTGCCAGTGCTCTTACTCACTGAGCCACCTGGCCACCCCAAAACCTCTCCTTAACAATTTGTTTTCTGCTTTTTGGAGGGCAATTGGGTTTAAGTGACTTGTCCAAGGTCACATGGCTAGTTTTTGTGTTAAGTGTCTGAGGCCAGATTTGAACTCAGGTCCTTCTGACTCCAGGGCCCGTGCTCTATTCACTGTGCCACCTAGCCACCCCATCAATAAGCTTCTTAAAAGGTGAAGAAAAGGCATCCAGGTTGAGGCAGCATTTAAGCTCCTGGACCAAGCCCAAATTTTGTTTTGAAATATGAAATTATAACAAGAATATTCATGGATCAATGAGCTAATATAGATAAAAGTGCTTTATAAACTTTAAAATGCTATAGAAATGCCTGCTATTCATATTATTATAGTTGGTAGACTATTTCTGTTTCTCTGTAAAGCTCTATCTTATGTCAGATAGTGAAATTTTCTAGGTTTAAAAGAAACTCCAGAGAAAGAGGAGGCACAGATACTTATAGAGTGGATGAAACCTGGGTTAAACGTACTAGGTTTTGTTTTTTTTTGTTACTACCTTCCTTTATGTTTATTTTTCATCCATTCACAAACTGCTTTTCATGTCAGTGTTGGAAGGGCAGAACGAAATGAACTTGAAAGTAACAAAATACAACCTATCCCAAAATACCCCTGGGCATTTTGTTAACCGGTAAGGTTCAGTGGGAAAAGACAACCCCATTTCTCTCTTTCTATCAAAATCCTATCTATCTTTCAAGGTCAATTTCAAGACCTTCCTTCTCAGTGAAGTCTTCCCTAACATCTCCAACTTACTCATCCCAAATGATTGCCTATATCCTGAGATTTAATCATTGAGCACCCTGGCAATTGAGAAGTTCAAATTAACTGCTTTGTAATTTATTCTATATTGTATTGATTTCATATTGTAAGTGATTCTGTATATGTTTGAGTCCCCTTTCTATTGCTCTTGTATTTAGCCCAGGAATTTGGTTTTCCCTCTGAGTTCTTTTTAAAGTTATAATTACTGAGAAAAACTGTTATTTAGCTATAATGGCAACCACACTGGCATACCCAGGATGGCTGCTAGCACAGGTTCTTAGATCTGCTTTACTAGGAAAGATAGCTGTTTAAGGGGTCAACAATCTTTTTTAATTACATTCATTACTTCAGGGGAAAAGTCAGCACCCTGAACTTCAGAGAAAATACAGAGAAATAAAAACCAACAAAGACTGCCTGAATCAACTATACACTTTACATACATCCCTAGATGGAGAGAGCCTTTACATCTGAGCAGTTGGGGAGCTCTAAACATAAGGCCATTCAGAATCTCGACTAGGGAATCACAAGATTCTTCTCATAAGTGAGCCCCTAAAGCAAATACCAACTATATACACTTCTCCATACCAGAAGGCATAACCTTTGTGACACAGTACCTAATTAGAAATTAGCAAAAGGTGTGAAAGCCTTCCTACAAGGAAGCCTCCTCTAAGCAAGCTTCCCTAATCTGCTCCATGAGGCCTATTAATAGGGAAGATCTTAAATCCCATTAACATTACATTACCATACCTTCAGCTCTTAGGAAACAAGCTGATTTCATATATTTCCACAAGGCATATTGTCCATTTCTGCCTGTCCTTGTATAATTATGGAGTGTTTTAGCCTCCCTAACAAACCCTCCTAGGAGCCCAGGAGTCTGTTAGCTCCTGGTTCACTGAAAATGTCCTCAGGATATAGATGGATCCCATAAATCAACCAAGCACTCTTTAATGGCAGAGAGGAGTAATTACTAGCCCCACCTGGGTGCTAGTCTGCTTTCCTTGATGTAACCAATCATGCTGTCCCCACCTCCATAGTGCTATCTTTGCTGTAACCAATTGCATTGTCTCCCCCACCTACCCAATTCAGTTCTTTGTTCTCTTGCACTTCCCAAAACTATATGAAGACTAGTACATCCTCCCTTGTGGTTTTTGGTCATTAAGAGAGCCCATTGACCCAGTTTATTGGTTACTGCTGGCTTTTAACTGAGGTGTAGTGAGTTAAGTGATTGACCCAAAATCTGACAGGTTGTCAGAATTCTTAATTATTTTGTACATTGTAAAGGGGGATCATTGAGCTATCCAGGGCAGGAAGGTGGTTGTATTTGTGTCCCCATTTCTGTCAGATTAAAAATTGGAGCCATGGTGATCAAGGAGTGGAGGGGTAGAGACAAAACATAACCCCAGTGATCTGAAACAGTGTGGTGCAATGGACAGAGTGCTGAACTTGAAATCATGAGATCTGGGCTCAATGCCTGATGTTGCCTCCTATATCACCTTGGGGAAATCACTTGACCTTACTGGGCCTCAGTTTCCTCAAGTATAAAATGAAATGATTGGGCTAGATGATTTCTAAGGTTTCTTCCTGGTCTATATTTTTCATCCTATGATTCCACACTGATGCCTGGGGCAGGGCAGAGTTGGAAAGATCTTTCGAGAAAATGGCAAGGAGATTTGGGAATATGAAGAATCTTTAAATGAAAGAGCCAAGGATCAGAGAAAGAAAATAAAAAGGAAATCAGTTTTTAGGACCAGAGCTTAGAGAAGGTCAGTAAAATTGTGTGTGGGAGGGTAATCTCATGGATAGCAATTTTGGAAGCAAAAACAAATAGGAGTTGGGGCCAGACTGGTCAAAGAGCTCTGGATTTAGAGGCATAAGACCAGAGTCAAAATTTGGCCCTGCCACTAGCTTGCTACCTTTGTGACAGTGGGGAAGTCTTACCTTCTCTGGGCCTGTTTCCTCAACTGAAAAATGAAGAGGTTGAACTAAATGACCTTCTAGCTCAATCTATGATCCTGCAGAAATCTAAAAGATGCTTGAAGCAATAGGTATGCCTTAGGCTGTCAGGTAGAAATATTATTACGATACATATTATATAAGTATTGGAATGAATGTGTATGAAGTGCAACATAGATATATAACATATATAATATAAATAATATACAAATTATAACCCCCAGTGTTAGTACCTGAAGAGGTAAAGGAAGGGAAGGAGATCAGCTGAAAAAGAGAGAACAAAAGGAAGGGAAGAAGGAAGTCTTTTCTGGGTCTTCTAAGGCATAAAACATGAATGAGAACCATTTGGGAGCTCACAGTGTCTGGGTATACTGGAGGTAAAATTTCAGGAATGTTGTGCCTGTTGATACGATGTCTGGCCACCATATTTCTACCATTACTGGCTAGTGCACTAAAAACTTTTTGTAAGCTTTAGAGCACTAAAGAAATTGAAGTTATTATTTATTATTGTTGTTGTTTTGTTATTATTATCCTTATTTCATTATGTGAAGAAAAGGGAATATCAGACAGAGGTCCTCTCTATGTGAAACAAGGCCATCTGGATAAAAAATCATCTGAATCATGGATCCACACAATGCCAAACATCCAGACAAAGAATTGCTTTTTGGGTCCTCCTTCATCCAGATGTTTTGTGACACACAAACACAACCAACGTGTTTTCTTTCTTTGACGAGAACTCCTCTTCAATTTGTATCTTATTCAGTCAGGACCTCATCTAGCATTTATTAGGCACCTACTAATAAGGAATGGGGAACTGAACTAAGATACAAGGAAAGGTGAAGAGTCTGCTCTCTCACCCATCTAGTTTGATCCAAGCTGGTACACAAATCCTCCCTCCCAGACAAGATGGCATTCAGTTCTTACCCAAAGACTTCAAGTAATACTGAACCCACCCTCTCCAGAGGTCACCCTGTTCCAGTCTTGGACAGCCAGTATTGTTAGGGAGTTTTCCTTATGGGCTTAAACTTGGTTCACAACTATTTCCACTCATTCTCATGGTTTGTGCCTTCAGGGGTCAAATAAACAAGTCTAATCCCGCTTCCATGTGCCAGTCCTCTGATTCATTTATTCCTCATTATTCCTCCCTTCACAACTGATATTTTCTCTTCTCTGATTTTCTTACTAATTTATCTTATAGATGTGTTTCTTATATTGGCAAACTGAAGGTAATAGAGAAAAATTGTAACATGTTAAAAGGTTTCCAAAAAATGACTCTGTGATCAGTTTAGGTCAAATGTGATGTAAAAAGTGTATCTTGACAGACCAGTGAGTTCTTTTTATTATTAATGTAGTCACCTAAGGGCTGCAGTTTTTTGGAGAGGAGAATCACTCACTAATTAAAATCAATTTTTGGAATTTCTGACTTTATCCTGCAAGAAGAAGGTAATGTAATGCAATGGTTAGCTTCAGAGTCAGAGGACCTAGGTTCAAATCCTACCTCTGATACTCTCCACCTGTATGATGCTGGGCAAGTCATTTCCCCTAATGGGCTTCATTTCCTTCTTTGGCAAAATGAGAACTTTGTAGTCCATCCCTCTCCTTTAAACCCTATTCAGTACCCAGGTCTATCTGAGTCTTAGCTGGTTTCTATGGATAAAGTCTGATCCAAATGAAAAACCAGAACCAGAATATATAGATATAGATATATAGAGATACACATATATGTGTATATATCTCTATGCACATATATACCTCTATATACATATGTATGTGTATAGATACCCATATATGTATACCTCTATAGAAATAATATATATGCATGAATATATTATAAATCAATAATGATTTCTATATAGGGAATATTGGGAACTTCCTGTGTAGAAACTCCCTTCACTGTTTCAGATAGCCAGCTCTTCTGTAATTTACAACCTTAAGAGCTGCCTGAAGCCCTAAGAGAGTAAGACTTTCTTGCCAACACCCAGTTAGTATGTCCAGAGGAAGATCTGAACCCAGGTCTACACTCCAAGACCAGCCTTTCATGCCCTACGACCTTCCCACTGCCGTATGCTGCCTCTTCCTGGATTTGCTGTTCTTGAAGAAGTGTTTTCTTTGGGCTTTGAGAAATAGGAATTTAAATTCCAAAGAAAGGCTGGTGCTGGGGATCTGACTTCAAGAGCTTAACTTCCTGAATCTACTAGCAAAATGAAAAAGAGGGAGAGAAGGCTGCAGGATAGAGTCAAACAAAGAGTGTCAAAGTTGCTCAGGAATTTCTGGTTAAGAATTCTTTTACCTTGAATATGTGGAGGGCAGGACTTAGGGCTCCTCTGTTCTGATCAGCGGCAGAGGGGAGGACACTCAATTCCTGGCCACCGCCCTTTTTGCTGCTACTGCTTCATCCAAAGATCCCATTGACAATCCCAGGGATCTGGGGGCCCCAGAGGACCAATGTTATGATTCCCAAAGGGAATTCCTTTTTCTCTGCCTTGGTTTTAGTTTACTCTGGAGCAACTCTGACTTCCTCCATGCCACTGCTGTGAGGCAGCTCGGAATTCAGACGTAGCATTGGAGGAGCCAGGCGGTCTCCTAAACTGCTTCCAGATGTGCTCTGCAGCATGCGTCCAGCTCTCCCTCATCTGCCAGGACCTCCTCCCAGATCTCCAGTCAGCCCTGGGAGTGCACAGCATGTCAACAATGAGGCTGCTCAGAAGGGGCTAAACAGGAAAAAGGCTAATGCCAGCCAGCGTGTGGCTGAGAGCTTCGTTCTTCCCTTCTGGGACTAAGGCAACTTGGAGAGAAAGAGAAAGAGATGGCAAGGGATTCTGGAAAGTAAACAAACTCCTAGCTTTCCTGAAGTTCCCTTGTTGCAAAAAAAATTCTGCCCTCTTCAATCTCTCTTCCCCTTCTCCCCCCAACCTCCCTCTCTTTCCCTATCTTCCTCTCCTTCCTTTTCCTTCTCCCTGCCTTCCTCTCTCTCTCTCTCTCTCTCTCTCTCTCTCTC
>NW_027186303.1:1158948-1247895 GCF_028583685.1 Petaurus breviceps papuanus
TCTCTCTCCCCCCTTCTCTCTCTCTCTCTCTCTCTCTCTCTCTCTCTCTCTCTCTCTCTCTCTCTTTCTGTGTCTGTCTGTTTGTCTGTCTCTCTCTCTCCCCCCTTCTCTCTCTCTCTCCTCCCTTACACACTCTCTGCCCCCTCTACTTTGTTCCTTTGTCCCCTCCTCCTCTTCTTTCTCCTCCTCTCCCTCACCCATACATACATGCAATATGACAAAATTATTCCATCAAGGCAGTAGTTGTGAAAAGAATTTTCCAGCTGGCATATTTGGGGGATGACCCACACAGGCAGCAGGCAGCCAGGGATTACTCTGAGTGCTGTTCTGTTCTATGAAGCAACCAGTTCTCAGATCCTTAGAAGATGGACAAACAGTACATACCGAGTTGGGGGCCCTTAACTGAAGACTGGATAGAGGTTTTCTGGAATAACAAAACTGAAGAACAATGAAGACTGAGAAAGACTTTGGGGTCAGGTGTCTGAGACAGAGAAACAGGGAGATGGTGAGTGGAGAAGGAATTGAGCTACAAATTAATAGAAGAAGTTACAAAGATTTCTGTTAATTCCAGTACTTAGCAAGGTTATTCTGCTCAGTTGTCTTTCTCCCAAGGACCTGCCATGGGATGAGAGACACCTTGATAACTCCAAATAGACTAGCATGTTAGAGAATGGAGGGAGTTTGCAGATTATCTAATCCAAGTGTTTTTTTTTTCTTTTTTATGTGTGAGATTTTCCCCTCTAATTACAATAAAGATAATTCTTTTTTTAATTAATTAATTTTTCATTTTTCAACATTCACTTCCATAAGATTCTGAGTTTTTAATTTTCTCCCCTACTCAAGACATCATGCAATCTGATAGGCTCTACTTATACATTCATATTAAACATATTTTCACATTAGTCATGATGTAAAGAAGAATTAGAACCAATGGGAGGAACAAGAAAGAAGAATCAAAACAAAACAACAAAAGAAAAGGAGAGCAAATAGTGTGCTTCCATCCATATTCAGACTCTAAAGTTCTTTCTCTGGATGTGGATAGCATTTTCCATCATGAGTCTTTTAGATTTGTCTTAAATCCTTGCATTGCTGAGAAGAGCTAAGTCTATCAAAGTCAGTCATCACACAATGTGGTTGTTGCTGTTTACAATTTGTAAAGATAATTTTTAACATTCATTTTTGCAAAATTTTGAGTTCCAAATTTTTCTCTCTCCCTCCCCAAAACAGTAAGCAATCTGATATAGGTTTATGTGTACAATCATGTTTAACATATTTCCACATTAGTCATGTTGTGCAAGAAGAATCAGAACAAAAGAGAAAAACCAGAAGAAAGAAAAAAATGAAAAAAGTGAAAATCGTATGTTTTACTTTACATTCAGATTCCATAATTCTTTCTCTGTATTTGGATAGCATTTTCCATCATAAGTCTTTTGGAATCCAAGCATTTTTAACCTTTTTCATGTTCTGGACCCAAATGAAGAAAACCATGGATCCCTTTTCAGAATAATATTTCTTTTTTTTTTTTAGAATATTTCTAAACACAGAAAATATAATAAATAGGATTACTAAGGAAATCAAATATTAGTGAAAATAAAGATACATCTTTTTCCTATCCAGGTTTATAGGCTTCCTGAAATCTATCTATTGACTTCTTGGAAGTCTACAGGCCCCAAGTTAAGAATCTTTGATCTGCAAAGAAAAGGGAAAAGGATATATAGGTATAAAATAGTTATAGAACTTCTTTTTTGTAGTAGCAAAGAACTGGAATTTGAGGGATACTCATCAATTGGGGAATGGCTGAACAAGTTGTGGTACATGACTGTGACAGAATGCTTTCTGTTATGAGAAATGATGAGCAGGATGGTTTCAGAAAGACATATGGAATGACACAAAAATGAAGTGAACAGAACCAGGAGAACATTGTACACAGGTAAGAGCAATGTTGTAATAATGACCAACTGTTAAAAACTTAGCTACTCTGATCAAAACAATGATCCAAGACCATTCCAGAAGACCCATGATGAAAAATATTATCCACTTCCAGATAAAAAAATTTATGAACTCTAAGTGCAAATTGAAGCATATTTTTTCACTTTATGTTGTTTGCTTTCCAATTTTTTAGGTGACATGGATAATATGGAAATATGTTTTGCGTGACTTCACATGTATAAATGATATTATATTGCTTGCCTTCTCAGAGGTTGGGGGAGAGGTGGGAGGAAAGAAGATAATTTGGAAATCAGACTTAAAATAATGTCAAAGATACAGAAAGAAAAAGAGGGAGGGTGGAGCCAAGATGGCAGAATAAAAGCATGACCTTCCCGCGTCTCTGGCTTCCACCCTCCCCAATCCATGTAAAAAGGGGACTCTAAACAAAATTTGGAGCTGCAGAACCCACAAAATGACACAGAGAAGCTAACCTCCTGCTGAGGAGAGCCCGGCAGGCCAGCAGGAATCCAGCACATCTCTCTGGGAGCCAAGCCCAGCCCCACACCAAGGCTTTAGCCCCAGGGCAGGCCTGACCAGCAGTAGCTGTGGCTATTTCCAAATTTATCAACACATAGATGCGAAGGACAAAGTGAGAGGTCAATGAAGTCTGGACTTTGGGACCAGTAAGTGGGAGTACCTGGCTTTTACCCCCAGGGCGAAAAGCCTCTGAGACTCCAGCACAGCCAGCCAGCCCCACATGGCGGCTTCAGCTCCTGGCCTGCAGAGTGTAGGGGGACCAAGCACCAGTCTGAGGGATAATCGCTCTTGTTTTAACCTGCTTGGATCTGGATTGCAGTCTAGGGTGGAGGTCCTGGGATGTGAATCCAGCTTGCCAGAGCATGTGGATACCTCAGAGAGGGCACCCATCTAATACCTCTGGCAGCTGAGAAAACCCCAGCGTTTGGGACGAAAGCTCCCCTGTCTGGTGGCAGAGTCCTACTGTGGCAAAAAGCCCAAAAGTCAAGTAATTGAGTGGCAAAATGAGCAGGCAAAGGAAACAAAGCAGACAGAAGATTCCAACATTACACTCCTATTTTGGAGACAAAAAGGAGCAAAGCATGGAACAGGAGGAAATCAGTGAAGTCAGAACTCCTGCACCAAAAGCTTCAAAGGAAAATACAAGCTGGTTACAGGCCGTAGAGGACCTTAAGAAGCAGATAAGAGAAGTGGAGGAAAAATTGGGAAGAGAAATGAGAACAATGAAAGAAAATTATGAAATGAGGGTCAACAGCCTGATTGAGGAAAATAATACCTTAAAAAACAGACTGACTCAAATGGCAAAAGAGGCTCAAAAAGGCAATGAGGAGAAGACTGCCTTAAAAAGCCAAATTTGCCAGATGGAGAAAGAATCTCAAAATCTCAATAAGAAGAATCATTGCTTCAAAATTAGATTGGAGCAAATGGAAGCTAATGACTTTATGAGAAATCAAGATGCTGTTAAACAGATCCAAACAAATGAAAGAATAGAAGGCAAGGTGAAATATCTCATGGGGAAAACCACTGACCTGGAAAATAGATCCAGGAGAGATCATTTAAAAATTATTGGACTACCTGAAAGCCATGACCAAAGTAAGAACCTAGAAATCATCCTCTAGGAAGTTCTCAAAGAAAACTGCCCTGATGTTTTAGTACCAGAGGGAAAAATAGAGGTTGAAAGAATTCACTGATCACCTCCTGAAAAAGATCCCAAAAAGAAAACTCCTAGGAATATTATAGCCAGGTTCTGGAATTCCCAGATTAAGGAGAGAATATTACAAGCAGCCAGGAAGAAACAATTTGGATATTGTGGAAACACAATCAGGATAACCCAGGATCTGGCAGCTTCTACACTGAGGGATCAAAGGGCTTGGAATATGATATTCTGGAGGTCAAAGGAGCTGGGATTAAAACCAAGAGTCACCTACCCAGAAAAACTGAGTATCATGTTTCAGGGGAAAATATGGTCATTCAGTGGAATAGAGGACTTTCAAGCATTCTTGCTGAAAAAAAAAAACAGAGCTGAATAGAAAATTTGACATTCAGATACAAGAAGCAAGAGAAGCATGAGAAGGTAAACAGGGAAAAGAAATCATAAGGAACTTATAAAGTTGAACTATTAACATTCTTACATGGAAAAACAATAATTGTAACTTATGAAACTTTTCTCAGTAGTTGAAGGGAACAGAAATATATATTTATATGAGGGTATATGGGCATATGAATACATATGTGAATGTGTGTATATATGTTTACAGGTATACATAGATAGAGGGCACAGGACCAATTTAACAGGAAGGGATAATACTTAAAAGGTGAAATTAAGAGGTGAGAGGAATATAATGAGAGGAGATGGGGAGAGACAGATTGAAGTAAACTATCTCATACAGAAGAGGCAAGGAAAAATGGTTACAATGGAGGGGAAGAATAGGAAGGCAAAAGGGAATGGATCAACCTTATTCCCATTAAATTTGGCTTGAGGGAGTGAAATACACACTAAATAGGGTATCTCACCCTTCAGGAGAGTAGGGGGGGAAGGGGATGAGAGGGGGGATGATGGAAGGGCGGGCAGGCTGGGGAGGAGGCAAGTTGGAAGCACCTACTTTTGAAAAGGGACAGGATTAAAGAAGAGAATATAACAAGTGGGAGGTGGGATAGGAGGGAGGGAAATATAGTCAGTCTTTTAAAATATATCTACTATGTTATTGTTTTGCATTAGTCACACATGTACAACCTATACTGAACTGCTTATCTTCCCAGTAAGGGTGGGTGACAAGGAAGGAAGGGAATGAATCTGGAATTGAAAGTTTTAAAATCAAATATTCAAATATATATGTGTATATAGTATTATTATTAATACCATCTTACATGTAATTGGGAAATAAGATATACAGCCACTGAGGCATAGAGATCCACTGGAAAAGTTGAAAGGGGTATGGGAGAAAATATGGGAGGGAGCAGATTGGAGGAGGGGATATCCTGTGGGACTGCTATTTTGGGGCGGTGGGTAGGGGAAAAATGGGGAGAAAATTTGTAACTCAAAATCTGGTGGAAAAGAATGATGTAAATCAGAAGTTAATAAAGCATTAAAAAAAGAAAAGAAAAGAAAAAAGAATGTAAGCTTCTTGTGGGCAGAGACTGTCTTTTTGCTTGTATGTGTATTTCTATTTTTTATTTTTTATTTATTTTTTTACATATTCCATAACATGCATATACCACAACTTGTTCAGCCATTCCCCGATTGATGGGTACCCCCTTAATTTCCAATTTTTGCCACAATAAAAAGAGCTGCTATAAACATTTTTGTACATATGGGTCTTTCTCCCATTTCTATGATCTCTTTAGGATATAACCTTAGGAGTGGTATTGCTGGATCAAAGGGTATGAAAGTATTTATAGCTCTTTGGGCATAATTCCAGATTGCTCTCCAGAAAGGCTGGATCAGTTCACAACTCCACCAGCAATGCATTAGTGTTCCAATTTGCCCACATCCTCTCCAGCATTTGTCATTTTCCTGTTTTGTCATCTTAGCCAATCTGATTGGTGAGATGTGGTACCTCAGAGTTGTTTTGATTTGCATTTCTCTAATCAATAATGAATTAGAGCATTTCTTCATATGCTTTTAGATATCTTTAATTTCTTTCTCTGAAAACTGCCTGTTCATATCCTTTGACCATTTATCAATTGGGGAATGACATGTGTTCTTATAAATTTGACTCAATTCTTTGTATATTTTAGAAATGAGTCCTTTGTCAGAGACATAGGTTGTAACGATTCTTTCCCAATTTCCCACCTCCCTCTTAATCTTGGTTACATTGGCTTTGTTTGTACAGAAGCTTTTCAATTTCATGTAGTCAAAATTATCCATTTTACATTTTATAATGTTCTCTAAGTCTTGTTTAGTCATAAAGTCTTTCCCTCTCCACAAGTCTGATAGGTAAACTATTCCTTGTTTTAGGAGACTGCAGTTTCATCCTTTATTCTTAGATCATGCACCCATTTAGACTTGGTTTTGGTATATGGTGTTAGATGATGGTCTATGCCCAGTTTCTGCCATACTATATTCCAGTTTTCCCAGCAGTTTTTGTCAAATAGTGAGTTCTTATCCCAAAAACCAGGGTCTGGGTGTTTATCAAACAATATATTACTATAGTCGACTTCTGAATCTCGTGTGCCTAATCTATTCCATTGATCCACTCTATTCCTCAGCCAGTACCAAGTAGTTTTGATGACTGCTGCTTTATAATGCAGATTGAAGTCTGGTATAGCTAGTCCATCTTCCCTAGCATTTCTTTTCATTAATGCCCTTGATATTCTGGACCGTTTATTCTTCCAAATGAATTTTGTTACTATGTTTTCTAACTCTATAAAGTAGTTTTTTTGGTAAATTAATTGGTTTGGCACTAAATATATAATTTAATTTAGGTAAAATTGTCATTTTTATTATATTAGCTCGACCCAGTCATGAGCAATTAATATTTTTCCAATTAGTTAGATATGACTTTATTTGTGTGAAAAGTGTTGTTGTGGTCATATAGGTCCTGGGTTTGTTTTGGCAGGTAGATTCCCAAATATTTTATAATGTCTACAGTAACTTTAAATGGGATTTCTCTTTCTATCTCTTGCTGTTGAATTTCATTGGAAATATATAGGAATGCTGAGGATTTATGTGGGTTTATTTTATATCCTGCAACTTTGCCAAATTTATTTATTGTCTCAAGCAGTTTTTTACTTGATTCTCTAGGATTCTCTAAGTATATCATCATATCATCTGCAAAGAGTGATAGCTTGGTCTCTTCTTTGCCTAATTTGATTCCTTTGATTTCTTTTTCTTCTCTAATTGCCACTGCTAACATTTCTAGTAGGAGATTGAATAAGAGGGGTGATAGTGGACACCCTTGTTGCACCCCTGATCTTATGGGAAATACTTCTAGCTTATCCCCATTACATATAATACTTGCTGATGGCTTTAAATAGATGCTACCTATTATTTTAAGGAAGGCTTCATTTATTCCTATACTTTCTAATGTTTTTTAATAGGAATGGATGTTGTATTTTGTCAAAAGCCTTTTCTGCATCTATTGAGATGATCATGTAGTTTCTGCTAGTTTTATTGATATGATCAATTATACTGATGGTTTTCCTAATATTAAACCATCCTTGCATGCCTGGAATAAATCCTACCTGATCAAAGTGTATTATTATTGAGATAAGTTGCTGTAGTCTTTTTGCTAGTATTTTATTTAGATTTTTTTTGCATCTATATTCATGAGGGAGATTGGTCTATAATTTTCTTTCTCTGTTTTATCTCTTCCTGATTTAGGTATCAGTACCATATTTGTGTCATAAAAAGAATTTGGTAGGACTCTTTCTTCACTAATTTTCCCAAATAGTTTGTAGAGTATTGTAATCAATTGTTCTTTAAATGTTTGATAGAATTCATTAGTGAATCCATCTGGCCCTGGAGATTTTTTCCTAGGGAGTTGACTGATGGCTTGTTCAATTTCTTTTTCTGAGATGGGATTATTTAAGCAATTTATTTCCTCTTCAGTTAATCTGGGCAACTTGTATGTTTATAAATATTCATCCATTTCCCTAAGATTGTCAAATTTATGTGCATACAATTGGGAAAAAGAATTCCTAGTTATTGTTTTGATTTCCTCTTCATTGGAGGTAGATTCACCCTTTTCATTTTTGATACCCATAATTTGGTTTTCTTCTTTCTTTTTTTTTTTTATCATATTGACTAAGGGTCTATCAATTTTGTTGGTTTTTTCATAAAACAAGCTCTTGGTTTTATTTATTAATTCAATAGTTTTCTTAATTTCAATTTTATTAATCTCTCCTTTGGTTTTCAATATTTCTAATTTAGTGTTTAATTGGGGATTTTGAATTTGTTCTCTTTCTAGGTTTTCCAATTGCATGCCCAATTCGTTGAGCTCCTTTTTCTCTAATTTAATCATGTATGCACTCAGGGATATAAAACTTCCCCTAAGAACTGCCTTTAATGTATCCCACAAATGTTGGTATGTTGTCTCATTATTATCATTCTCTTGAATGAAATTACTGATTGTTTCTATAATTTCTTGTTTGACCCACTCATTCTTTAGGATTAAATTGTTTAATTTCCAATTAGTTTTTAGTCTGTCTTTCCATGGCCCTTTATTGCATATAATTTTTATTGCATCATGATCTGAGAAGGATGCACTTAATATTTCTGCCTTACTGCATAGAATTGTGAGGATTTTATGCCCTAGAATGTGGTCAATTTTTGAGTATGTGCCATGAACCGCTGAGAAGAAAGTATATTCCTTTTTATCCCCATTCAGTTTTCTCCAGAGATCTATCATACCTATCCTCTCTAAAATCCTGTTCACCTCCTTAACCTCTTTCTTGTTTATTTTGAGGTTGGATTTATCAAGTTCAGAGAGGGGGAGATGAAGGTCTCCCACTAGTATAGTTTTTCTATCTATTTCTTCCTCTAATACCTTTACTTTCTCCTCTAGGAATTTGGATGCTACACCACTTGGTGAAAATATGTGAAGTAATGATATTGCTTCATTCTTGATGGTGCCTTTTAACAGGATAGTTTCCTTCCTTATCTCTTTTAATTAGGTCAATTTTTGCTTTTGCTTTATCTGAGATAATGATTACTAACCCTGCTTTTTTTACTTTAGCTGAGGCATGATATATTTTACTCCAGACTTTTACCTTTACCCTGTGTGTATCCCTCTGTTTCAGATGTGTTTCTTGTAAACAGCATATTGTAAGATTATGATTTCTAATCCATTCTGCTATCCATATTCGTTTTATGGGAGAGTTAATTCCATTCACATTTACAGTTATGATTGTTATCTGTTTCTTTCCCTCCATCCTATTCCCGCCCCTGTTAATGTTCATATTTCCCCCCCCCATTCTGCCTTCCCCCCATTAATAGTTTTCCTTTTGACCACTACCTCCCTCAGTATTCCCTTATCAGCCCCCCTCCCTTTTCGTCCCCTTTCCCCTTACTTCTTCCCTCCCTACAAACCACTCCCACCCCACTTTAGTAGCCCTTTCCCCCTTCTACTACCTGTAGGATATTTTTATACTTAATGAAGTATGTTATTTCTTCTTTGCACCAAGAGTGACAGGAACAAATCTCATGAGAAGCTTCTCTACCTCCCCTCTTTCCCTCCAAAATGATACTTTTTGTGTTTCTTCTCCATAGAGTCCTATGCTTAAGTGATTGTTATTCCCTCCTTGTAACAGAACCAATGAGGGAAAAGCTCATATGATTCCCATCTCCCTCCATTCTTTTTCTCTGCTATACAGTTTTTATGCCTCTATGTGTGGCATAATTTACCCTTTTCCACTTCATTCATTCCCTTTCTTCCATTGCAGTCCCTTTGTAGCCCTTAATAAGATTTTTTTAAATCATCATTTTGTGTATTTTATACTCATACCCTCTACTTGTCTATAACCAGTTTGCTCTTATCAAATAGCAGGGTTTGTGTGTGTTTTTCCTTGTTTACCTTTCTAAGTCACTGTTGCATCTCATAATTGGAGGTTGAATTTTCCATTGAGTTCTGGCTTTTTTATCAAGAAGTTCTTGAACTCTGTTATATCGTTGAATGACCATCTCTTTGCCTGGAAGAATATGCTCAGTCTCGCTGGGTATGTGATCCTTGGTTGTAACCCGAGCTCTTTTGCCTTCCAGAAAATTATATTCCACTGTCTCCGATCTTTCAGTATAGAGGCTGCCAAATCCTGTGCAATACTCACTGTGGACCCTCAATATTTGAATTGTTTCTTTCTGGCCGCTTGTATGTGTATTTCTAGCACTTAGCACAATGCCTAGCACAGAGTAAGCATTTGATAAATGTTACCTTTTGGGGAAAAAAACACTTTAATATGATCCAAGCACTTTACTTATGGGGCAAACAGAATTGAATGGGATCAGTCATCCAAGGTCATGTTGTTTGTGATGGTGAATCACAGCTAGAACTTAGGAAGAGAAGGAAGGTGCAAAGAGGCCACTTTTGGCCTGATATCAGGATTTTATCCCTATTGATATTATCCCTAATGATAATAGCTATCATTTCTATTACACTTTAAGGTTTGTAAAGTACTTAAATATTTCATTTGGTTGTCACAATAACCTTTGAGATAGGTACTACTATTATTCTCATTTTTAAGATGAGGGAACTGAGGCAGATAGAGGATAAGTGACTTGCCCAAGGTGATCATACATTAATAAATGTTCAAGGCTAGACTTGAACTGAGGTCTTGCTGATCCCAGAATTCCAACCCAGGTTCTCTGATCCTAGATCTAACACTCACCCCTGTACTATACTATAGTAGCCCCCTAAAACTTTGCTATAGCTCTTTTCCAAACTCCTGGTCCCATATTTCTCCTTCATTTTCATTACTTTCTACTACATCTAAATTATTAGACAATTTCCAGTTAGGAGGCCCAGACTCAATATATGGATTGGTTGTATACCTTCTAAGAATGTCATAGCCTTGAATTAGCATGCTGTGGTCTTCTCTAACAAATCTTCAACATATCTGTGATCTCACTGGTGCAGGTATTCTCTTCAGTGGTGCAGATTGAAACTCATGTATGCCTTCAAATGCTGGAACCTATGATCCACTTCCTCCCCTAGATCCTCCAAAATGTATCTACACAATGAATAGGAAACTTTCACCTAGGTCTTGTCATGTTATGGGTACAAGAGTCCCACTCAGGTTATCTATCCATTATCTCACATTCTCCCTACATGCCTGTCTCATCATTTATTCCCAAGATACATCTCTTTTATACCTTTTACATTACTTCTTGTATACAAGTCACCATTGGTGATGTTACAGTCTGATTACACCCATTATGTACCTGTCCATTGCCTCTTTTTTTTTTTTTAAAGCAATCTGGGTTAGGTAACTTGCTCAAGGTTACACGGCCAGTTATTTCTGGGTGTAGTGCTAAGTATCCGAGCCCGGATTTGATCCCCAGGTCATCCCGACACTGGAGCTGGTGCTCTTACTCTCTGAGCCACCTGGCCGCCCCTGTCCATTGCCTTTTGCAATTTTGATTCTTCAAAAGCTGTGGTGTTTAATGACTCCCAAATAGTATCAAGAGAAAAATACTGGTATATTCTCTATTGTGAAAAAAAAAAAGTGGAAAGAGGAGGGTTGGAGAAACTTTTAGTGATCTTCCAACTTGTTAATGCTCTCTTTCTTCTCATATTATTAATATACTTATCTACTTATGTGTTGTCTCGACTTAGTAGAATAGAAATTCCTTGGGGACAAGGACTGTTGTTTTGCCTTTATGTTCCTAGTGCCTAGCAAGGCAAATTTTCTCTCCCTCTCTCCCACCTCATTGGAATAAAGGAAAAATAAAAGCAAAACCTTTAAACAGATATGCAGAGTAAAGTAAAATTAATTCCTGCATGAGCCATATAATATACACACATACACATGTATGCACATACATATATACAGATACACACACTCTTATTATCTATTCTCCACTCCATTACCTTTCCTTCAGGAAGTGAGGGATATGTTTTATCATGGGTCCCCTGGAATCATGGTTGGTCACTGCATTGGTCAGGTTCTCAAGTTTTTTAAAGTTTGTTGTTTTTATATTGTTGTTGTTACTGTATAAGTTCCTTTCCATGTTCCACTTACTTCACTCTGCATCAGTTCATGCAAGTCTTCCCAGGTTTCACTGAAGCTGTCCTTTTAATCATTGTTTATGATACAATGGTGGAGTAGATTAGATTTGGAGACAAGGAAAACCCAGACCAAAAGGTCCCCTTCTAAGGCCCTGTTCAGCTTTACCTCTATGATCCTATAAGCCTCTGAAATCTTTTCCAAATCTAAGATTTAATGAAGAATTTCAATGGCAAATTTTTCATACAATTGGTTTTTCAAGTGCATGGATGTTGATTTTCTTTTCATGGTATCTAAAAATCAAAGGAATTAGAAGAGATCATAAGAATTTTAGATTCTGTTTGAATATATATGTTTGACTTTTATTGTAAAGTTGATTTCATTAGTGTGCCCACACCAATGAAATCATAGATGCTTGAGGGATAAAGTTAATTAAATTTTAAAAGTTAAAAAAATTAATATAGCCACAAATATTTCTGAAGGTACCTACTATATGCAAGGCACTGAGAATACAGAGAAAATAGAAAGTAGAACCTGCCCTCAAGGAGCTTAGATTCTATTGAAGGGATATAACTTGTATAGGATAAGTAAATCCAAAGTAGAACCTAAGTAATACAACAACAATGGCTGGCATTTATAAGGCTCTTTAAGGTTTGTAAATTGTTCTTATAAACAGTATCTCATTTTATTCTCACAACCACCCTGGGAGGAAGGTACTATTATCCTCATTTAACACAGAGCTTCTTAAATTTTTTTTTTTCTGCTAGCAACCTCTTTTGGAGTTTTGTCAGTGTTCATTGGTGTTGTGATGTGACAGTATGTGCAGTGTGCAAAGTGCGCATGCTGTGTGTTCAGAACAAAGGTTGTTTCAGTGAAGTTGCAGGTTACAACATGGGTAAGCACTGCCAGAAACACCTCGGATTCGTTATGTCTTTGATTTTCAATTAATTTTTGGTCATTGCGCATTCAGAAACCTTTTACTACTGCCAAATTTTTCAAGACCCCATATGAGGTCATAACTCATAGTTTAAGACAGATGAGGAAAATGAAAAAGAGAGGTTGTAATTTTCCCCTAAGTGTCTGAGGGAGGATTTGAACCAAGATTTATGATTCTAAGTTCAACACTCTACTCACTGTGCCACCCAGCTACTGCATACAATATCAGTTCAAATGTAGAAAGCTTAAACACATCAGGCATTCAAGAAAGGCCTTGTGGGAGATACTTGAACTGTACTTTGAAGGAATCTGAGGCTCCTAAAGGCAGAGGTGAGCACAATCCTGTGGCTAAACCTTTAGTGCCAACTACCACATGTAGTACAAATAGAAAAATCAATCATTCACTTTTTACAAGTGACCTTTGGCCTTATATTTGCTGAATTGTGTCGATAACAGCAGTTTATGGGGATGGGGCAAAGTTATAAATAAGAGATAAAGTGAACAAGAAGAAAAAGAAGTATTCTACCAGAAGGCAAGAATTGCCACATTGGGTCATACTCATGATATAAGACTCAGGGTTATGTCTCCCAGAATGCCACAGAAGGACATTTGTTCCATGAAGGACATGGCTATTCCCCTGATAACTCAGTCAATAAACACTTATGTAGTATCTATTATGTGCCAGGCACTGTGATAAATAGTTGGGTTGCAAAGAAAGACAAAAGACAACCCCTACTCTCAAGGAGCTCACAGTCTAATGATATGAATATCAAAAGAATAGGACTTTTGTCCCCAGACATACTAGTTTCTCTTAAAATGGGGGGTAAGTGAGAAATTATACTTTTATATTTGTCTTAAATTCCTTTATTTTTCCAGTTATTGTGTTTATTTTTCTTCTATTATAGAATTTTTCCTAGCATTCCATTTTTAAAAAAAATTTAGTATTTTATTTTTCCCTGGTTACATGTAAAAACAATTTTTGACATTCATTTTTAAAACTTTGAGTTCCAAATTCTCTCCCCTCTTCCCTCCCCACTACAGCCCCCTCCCTAGATGGCAAGCAATTTGATATAGCTTATACATGTATAGTCATGCAAAACATTTCCATATTAGTCATGTCATGAAAGAAAACATAAACCAAAGAGGGGGCAAAAACTCAAGAAAAATAAAGTTAAAAAAAAAAGTATGCTTCAATTTGTATTCAGACACCATCAGTTCTTTCTCTGGGGGTGGATAGCATTTTTCATCATAAGGCCTTCAGAATGGTCTTGGGTCATTGTATTGCTGACAATAGCTAAGTATAATGTTAATGGAATAGGAATATCTTCACTTTCCATTAATAGGTCTATGTGACCACATGTATCCCCTTTTCCCTTAGAACAGGAGCAGTGTTCCCAGGTCAAAAGCTACACAGGTATTTTAATCATGACATCTCGCTGCTTTCATAGCTGTGATTCATCTTGAATCATACAAAGCCCATTGAGGGGAGGAACTTACCTAAGGAGGAGCTTGCTTAGAGGGAGGCTTGCTTCTAGGAAGATTTTCACACCTTTTGTTATTAAGCTAATTAGACACTGAGTCCTGAGGGTTGTGGTGCCTTTTGGCTCTAAGCCTATTAGTTGAAAACTATATATACTGGGAGATTGGTATTTTACTTTGGGGGCTCGCTCATGAGAAGGATCTTTTGATTCTCTAGACAGGACTTTGAGCAGCTGTTTGTTAAGGGAGGGGAAAGGGGAGGGGGGGAGACTACTTAGGTGTTGGTGCTCTTCCAGTCCAATGGTGTATGTAGGCGATTGTATTATTCTGTTTAGACAGTTGGAGCCCTGTGTGTTGAATTCTTTCTTGGATACTCCTTTCTATTTATCTGTCTGTTAATTAAAGTAAGATCACTAACCCCTTTAAAGCTGTCTTTCCTTTAGAAAAGCAGATCAAAGAACCTGTGGTTGCTAATACACTAAGTCATTCACAGCTAATCATCAAAGTAACATTGCTGTTACTTTGTACACAGTACATTTCATTTTGCATCAACTCATGCAAGTCTTTCCAGGTTTTTCTGAAAGCATCCTGCTCATCATTTCTTATAGCACAATAGTATTCCATCATAATCGCATATTACAATTTGTTCAGCCATTGCCCAATCAATGGTCATTCTCTCAATTCCTAGTTCTTTGCCTCCAGAAAAGAGCTTCTCAGAGCCAGAAGCTTCATCACAACCCTCCTGACTCAGTGCCTAATCAACTTAATACCAAAAGCTGTAAAAGCCTTCCTACAAGCAAGGCTCCCCTAAGCAAGCTTCTCTTAATGGGCTCCATGTGAGGCCTATTAACGGGCAGGGAAGATCTTATATCCCATCAACATTACAACAAAACTAGTATACACACACATAAACATATATATTTGTTTTTGAAATCTCCTTTATAGGTATAATTCACTGACAGATTTTCACAGTTACCCACAGCTGTGTTTTGTCTGAGCTATGCCCACAGTTTATAGATGTTCTGTGATTGTTATTGTTTAGTGGGGGAATTTGGAGGGAAAATAAAATTTTTTATTGAAGAAAATATTAATTTAAAAATCTTTCTCTTAAATATGGTGTAGTTTTTCTGCTGGACTCCTTATAGAGCCTTAAATCTGTGTCCTGTCTGACCCTGGCCCCCAAGGCAAACAATTCTGGCATCTGTTTTAGGGATGGGAAGCCCCTAAATCCCAGGAAAGCTTCAAAGCCTGCAGGGTCCTTCTCCAGACAAAAGAGAAGGAAAAAGACCAGGACTGAGGGCTGAGGCTTCTCCCCACTAATCAATTAACTTATGATAAGTATAGCTGGAACTCTCCATTTTTGCTGGAAACTCTCACATTCTTTATTAGCTTCCTGGTTTTGTGTCCAGGGGCAGGGAACCTGCCTCACCCAATCCAAATAGACTTCTTGAAGTAACTGGTTGAAATACTTAACTGAGTCAAGAAGCTAGGGTTTCCTCACACCTAGTGAACAATGGAAGTGTGTTCTTTCAGGGGGAAAAAAGTCTCATTATAAACAGAAACAGTTAAAGTAGCACCCTTAGAAAAGAATAAAGGCAAAGTGGGTGCCTGTCAATTGGAGTTTGACTGAGAAAACTCTGGCATATGAATGTAATGGAACAACATTGAGAATCATAAGAAATGCTGAAATGTAGAATTCAGAGAAAAAGTGGAAAGATGTATATGAACTGATGCACAGCAAAATAAGGAGAGACAATAGGATACAATGACTGCAACAAGGTAAATGAAAAGATCACTTAGAGGCAGGCAAAATGTATCTGGAAAAGGAGAAAATAAAACATATCTCTCCTCTCTCACAACAGAAGGGAGGGAGACTCCTAAGGCAGAATACTGTATCTATTATCAGATAGAGTCACTGTGTCAAATGTTGTTACTTAATTGTTTTTCACTGTTACAATGATTCAAAGTGGGTGGTGGGTGAAAAATTACTGTGACAAAGATAGAATGCATCAAAATGTATTTTAAAAATAAGATAAAACGAGGACTGGATGATCATCTAAGGTTCCTTCTAAATCTAAATTCTATAATCTCAAGTATTGACTAGACTAGGAGTTCTGAACCTATGGCTTCTATGAACTGGTTGTTAAACAATGTTTTGGTTGGACATAGCTGTTCACACTAGCAATGCCTGCCTCTAGGGGAAACTGAGGCTGGTAGATCGCTTGAGCTCAGGAGCTCTGTGCTGAATTGGGTTAAAGCCACTCTGGTTGCTTGTAGAGGGCTTAAAACTTTAAAATTTCAGTGTGGTGGGATACAAACACCAGAGAGCAGGAATGCATGGAACCCAGGTTCAAATTCTGACTCTACCACTTAACTACCTGTATAAACTTGGCCAAGTCATGACCTCTCTGGGCCTCAGTTTTTCCCTCTGTAAAATAAGGTTTGAACTAGAACACCCCTACATCTCTGATTCTACATTCTTTATCCTATGATGAGGTGCCTAGACCCCTTCTTGAACAGTCATTTGCTAATTATTAGGCCAAACCAGTTTCAATGGGCATTTGAACTTAACAATTTCATTTTCCCATTCCAATGGCTCCAATTCACTCTCAGATAACCAGATGTAGTTAGTGAACAGGTAGGTCTTTCAGTCTTTCCAGGGATCCAGAATGAGAAGAGCTTGAAGTCTAGTCTGTACAATCACCGGTAATACTAAGCTAAGGGTCCTTTGATTGATGTCCTCATACCTATAGCTAGCACAGAAAGGGTTTCTGTGAGTCCACCTCAGGCCTGACCAAAAGCAGTCATAAAGGAATCCTGGAACCAGTTGCTTGACTGGCCAGCACAGACGAAGCCAACCTTTTCATACACTGTGACCAGGTTCCCAGGATAAAACAAGGCAGCTTCTCTTATCTTGTGAATGTGGACATGGGTAAGAATCACGGGTAGTTGGAGTGGTGGAAACAAAGATGGGCTGAGAAACCTAGTGTTGGAAGGCATTTCCAGATTGATGAGACTGAAGATACAGTTGGAGTACTGAGCTTCTTCTAAGGTTCAAGCCCCATCTCCAAGACTACTGCCCCGAGGTACCCCTGCTCCTCCCCACAATAATTACCTCCTGTGTTTTCCACTGCAAACATATTGAGGGAGAAGGCGGAGGCTTGGTCTTTCTTCTTCCCCCTTGCTTTACTCTCTCCTGTCAGGTGATTCCAATCTCCTCTCCCTTCTTCCCTTTAGACAGCCTGACCCCATCACCTTCGTCTCCTGAAAGACCCCTTTGTCACTTGACTCCCCTCCTCGGGGATCTGTCACAGCTGACAGCCACACCCTCCCCCTCTTTCGTATCTCCCGAAGCCGAAGCCCAGGGGCCTGAAGTTCCTCCTTTGTTTCCATCACCTTTGCCTCTTTCCTGGACTGCTCCTGACCTGCTGCCCACACTTAGTTATCTGGAGCTCCTCCTCCTCCCTCCCTTCTTCCTCTTCACCTTTCCCTTCTTCCTCATCACCTTCCCCTCCTTCTGTCAGCTTGCCCATCACGTGGCCTCTGCCTGGAGGCTCCCAGGGCTCCTCCCTCCTCCCCTATCACCTTTCCCCTTCTCTGCCTCCCCCCCTAGGGCGGGGCTTCTTCCTCCTCCCTCCTCTATCACCTTCCCCACTCCCAGCCTCCCCCTAGGACGGGCTCCTCCTTCACCCCTTCTCTCCTTCACCTTCCTCAGCCTCCCCCTAGGGCGGGTTCCTCCTTCCTCCCTCCTCCCCTATCACCTTTTCCCCTCTCTGCCTCCCCCTAGGGCGGGGCTTTTTCCGCCTTCCTCCTCCATCATCTTCCCCACTCCCAGCCTCCCCCTAGGGCAGGACTCCTCCCTCTTTCACCTTCCTTCCCTCCCTCTTCCTCCCCACCTCTCCCCTTCTTCCCCATCCTTTCCTTCCCTTTCACAGCCCCGCCCCTCCCATGGCCCTCAGGGGGCGGGGCCTCGGGCTCCTCCCCTCTGGCGCCCCGCCTCCCCCTCCCTCGGGTCGCTCCCCCCGCCCCTGGCCCGCGGGCCCCGCCTCCCCAGACGAGGTGAAGAGATGGAGCGGCGGCCGGGGCGCTGTGCATTGTGGGGCCGCCGAGGGGGCGGGGGTGAGCAAGATGGCGGCTCCCTCCCTCCTGAACTGGAGGCGGGTTTCCTCGTTCACGGGGCAGGTCCCCCGCGCCCGGCACGGGCACCGGGCCGTGGCCATCCGGGAGCTCATGATCATCTTCGGCGGAGGCAACGAGGGCATTGCGGACGAGCTGCACGTCTACAACACGGGTAGGCGGTGGTTGGCCCTGGCGGGCGGGGGCGCGGGTGGGGGCGGGGGCGCTGACCCTGGAACTGACCCTGGGCTTGACCTTGACCCGGGCCCGGGCACGTCCCCTCTGTCACGGTTCCTGTCGGGCCCTGCGCTGCTCCGCGTCGGGCCCCAGTCCCCGGGGTGGGCGAGGCCCAGCCGGGCCCCCAGCACCCCTAGACGCAGTCAGGCCCGTCCCCCGCAGCCGGGAGCCGGCCTCGACGGGTTGGGGCAGCCACCGAGCCTCGGTTTATCCGTCTGTAAACTGAGGGGCCGGCCTCGAGCTGAGGGCCTGCCAGTGCGGCGCCCACATCCGAGCCTTAGTTTACCTGTTTGTAAACCGAGGGGCCGGCCTCGACCTAAGAACCCGCCAGTGTGGCGACACCCCAAGCCTCAGTTTACCCGTCTGTAAACCGAGGGGCCGGCCTCGAGCTGATAGCCCGCCAGTTCTGGGATAATCCCCGAGCCGCAATTTCCCCATCTAAAACGAGGACCAGGCTCTGAGAACCCGCCAGTTCCATGAGCCTCAGTTTCCCCATCTGCAAACGAGAGGGGCGGCCTCCAAGATGGGGAGACTCGCTTCCTATCGCAAGGAAACCGCACTTGGCTTGGAGTCGGGACGACCTAGGTTCCAATTCAAACTGGCTGCTGCCCTCATTTAAGGACCCTCTTATCTCTAAACCTCTGAGCCTTTGCTTTTAATTATCTATTAAAACACCTTCACCCCGTCTTCCTGCTCAAGCTCCCCACCCCCAACTCAGAGGCTATTTGGTCCTCATCTCAGAGGCCCAGGAGGTGGAAGTGATTTGCCCAAATTCAGCCAGGTAGGTAGTGGCATGATGAAATTTGAATTCAGGTCCTGGGACTCCATAGCCAGTGTTCTTTCCATTCATCAAGCTGGCTCTCAAATTCTGAAACCTGGGGGGATTTCATGTCCTGAGAGCTTTCAGTTGAGCTCTGACAGCTGGGAAAGAAGAGATGAGGCTGAGGTTCAGCTGTGAGCTGGTCTAGCTCCAGAGCCAAGGGGCTGGCAGAAGGGACCCAGGCTGGCTCTCCAGCAAATCACTGATGTCCCCAACCAGAAGGGCCCGCCTCTGGGAGACTGGCCCTCCCAGGAGAGGAAGTGAGGCTTTTTAATTTTTTTTTTTTTGCTCTCTTGCAAATGTTCCATGCATCGGGAAGGAAACTATTTCTTTCTCCCTGGCGGTTTGTGCGAAAGGCTAATGGCTTGTATTATCTGCCACCTGTTTCATCACCAGTGACTTCTTCTGGCTAGGCTGCGAATTCCTGGATGAAATAAGCTGTGTTGGGAGAGGCTGTCGTGAGATGTGGATTGAAGGGTACACTGGGATTTTTTGTCTTGGATTTTTGTCACTTAAACTGAGTGACTGCAAATCTATAGCCTCTGGCTATTTAGATTTATCTGTACACAGAGTATCTGCACCTAACCTTCATTTACCTACCCTACCTTTTAATTGTCTACAAACAAAGGGTTTGGTTGAGGTATCTATCTGCATTTCAAAGACCTGTGCTTGTTTATACATTGCAAAGGGGGAGTAGAGTGGAGGGAAAGGACTTTGCTTTGTGGATTGAGGCCTAGCCTTAGAGCCCTGGAAATTTGGGAAGAATCTTGGGATCCGTTCGGTCTCAGCCATTTGCTAGTTATGTGACCTGTAGGGTCTCAGTGTTCTCTTTTGTAAAAAGAGGTGTGGGGGGGCCAGGTAGCACAGCAAGTAAGAGCACCAGCTCCAGTGTCGGGATGACCTGGATCAAATCCAGGCTCAGATACTCAGCACCACACCCAGAAATAACTGGCCGTGTAACCTTGAGCAAGTTACTTAACCCCGATTGCTTTAAAAAAAAAAAAAAAGAGGTGTGGAGATAGGTGCCTTCTGATATCCCTTCAATCTCTAGAGCTGTGGTTCTGTGGCATATACTGGCACTGAATGTGGACAAATCACTTAATCTTTCAGTACCCTGGGTAACACCTGAGGATATTATAGACCAGTTGCCTGAGCTTTGATGAGTACAGGGAAGTTCCTTTATCCCCTCTCCCTCCCTCCCTTCCTCTTGCTTTCTTTCCTTCCTTCTCTCCTCCCAATTCATTTATTTTATTTTTCCATTTTATCTTAAATTAAAAAGCATTTTCTCTCACTCCCTTCCAACTTCAATTTGAAAGGAAAAAAATCTCTCGTGACGAATTAGAGTCAGGCAAAAACAAATTCCCTCATTGACCAAGTCAAGAAATGTGTGGCTTGTTCCACATCTTGTAGTAGAGGGAGATTTCACACTGGGAGCTCTCCCACGTGATGAAATCACAGGTTCAGGCCACCTCCATTCACTCAGCTGGTGCTGTGATTTTAATTGGATTCCTTTTTTTTTTTTTCTTAAATAGTTACAAATCAGTGGTTCCTTCCTGCTGTTAGAGGTGATATTCCTCCAGGCTGTGCTGCCCATGGGTTTGTTTGTGATGGCACCAGAATCCTAGTCTTTGGAGGAATGGTTGAATATGGAAGATATAGTAATGAGCTCTATGAATTACAGGTGAGCACGGCTTGTTTTCTGTGAGGTTCTCCCCCAATGTTGGGAAAGCTTCAAGATTATAAGTAGTTTGCAAATTCTTTTTATAAATAGCAAATGTTTCCATTTCAGGAAGCATCTATTTGTCCTATGGTTAGAAACATGTTACAAATGTTAATTCTGTACTCAGATTTTAGGCAACTATTTTGCTGTTCATTTTATTTCAGTTAAACCACATCTCTATCCCTCTTCAATAGCTTCCTTTGGCTTTCATTTGTACCTGGAAACATGGGCAGTGTATATAAGGCAAGGATGCTGAAGCATTCATTGATAACTATCACAGAAGGGCAAAATATATCCATTTGTAAACAATCCTTTTGAAAAATGGTTTCAGGTGCCCCATTTTACTAGGCATTTGGGACAGAAATGTGAGACTAAGAAATTAGAGAAGCCAGCATTCTGGTTAATTATAAGTAAATGTTTCACTACTTCCAATTTGGAGAGAATGATAACAAAAATAATACTTGACAAGCTATATTTAACATAGTTTAAAAGATGTTACATCTATTTAGAACGTACTTCAGGATTCAGGGGGCCTCAGGATTACCATTATCCACTTAAATGACTTAACATATATAAAGTGTTTTACAAACCTTAAAGTACTATCATTATTATGTCATAAATATAGTAGTCTGATAAGATGGGGCTTGAATTATAGAAACTCTGATATATATATATGTATATATGTATCTCTCTCTCTCTATCTATCTATCTATATATATATATGTACCAGTGTGTGTGTGTGTGTGTGTGTGTTTAAAATTCCTTTTTTTTTTTCTTAAAAAATAAAGTTCAGAATATAGAGGGGTAAGGGAAAAGAAACCCAAATTATTATGGACCTGCCTTAATTTAGATTCTGGAGATGATTTATTATAATGACTTATATGTTCTCAATGACATAAGCCTTTAGCTATCTTTCTGTTCTTTCTTCCTTTTTTAAAGGCAAGCCGTTGGCTTTGGAAAAAAGTGAAACCTCAACCTCCTGCTACTGGCTTACCTCCTTGTCCTCGACTTGGACATAGTTTTTCTTTATATGGTAATAAATGTTATTTATTTGGTGGCCTGGCCAATGAGAGTGAAGATTCAAACAGCAATGTCCCCAGGTATGTTGACCAGTTTCAGACCAAAAGCTTTAAGTCCTAACAAAAAGTTAGAAATCTCTTAGGTTTCCATCACTCAATTTAATTGTTTAAGGGGCTCTTGACCTAATCATGTGGTGCTTTCCACCCCCTGGAATCTAATTACACCTAATGGAGACTGTATCTTTATTTATTTATTTTTTTATTAGTTTTGCTTGGTTCCTCAGAGATAACCGGTGGCACAGTAGATAGAGTGCTGAACTTGGACTCTGGAAGATCTCAGTTCAAATATGGTCTTAGTCATTTACTGGGTTGCCTTGGGCAAGTCACTTAAGGTCTTTTTGCTTCAGTTTTCTCATCTATAAAATGGGGGGGGGGTGATAATAATAGCACTTGCGTCTGAGGTAGGTGCTAATCTCCCCCAACTCCCAGAGGAAAAATGAGATAATATTTGTAAAAGTGCTTAGCACTGGAACTTAGTAGGTGTTATATAAATGCTATTTCCTTCCTATTGTGGGGTCTATTGCATTTAAGAGTTATATTCTTGAGGTTTTATATTTTAAGTTAAATTGCTGTTATCTAGTGGACTTCTGATAAATGTTTAACAGCTAGCTCTCTAGGGGGAAAAATGTACATATGACATACTTTAAACTTTATCTGAATTATTAACATTTTTCTCTATCATTTTTTTTTAAGTCCAGACACTCAACAAAACAGTACACAAAGGCCTGATTTGTAGCATTTGCTAATTTCAAGCACATAAAAACTCGCAATGAAAATGTAATAATCAACTCTTGCTAGCCAGTTAGATCTGGCTGCTGCACATCTCTGTGATATCTCTCTTCAAATACTGGGAGACTGCTCCGATTTGGGCAGTGCTAATATGGTCAGTTTGGGGTTTTAGGTAAATTTTGGTAGGAATTTTTTAGTTGAATGGAATGTGTACCAAGGTAGATGATGCTTATCTTCTCAGCCTCAACATAGAGGAAGTTACGGGGAGAGTATATAATGAAACCTATTGTGTAGGTCCAATGCAAATTACCCAGTGTATTGGCAGGGTGGCCTTGAAATGATTCATCAAAAATTTGGTGACGTGACCTTTTTTGTACTTCTGTGCTTTCCTTCAAAATCTCACATCTGTGCATTTGAATTCAGTGTTCCAAACAACTAGGAGAAAAACTCATTTCTATTACATACTAAGAATCTGGGGAAACCCTGCTACCCTGCATAAATTTGTTTTCTATAATAAGAAATAACTGATCCCTAGTAAGCAGAAAACCTTTACCTTTTTAAAAAGCTAAGTTCATATTTAGAGATGCTCTGTTTACCATTTTAGACAGTCAATTGCAGCTTTTAATTGGTGTCTGTGGGGGGAGAGGGTTCCTAAATCATAAGGGAATAGGGTAAAATGATTTTAAAATGCAAATCTCAAATTGCTTTTCATTTTATTATTTGAAGTTGTTATAAGTCATATTAAATGATACAAATGATATAAAATTATGGGTTCTATTATTTCTTTTTATTAGTTTTTATTTTAAAAATTTTTATATAGCAGAATGAACTAAGGTACCTTTTAATATTTAATAAATGAGGTACATTTATTTGGACAGGTTTATAAAGTGCTTTATATAAGTTATCCTATTTGGTCCTTACAAAATCCCTGTGAAATAGGTGCTATTGTTCTTCCCATTTAAGGAAACTGAGACTCATTGGGGTTAAATGACTTACCTAGGGTCACACAACTAGCAAAGATCTGAGGCAGGATTTGAACTTAGGTCTTCTTGACCTCACATCCAACAATGTAATTCTGTGACACTGCTGAGATATTTGTAGGCTCAGGCTCTCCTGTCCTTCTGATTTAAGAATGTGAGTGAGAATAAAAATCAATCTTTAAGTGTTGTAGTAATTGCTCATAAAATAGGGAGCCTTTAGAGAGGCTTTAAGGTTTGCCAAGCACTTTATAGCAATCATCTCATTTGATCTAGCCCATATGGATAAAGTGCTTGGAGTTTTGCAAAATCTTTGTGTAATTCCTATGAGAAGGCCTCACATCACCTCTTGGAAATGAAGAGACTGGGAAAAAAAAGTGTGCTTCTGAAAAGCAGACCAAAAGAAATGAAGAACTGAGGCCAAGAGGCCTCCCCAGCTGGCATCTCAGCTCACTGAGAGGTGCTTCTGCCAGCCTCTCAGAGTGAGGGCAACGCTGATGGCCTCCAGGTCTCACCGGGAGCCAGAGAACCCTCTATCAACACCCCATTTTTCTACATATGTGAATTTACACATGCCTATACATATATACACAAACACATGTTCCATGCACACACAGTGATGCATCCGTGTATATGTACACACAGACAGTACATATCCACAAGCACACATGAAAATGCACACACAATGTACATGTCAATACTTGTGTGCTGTACACATGTGTGTACACATCTGCACATATTGACACATGTGCATTGTACAGATGCACCTTTATACACATTTGTGTTTGTTATATATGCATATGTATGTGTGCACATGATAATTTTTTTTTCCTATATAGTTTTGTTCCCTAGGTATCCCCAGCCTGATTTCAAAACCTTCATTTGCCTTTCCATCCCCTAGATATTTAAATGACTTCTATGAACTGGAGTTGCAGCACGGTTCTGGCGTTGTGGGATGGAGCATTCCTGTAACCAAAGGCATGGTGCCTTCCCCGAGAGAATCCCACACAGCCGTAATATATTGCAGGAGAGATTCTGGGAATCCCAAAATGTACATTTTTGGAGGAATGTGTGGTTCCCGGCTTGATGACTTATGGCAGCTCGATCTAGGTGAGTGGGGAGGGGGCCATTGCCATAGACCTGGAAGTGTTACAGATGGTTTCGCTGGGTTCTGTCCCTGGCACCCGGGCTGTGGCCCAGACATGGGTAGCTCTTGACTGATTCAGACTAGCATTGTGTTGTCCCTTCAGAAGCATGAAACTCATCTGTGCCAGGCCCAAAGACCAAAAAGCCAAATGTCCCTTCTGCAGGGGGCACAGAATGTCAACAAGTCAGTATAGACAGTAGGAATGGGAGGCAGTTTGGGGAAGGTTTACATCAGCAGGGGTGTATGCATGTACGTGTACCTGTTGGAGAAGTGGACCAGAAAAGGCTGGAGCTGAGTTTGGAAAGACATCAGGGATGACAAGAAGTGAAGGTGGGAGGGAGAGAATGCAAAGGCATGGAGATGGAGGTGAGGAGCAAAGAGGCTAATGTGACTGGGTCATGGATTGGAGAAGGAGGGTCCAACTTGTGAAGAGCTTTAGGTGCCAAACACATAGGGAGTCACTGGTGCTTATTGGGGGCTGTGTGGACGGGGTTTGGGAGAGCAGACTGGCAGCAAGAGGCAAGGACCAATTAGGATTTTGTTGCAATAGTTGAGGTGGGAGGTGATGAGAGGCTGCCCTGGTGGTAGCAGTGTTAGTAGAGGGGAAGGGGTTGCTGTGGAGAGGGGCCATCGTAAGGATGGGGCCCTCAGTGGGAATAGGGATGGGACAATCTGAGCACTGCTGAGTCAGAGATGTCTGTGGGTCAGCCAATCTAAACCATCCTATATGCAGCTAGTTTGTGATGCAGGCCTAGCATAGGGGGCGAGACTGGGCCTGAGAGTCATTTGTGTAGAGACCCAGGGGAACTCCTAAAGTCCCATGGGGAGGGGATGGCCAGCTGCTGAAGAAAAGCCAAGGAAGCTGATGATTGAAAAGAGACGGGGCAGTCTGCAAGAAACAAGCCTGGAAGGGATGGGGTCAAAGGTGCAGGGAAGGGCTGCCCTCAGCAAGGAGTAGAGCCCCCTTTTAATCAGAGACAGGAAGAACAGAGGAAATGTGGAGGGGTGTGTGATTATGAACAAGGGGTGTTAGATGAGCAAAGGAAAAGAGGGAGTTCTCAGCAGAGACCCCCCCCCTTCCTTTTGTGTTTGTGGTTTTTGTCTTTTTTGGTAAAGTAAGAGGTGAGGGCCTGGGACAGAGTGGTGGGGAGGGGTCAGGGTGGGGTGCTATGGAAGTTTTGAGATGAGGGTTTCAGACAACACTTGTGGTGCTTGGGGTGTAAATCCGGGAAGGAGAGAAGGATGGCCTTGGTGCCAGGTGGCCTGAGCGGAGATTAGATAAAACATATTTGTAGTGGCCTGTCAGCTTGGTTGCATGTAAGTAAAAGCCAAGGTGATGGGTTGAGGGTAAGGGCTGGGGAGGGGGTTTGCTAAGACCAGAGCAGGGACATTATAAGGGAACAAAGGATTTGAGAGTATAGGCGAACTTTGAGCTGAATTGGGGCTCAATAAAGGGACAAGAGTAGCCAGAGTGGGGTGATGGATGGCCTGGCAAAATACGGGAGGTGGAGAGACCAGAAGGAGGATGAAGGCCAAGTTTGAACAAAGTGAGGTACAGGGAGCTAGAAGGAAATGCCCAGGTACTTGGTTATAGAAGCTGAGCCCTTGGCAGGCATGACAAGGTCAAGGCCGGGGCAGTCTGAGGGCAGCTGAGGTAACATGGAGTGGGGCCAGGGGAGGTGAGAATGTTGAAGGACAGGGAGTTGGGGGATTGGAGGGAACATCACAGTGGTCCAAGGGCAAGAATTGGAAGGGGAAGAGGGACTGTGTGGGTCAGGCCCTGACTGCTGAGAAAGGAGGGCAGATGTCTTGGGGGCTGGGGGCTCCTCACCTCCTAGATCTGGACTGAATGATCACTTTGGATAGAGTGAACCTGAAAGGAGCAGCCACAGGCTTTCCTGGCCAAAGATGCACATGTCATCAGCAGGATGCTGTAGGGTTTGGTTTGTCAGTGAGCAAGCCCTAGTGACACCCAGAATAACCAAGGCTGGGGGCTGGTGAGCACCCCACCTGGTTCCTGCATCTCTCCCTACCTGTGATGCTTCCCTCTGATATGGAGATTAGAATCTGTTTGAAATGCTTCTGCAGAGTGAGATGGGTAAGTACCAGTGACTGAGACAGGAACATGGCGCTGTGCATAGAGCAATGGATGTAGGCAGAAAAACTGAGTTCAGATTCTACCCCAGACACTTAGTAGCTGCAGGCAACTTATGTAACCCTGTTTACCTCAGTTTCCTCATCAGTAAAACAAGCTAGAAAAGGAAATCAGGGATCAGAAGAGTCAGACACTACTGAAAAATGACTGAATAGGGGCAGCTAGTGGCAGTGGACTCAGCCCTGGAGTCGGGAGGACCTGAGTTCAAATCCAGCCTCAAATACTTACTAGCTGTGTGACCCTGGTGGGCCACTTAACCCCTATTTGTCTCAGTCCCTCATCTGTAAAATGGGGACACAGAAGAAAACCCCATGACCAAAGTCCATGGGTCACATAGAGTCGGGCATGACTGAATGACTGAACACCAACAAAGTGCTAGCTATTGTTATTATTAAGCAGCACTTGAATACTACTGTATAAAGTATTTACAATCCAATTTACAAAGTATAAAGATTTACAATCATAAGAATAGCCAATATGCATATATATTGCTTTAAGATTTACAAAAAATCCTTGCAAATATTATCTCATTTGATTTCTCACAACAACCTTGGGAGGCAAGTGCTATTATGACTCCTGTTTTACAGATGAGAAAACTGAGGCACAGAGATTAAATGATTTACACAGGGTCACACATCTAAGGTAAGATTGGAATGCAGGTCTTCCTGACTCCAGGTCCAGCATTCAGTAAGAAATCACACTTTTGCTCAAGTTGGCCTGGTATGAAATGCTTTCTCTTCAAAAGAATCTGCAAAGCCACAGTTGCTGAAAGTCCTTAAAAGAGGTCTGTGTCCTTTTTGCTTTCAGAAACCATGTCATGGTCACAACCAGAAACCAAAGGAACTGTGCCACTCCCCCGGAGTCTTCACACAGCCAATGTTATAGGAAACAAGTAAGTTCTGTTAAGAGCCCATGCCGTGGCAGGTCCACTCCATGGCAGGTAGATACCCATGACTTGGACTAGAGAGGGCCAGTGTCCTGCCTGGCCTCTGAGAGTCAGAGGCCTACCTCTACTGTAAGCTCTGGCCCTGAAATTTCATTGTGCCCCGTTTTCAGTAAGGCTACTTCAGAGTCAGGATGCCAAATGCTGTAGATGTGGGGTGTGGAGTCTTTTTCTCTGAAATCCAGAAATGCCATGGTACTGTCTTCCATACACAAGAAATGGTGTTACTGCCCTACCAGCAGAGAACTCACCAGAGCTTTCTTCTACTACAGGCTTGGATTTGCTCTCACTGTCCTGTTCTCCTGGTCTGAAATGTCCTTTCTTTAAATATAGTGTGCCTCTCTAGTTTTAGGACTTAAAGGTTCCTCCTAGTTTGGGGAACTTGTCATTTTTACCAAGGAGGTTATGACCAAATAGATTTCTTCCTTTGCCAGAAATCTAATAGAATAAAAGAAACACCAGAGGGAATTAGGCTTCTTCCTGTAATTAGTTTATCCTGATCTTTGATACAGCTGGGTGCACAGTGGGTAGACGCCAGGCCTGGAGGCTGGAAAACTGGAGTCCAAATCTGCAGACATCGACTGGCAGGGTGACCCTGAGCAGTAATTTACTTCTGTCTGCCTCAGTTTCTTCACCTCTAAAATGGAGATAAGAATAGCTCCTAACGCCCAGAGTTATTATGAGGATCAAATGAGATTGAATTTGTAAAGCATTTAACACAGTGCCTGACATATAGTAGGTGCTGTATAAATCCTTTCTTCTCCTCCCTCCTCCCCTCCCTCTCTCCCTCCTTCCCTCATTCCCTCCTCCCCTCCTCTCCTCCTCCCTTCCTATATAAGCATTAAGTTTGGGATGAAATTTTTTTCAGGCTGAAATATAGCAGGTATTAGGACAAACAGAGCAGTCCTCTTGAGGTTGGGAGATATGGGTCCTGGTTATGTCACTCACTCTGTGACTCTGGGCAAGTCATTTCTATTTTCTGAACTCTAGCTTATGTAAGAAATGGGAACAAGTATTTGTCCTCGCTGCCTCACGAGGGGCCCAAGGCTTACAAAGATCTTTCCTTTCATAACTTACCTTTGAAAGGCCCAGGCTAATTAACAGGCTTGGGTTCTATGGAGCAAAGTCTAGAATCTCCATTCCTTTTCTCTTTTGATAAGTACTTGGGGGAGGGGAGGAATGATTGAACAATCAATCAACAAGTACTTATTGAGCACCTACTATGTGCCAGACACTGTTGGAGGCCCTGTGCATGTAAGTATAAGTAATGAAGTGATCCCTGCTGCAGAGTTTCTGTTCTAATGAGAGAGATAAGAAATAGACTCATAAGTGTATGCAACATAAATATAAAATGAAATACATTGTAGTGGGGGGTGGAGGGAGGGCCCTAGCAATTGAAGAAAGTCTTCATGCCAAAGATGAGCTGGCCAAAACCAACCTGTCATCAGTCACTGCTTCTTTATGGCTGGAGGGGGACTGTGTTTCTCTTTGTAGCCTCCTCAGTGCTCGCTGGGCTGACCCCTGTTACACCCTGGGCCTCTCCACCAGATCTGCACAGGCCCCTAGACCCTGGAGCCTTTGGGAGACACAGAACCCCAAGTGTAAGCCAGGAGGAAGGCAGAGTCAGCTGGGGGGATGTTAGAGGACCGCAGGCAGGTGGCAGATAACCTGCCTTAGTGATGAGGCAGTGACTGGGAGGCAGCATTTTGTGAGATGATTCATGTTCTCTGTTGCCCTCATCTCATTTTGCTTCCTCTACATGATCCACTTTTGAGGCAGCTAGATAGCACACTGGAGAGTGCATTGAACCAGAGTCAGGAAGACCTTGAGTTCAAATCTGCCTGAGACACTGACTAGCTATGAGACCCTGAACAAGTCACTTCACTTCTCTCCCTCAGTTTCCTGATCTGTAAAATTCATGTAACAACATTTACCTTGGAGTTTTGTAAAGTACCTTGCAGACCCTGTAGTGCAAAGTAAATGGTACCTATTGGCTATTGGTAGTCAAATGTAAGATATCTGTATCTGACTCACTATATCCTAGAAAGCAGTGATGTCAATCCCTGCAGGCCACATATTACCTCAGAAAACCAGAAAGTAACATGATCTGTGTTGTAGTTCATGTTTATTAATTTTGTTAAATGTTTCCTAATTGCATTTTAATCTGGTTTTGGCCTAGCTCGGGAGTTTTGCTGAACTCCCTGGGGGTGAGAGTAGGGGGAGTTGGATACCTCTATAAGTATAAGCTATGCCTACATAGAGTGTACATAGACTGTATACTATAAGATACCAATATTTTGGTTTGTTCAGTCCTACTCTTTGTGACCCCATTTGGGGTTTTCTTGGCAAAGATACTGGAATGGTTTGCCATTTCCTTCTCCAGCTCATTTTACAGATGAGGAAACTGAGGCAGACAGGGTTAAGTGACTTACTCAGGGTCACACAGCTAATAGGTATCTGAGGCTGGATTTGACCTTGGGTCCTCCTGAGTCCAGGCCCAGCACTCTATCCACTGTGTTACCTAGTTGCCCCAACAAAAAATATACTACCAAGTTTACATTTTATTTTGTACACAGAAGCTGTCATAAAATAAAGGCTTAAAAAGATTTTGTTTTGATGTCTTATCCAAAAGTTTTTAATTTTTAAAAGTTCTTCGGTGGGCATCATTGAAGTACACATAGATAGAACCTCATTATAGAATCGGGGACAGTGCAATGAGGTTTGCATATGTTGGGTGAGAAACTGAATTTCCATTTCAAGTCAGAAATAGAAGTAAATTGTCCACATAGAAGTCCTGTAGCTGTTGTTTTTCCTTTCCAGGATGTACGTCTTTGGTGGATGGGTTCCCCAAACCATGAACAATGTCGAAGCTTCTCCTCGGGACTGTGAATGGCGATGTACCAGCTCATTTTCTTACCTAAATTTGGGTTAGTATTTCTACCTTTTGAATTATTCTTTTTAACAGAGGGATTAAAAAAAAACATTCTTAGTCAATTTATTTTATTTTTGTTTTTAGATACAGCAGAATGGACTAGTCTAGTGTCTGATTCTCAGGAAGACAAAAAGAACTCACGGCCGAGGCCGAGAGCTGGACACTGCGCTGTTGCCATTGGGACACGCCTGTACTTCTGGAGTGGCAGGGACGGCTACAAAAAGGCCATGAACAATCAAGTTTGCTGCAAAGACCTTTGGTACCTTGATACTGGTAGGTAAGAACGCTCACCAAAAGCAACCTCATGTATCTGATTCGTGCCACGCTTTAATTCCACATTTGGGGACCAGCCAAACAAAACCATTCCAGGTGTTCAGTAATTTTTTGAAAAAGGTAGAGCCAAGTTCTTTTTTTTTTTGCCTTTTTTTGGGAGGGAAATTGGGGTTAAGTGACTTGCCCAAGATTACATGGGTAGTGTGTGTGTGTGTGTGTGTGTGTGTGTGTGTGTGTGTGTGTGTGTGTATGGGTGTTCAGTATCTGAGGCTGAAATCGAACTCTGGTCCTGCTGACTCTGGGGCCGGCGCTTTACTTACTGCGCCACCTAGCCACCCCTGAGCCAAGTTCTTAATGCAGATCAACTCACTCTCCCATCTGAAGCTTATGTTACTGTTCCTTTTTAAAAATGGAAGCTAAAGCTGAATCTTACTGATTTGTTCTGGCACAAAGGGTGTAATGACAAATTAAAAAGGAACCCATAATGATTCATTCCATAATGATTCTTTCCATTTGGTCTGGTTTAGCATTTTAAAAATCAGATATTAAAATAAAATGGTAAGTTTCTAGTCTCAGTTCTGGTTCTTAGGTGACCTGTTGCATGTGTGTCACTCAGTAGGAGTACTAATGCCCGTGAGTGTCTTTATTGGAAACTGTAGGCCTGACGTCTAGTGTGAGAACTAGACAGTTTTGTATCCAGTGACCAGTTCTTGAGCTTAGAATTCTAAGCATGGGCCTCCTGGCTCCCTGTGATACTTCTGTGTGAATCCAAGGAGTCAGTGACTGAGAATCCTGATTGTGATTGGACACCTGCTCAATGATATGTCTGGTCTGTTGCTTGGTCTACCTCTAAGGTTCTCGCAAAGAGGAATCATTTCATTCTTAATCCTTGTTCCCCCAGTGTCCAGCACAGTGTCAGACACATAATAAGGGCCTGAAAAAGACTTGCTGATTGATTGTCACCAGATGTGGTCACGCGTGAAGTCTCCTCTTTGTTGCCTAAATCATCTTTTCATTGTCAGCATGGCGCTGTCTGCTCAAAGCTGGTTTAGGCCTTTGACTTGAGCTCTCCAGGGGATCCCTGAGCTCTTGGGAGGTGGAGCAGCCAAACTCTCCATGACTATGCTCATTAACCCTGGTTCAGGTGTTTGCTACATAAAATCATCAGTTGGGAGGTGGTGTGGTTTCCATTTGGCTTAAGTTATGTTGCATTCAGTTTAATGATCCATAGTTTATAAAGTTGTTTATTGATGATTATGCTATGATTGGATATGATGGGTTGGAGCCAGCTTGTCCTGGCTCTTGACAGCTGGTTGTTAAATTTTAAGGGTTAGCATTTATACCTCAGACATCAGCAAACACCACAAATGAGGGCTCTATTTATTGTTCCGTTGATTGTCTAGACTTAAGAAACTCATGTAGAAAATGTTTATGTGGATGAAATGTAAAAGTGTGTCATGCATTTATTTTTTCTCTCCAGAGAGCTGGTTGTTAAATATTTGCCAGCACACCACTGATTATGATGAGTTTGGCCCATGCATAAACCCTAATAACTTGAACCTGGAGTTTAGGACTCTTTGCACAGCATCATATCTTGTGTCATCAAATGAGATAACTATGTAAAGTGCTTTGTGAACCTGAAGGGGGGATATAAACTCCCGATATTATTATGAATACAAGTAATTAAGAATAAATATTACACTAAGGAGAATTAATTTAGGTTTTAAGGCTGTTTTGGAGTTAGGCTCACTGTTAAATATGGTACTTTCTCTCGTCCTTGCTGGGATGAAATGTTCTTGTCCAAGATGCTAAAGAACAGTGTAATGCTCATTTTAAAATGTCTTTAATATTACATGTTATTAAGAAAAAAAAAAGATATACAGGCATTGAGGCATAGAGATCCACTGGAAAAGTTGAAACAGGTATGGGAGAAAATATGGGAGAGAGCAGATTGGAGGTGGGGATATCCTGTGGGACTGCTGTTTTGGGGGGATGGGTGGGGGAAAAACGGGGAGAAAATTTGTAACTCAAAATCTGGCGGAAACGAATGATGTAAATCAGAAGTTAATAAAGCATTAAAAAGAAAATGTCTTTAATAACCATGAAATTGAAGGCAGTCTCCAGCTACTAACTGGTGTCTGGCCTGCTGTGCTAGCAAATATACTTTGAATGATTTCTGGTCACTTGCTAGTTTAACGTGAGCATTTCTCTTTTAGAGAAACCACCAGCGCCATCACAAGTACAGGTAATCAAAGCTACCACCAACTCTTTCCAAGTCAAGTGGGATGAAGTCCCTACTGTGGAAGGTTACCTGCTTCAGCTGAACACAGACCTGCCGTACCAAGCGGCATCACCTGATTCTCACGCCAACTTGCCAGGTGATGTGAGGTGCCCATATCTCCTAAACAGGAGTTATAGCCCTTTCTACAGAAGTTTTTAAACCAGGCTCAGCATGCCAGAAGTACAGCTTACAAAGTACCATCTCCTTTTTACATAGAAAATATGCCATCTCGGTATTTTCCGCGAAGTAACACTAGCAGGAGTGCACAGTAGGGGTTTTTCCTTTCCCTTGCCTCTTATCTTCATGCAGTCTTTGTTGATGTATCCCATGCTGCTGAGCTAATATGAAATGACAGCTAATGGATGTGCTGAGTATTACTCTGGAGTGGGTGGAGGGAGGTGTAATTAAAGAAAAATGGACTAGGAACCCTAAAGAGCTTTCTAACGGATTCCCCATCACCGACCTTTGTGTCTCTTCTACTTTTCTTAAGTAACTTAATAATATGTGATTGAATTGTTTCAATGATGCTGCAGCTTCTGGACTCTATCACTGAACTTTTTCTCCTTGTAGGAGTCCAAGCAGATTTTTCCAGACAAGCCAGTAATAACACCGTCCCCAACAATGTAAGTAAAATGTTGGAGACTCTGAACCTGAGTTAGGCCAGGAGGCGATGTTCCTGATAACCTAATTCTTGGTCAGATGAGCCTTTTTCCTTTCCCCATATCAGGAATTGACTTCAGACTGCTTTTATGTGTGATTTAAGGTGCACAAAGGCTAAATACTTCAATGGCCTATGGAGCATTATTATGTTTCTTATAGGTTGGAACTATATATTATGTCTCTTGTGGAAAACACTAGTAGACTTGACACCCTAGTTTGTGTATTAAAAAACAAAACAACAACCCAGCACTTGGACTCACCTCCCTGGGTGGTGACTAAATGATGGTTGGTTTGGGGAGGGGGAGGATTTTCTGCTTTACAGAAAATAGGGCCTTATTTGAGGAAAGTGATGTCTTACCACCTCTTGTAGCTCTCTGACCCAGCTAGAACATAGCTAGAACTGATCATGTTCCCTGCCTCTGCCTGCCCCTACTTCTCCAACTCTTCCCCCCTCTTCAACCAGAGGAAAACCTGGAAGTAATAGGAGGAGATCTATGCAGCTGTGGACAGTCCCCTCACCTGGAGCCTCTCTGGTGTCTGTGGTTTATCACAGGCACTTGGACAGCAAAGAAACAACATCAAAAATAATTCAGATTATTTAAAATTTTAACTTAAAGCCCAGATACAAGGGGAGGATGCTTGGGGTTGGAGGCAAAAGCCTTTCCGATGTGTAGGAAGCATTCTTGATGATGCATGGGAGCCTCCAAGCACAGGACCTCTGTATTCCAAACCTAATGGGTCTGGCCTAGGCAGGAGAGACTTAACAGTTCTCCACATTTGGGCCTTCTGAATAAACAGTTGGATGTGGTGAGTCATATGATGGCTTGCAAATGCTTTTTAATAGATAAGTATACTTTCAGGTTCTAGGGAAGTGTGATGACTTTAGAAACATTTCTATCCAAATTGGTTAAAATACATTTTTGTTCTTATACAAACCCTGAGCTAGCTAGAACTTCTTCCATAATGATTCCCTAACTGGTATATGGTTTACTCATTTTCCAGCAACAAAATGGACTAAAAAAGTAAATTTAGATTTTTTTGAATAGGTAACTAAGAAAATATAGAAGTACTGCTTGGGAAACTGTTTTTGTCCAAAAATTAATGCTTTCTTCCTAAAAGACGGCCACATTGCATCTCAAAATTTAGGCATTTGAGTATTATTGTAAAAAGAAAAGAGTGAAAGAAAACTCCTTTCTTAAACTGTTATATAAGTGAGAGTCATTCTAATTAAAAAAAAAGACCTTAGTTAAACCATGCTTACAAAATAGTTTAATTATAGTAAAATGAATGATAATTTCAAAATAAAATTAGTGACTGATTTTTGTTTGTATTCCAAATGATGACATTGATTTTAGTTGTTATCTTCCTTCTTATAGATGCCAGTTTCTCTCTTATCTCAAGAATTATTAAAGCTAGAAGACACAGGAAATAGTATAGAATCTGACCATGCAGTCATGAAAGGACCTTCAGTAAAAAGCCAGTTGGATCATAGAGAAGTTGAGTCCCACACCCCTTCGCTTCCATCCTTTGGGCTGGCAGCTAACATGGCAGATGGAAGCTGTTCGGTGGAGATGCTTAAGAAAAATGAAGGTACAGATGCCAACCTTTCCATTGAATGATTAATACCCTCATGATGCTGGCTGAAAATAACATGGGCTTTTGGAAAAATATATGGTATGCTGGACAGTGTTAGTTCCAAATTACTGAATGGGAATCAGGCCTCCTTAATAACTGGTAACCTACAGAAAAGAGGAAGTCACGCAGGTTATTTTGGTGTGTGTGTGTGTAAGCATTTATTAAGCACCTACTGTGTGCCAGACACTGCATTCAGCATGACACTTATTTTTTGCCTTTTTCTTTTTGGAGGGGGAAAGGCAGGGCAATCAGGGTGAAGTGACTTGCCCAAGGTCACATGGCTAGTGTTAAGTGTCTGATGCTAGATTTGAGCTCAGGTCCTCCAGACTCCAGGGCCTGTGCTCTCTATTGGCTGTGCCACCTAGCTGCCCCATGAGACACTTTCTGACCTCAATGACCTTGCATCCTAAATAGGGAAACAACATGGAAACAAAAATATACAAAGCCATTTCTTTGAGGATCAGTAGAAACAAGGCACTGGAATGAAGAGGGGTTGGGAGGCGGGATTTTAATTGGGGCTTAAAGGAAGCCAGGGAGGTCAGTAGGTGGAGGAGGAGGGAGAGCATTCCAGACCTGGGGGACAACCAGAGAGAATGCCAGGAACTGAGAGGTGAGAGTCTTCACAGCATAGTCAGGAGACCCTGCTGTCACTGGACCGAATGTGTCAGGGAATGAGATTCTGAAGTCTGGAAAGGTAGAAGGGGGCTGGGATATGGGTGTCAGTTAATAAGCATGTATTAAGCTCCTGTTGTGTTCTGGCACTTGGCTAAGCCCTGGGGGTACAAAGACTAGAGGGACCTCCCTGCCCTCAGGAGGCTTACCACATTCAGGGTGTGTGTGGAGACAGTTTGAGGATATTGTGGGAAAGTAGCTCGTGTATCAAATACAATCTTAAGAAATTATTGAAGGCCCACTGTTCTGATCCACTGCCTAATAAGTAAAATCTCGAACTAATAGTGTGTAGTGGATTTTGTTACTGTCTTACTTGTTGCTCAAGGCATCATTGTATCTTTACTGCACTTGGCTCTGAAATTCCTTCCTGAAACAGTTACACTGTGACATCTTTGAGTGGATTCTGAGATTGGAGTACCCTCATGTTATAGGAGCTATCCATTGGAAATCTTGGTATTTAGGGGGCTTAGCCCAGGCACGGGAGTCTTAAAAAAGTCCACAAATTTGAGCCTTCTCAACATACACTTGGATATGGCAAATCTTATATGGGGTTTTCGTATCAAGTAGTAATCACTTTTTTTTTTTGCTTTTTTTTTGGAGGGGGAAGACAGGGCATTTGGGGTTAAGTGACTTGCCCAAGGTCACATGGCTAGTAAGTGTTAAGTGTCTGAGGCCAGATTTGAAGTCAGGTGCTCTATTCACTGTGCCACCAGCGGGCCCCCCCCATCACTTTTTCATAGAACCTTTTAAAAATGTTTAATTTTGTTTTGTCCAGTTAGCAAAATCTGTTTTCTCTCCCTCCTAATTCTCTTCCATGAAAAGTAAATGGGAAAAAATGCCTTTAACAAATATTCACAATCAAGGCAAAAAACAAATTTTTTATTGGTTATGTCCAAAAAATATTAGAACTTGAAATCTAAGGTGCATAATTTTGAACATATATGAGTACAGCCATTACATTTCTGATCATAAGGAACAGATTCACGATTCACCAAATTTTAAAAAAGTGGTTTTATACACACACACACACACACACACACACACACACACAAACACACACTCCCTTATCTATCCTGGAGGAGATTGGTAATAGGGTAAATATTCTCACTTTATCTCCATTTTCCTTTGTGAATGTATTCTCTATGTATAGCATATATGCTTCCTAGCATTCTCTTCCTAGTTTGGTCTAAGAGGAGTTTGTAGCTCTGATAGTAGAATGTATCCAAAAGGAGGCAACAAAATGCATATAAGAATCAGCCCCCCAACCTGATGCTAACTAGAGGCAGGTTGGTTCACATTGATACTGCTGGTATGGAGGGGAAAGTTCAAGACCTCTTTGTGGGATGGACATGTTTGAATATCACATTTCTAGGAATGTAGTAGGTGTTATATAAATGTTAACTAGATGTGGAAATTTGGAGATTCTTCATGTCTAGGCCCACCAATGGACTTCCATTATTATGGAACCACCATAGTCAAGGTTTGTGGACTACATTTGCAGAATGTTGACTGCCAGGTGGCTTCTTTTGACCCTAGGGATGCTGAGGGGTGGAAGCGCTGATGTGCAGGTAGAGGGAGTGCCCACATTAGTGAAAATCACAGCTCTTTTGAAGTATCTCTAAGTTTTTGGGTTTTTTTTTTGCTTTTTGGAGGGCAGTTAGATTTAAGTGACTTGCCCAAGGTCACACAGCTAGCTTTTGTGTTGTGTCAGAGGCCGCATTTGAACTTGGGTCCTCCTGACTCCAGGGCCGCTGCTCTATTCACTGCACCACCTAGCTGCCCCAAAATATCTCTAAGTTTAACCTGTACTATGCTTGAATCTGTCTCATGAGTATTTTATAGTTTTTCCAGATTCTGGAATCTATTATGTTCAGCCTCTAATACAGAAAAAACTCAGTGCCTCTAGAAACTGTTGGTCTGGTTTTCATGTGCTGTGAGCCACACCCTGCCTAGAGGAGAACTCTCAGCTTCTTTCAGAATGTTGTGCCAAACATGGATTTTATATGTGCCTCAAGAGACTTTGCTTTTTCTGAGCACTATTAATTTTAGATCGAAATTTTTCCAAATATGTGTTTACAGGGGAGGGGAGTTGGTGGGTTGGGATAGGAATACCCACCCTCCAAAAGAGGGGAGAAAATAAAGGTCAAGGAAACAATGACACATGAAAGCCCTGAAACATAGAAAAAGATGCAGAACAAAAAACTTCAGGAGATATAGCCAAGGAGGGTGGTTTTGTTACTATCATGTTAAAGTTAATATGAACTTTTAAAAAAGTTAATATAAACTTAAAATTTTACATAATAGGAACTCAAGTTCATACAATGTTTTCTGTTCTTATTTGAATATTGAAATGTTCTTGTTTGTGGATGTTAAGTTCATTATAAAAAATATTTTAAAACCTCAAAATGAGGTCTAGTTATTTGGCTCAGGACTTTGCTGAATCAATCACAGGCCTGAAATTCTCTGCAGGTGACTTTTTTTTAAGTTGATTTTTTTTCCCTTTTAACTACAGGTGCTCAAACTTCAAAGAATATAAGTGAATCATATGGTCTGGACTTAAGGACAATAAACCCTGAAGCTGCTGTATCCAGTGCCATTTCTGGGACACATACAGTATCCCAGAGGGCCATTAAAACGGAGTCAACTAGTACAAATGGGGCAGTTGTGAAAGATGAAGCATCACTCACAGCATTCAGTGGAAAATCTGAAGGTCTGAGATATTTCATGGGCCGTAGTTTGAATCTTGTATCTGACTCACCTTGGAGTGAGTCAAACATGTGCACAGAAAGCTTTGTAGTTAATACACAATGATTGGAACCTGTATACTCTAGCTCCCTGCCTATTTAGAGTGAGAGCACACTGTATGGAGGGTAGGGGGAGAGGAAAGGCAAGGGGGAGGTGAATGGGTTTAGGCATGAGCATTTGTCTGTATGTGCACACCTGTTGCCAATTATTCCCCAAAGTATGATATTTAATTTTAGGCCTGGATTGATAGATAGCCTTCCCAGCTTAACTGATTTCTAATTTTCCATTTTTTTTTTAAACTTTAAATAGAATTGCTTTCTTGTGAGTCAGTAGGAGTCAGATTGCATACATCTCCCTTGGCTATTAGAATTTCTGTCCCTGGATAATACAATGCACATATTATAATAAATACTATCATTATTGCTATACATATTATATTAATGTACTTAATATATAGCTGGATATAGTCATCTCTAAACAGCATTATATGATAATACCACTAATAATTTTTAGTGGGGGTTGAAATGCATCAATTCCTGTAACTCTCTTCTAAACTCATTGAGAACTTGGTTTTTATAAAATTTCTTTTGTAATGTTAATTCTACCATTTTTGAAGGAACCATTTACCAACATGAGGCAGGGGAATAATTTGTAAGTGATATTTGACTGACTTAGGTCTTTTTTAATGTAATATGTCCTATAAGTCTCATTTGAAAATCTCTTTTTAGCTGATGAAGCATCTGTACAACCAATAACCAAAGTCGGCTCTGCTGAAACCCAGGACTCTCCTGTTCCGTTATCAGTAAGTATTTGCCCTCTTGACTTTATAGGGCTGTGAGATACTAGGTGTCTGTGACCATCTGCTTTCTAGATGTTGATCGTGTTTTGAAACTCAACAGCATTTTCTGTCTCTTCTGTAGCATGTTGAATTAAATTCAGACATGGCTGAAAGAATAACCAAACACATAAAGTAAAAGGGCATGTGAGGAAAAGGCTACTATGGTCGCATAAAGTAAAAGGGCATGTGAGGAAAAGGCTACTATGGTCGCACTACTAATTGGAAGTGCAAGAGTTACTCATTTGGGTTGAACCTGTGAGCAGCCTACCATTCTATCTCTCGCACTGACCACCCAACCAGCTAGGTGGACCAACAGAACATCAGAGGCATTAAATCTATTCCAGGTCAAATTTCAAAAAACAAAACCAAGCAACCTTCAGTGTGTTCTGCACGATTGGAATAAAAAGGTTTTAAATCCTCTCTTATAAAAAGCAACATTTCTGTTCTATGTTAAGGCCTGTCCCTAGTTTTGTTATCAGCATTATTTTTTTTCTCCTTAGATTTTTTTCATGTTTCTTCTTTGCCCTTCACATTTAGATAGAATGGCCTTAGACTGCTTATCTCTTCATACGTAGCGGCTCCTCTTTCCCTTTGATGAGAGGACAGTCAGAATGTTTGGCTCTCTTGTCGCATCAGCCAGAGTTTTGTTCAGATGTAGTTGGGTGATCATTTTTATAGTGCCTTTTGGTAGCCAACTTTTGTGGGGATATTATTTGTCAAACAACAAATCTGTGCAGAGGTCTGTGCTGGCCTTCGGGACATACAGGTATCAGGCAGAATTAGTCCTTGGCCTCAGTAGAGCTTTCCCTTCTAACAGGATGGTCCTAAAGATAAACCAGTAATGACAGGCTTCAGAATAACATGCCTCTGTTATTATGCATTTAAGGGTAAAATAGTAGAAGTATTCAATTGGGTTTTGACCATATAAATAGTCGCCTTATTTATTATAGAGATGGCTTAAGCACTGAGCAGCAATTCAAGGGGTAGATGTTGTATTTCCATTTGTCATCAGAGGAAGCTTTAAAACAGGGTGGGTTTTTGTTTTTCTTTTTTAGCAGGAAAATATTCAGTTATTGGATTCTGCTATGCAGTTCACTGGCATAGTAGACTACATTCAGAATGTAGTTTGATTTTGGCCACTGATGCTAGGTTTTGCAGCGTCCCTGGTATATATTCCAAGCCCAGAGATAATTGTTTATTTACAGGTTGCCCCTGAGCCTATACATAAGACAGCTCAGAATGACCAGCTCTTGATCTGTTTTTCTTGGAGCCAATTGTAGCATCAATTAAAAATATTACTCTCTTGTTGTGGTGGCTAATTAATCTCAGCTCATCTCAGATGGGTTGCTAGATGGTACAGGGGAGAGAGTGTGGGATCTGGAATCATAGAGACCAGAATTCAAATCCAGCCTCAGACACTTATTAGCTGCATGACCCTGGGCAAGTCACTTCACCCTGTTTGTCTCAGTTTACTCATTTGTAAAATGAGCTGGAGAAGGAAATGGCAAACCACTCCAATATCTCTTTCAATAAAACCCCAAATGGGGTCACGGAGAGTCTGACAAGACTGAAATGTCTGTACAACAACAAAGACTCTGAAATAACCTCCTCAGTAAGCTGACTGACATTTTAACAGAAACAGTCTCAAAGGTGATCTCACATTAAGTTGGTTGTTCAGAAGCTGCCTGGCTGAGCACAAAGCTTCCCACCTTCTAGGTTTTGAATGAATATTGTTGGATCACTGTTAAGCCACCGTGAAGACTGTTACCTGTGACATGTTCTTGTGGTAGTGTTTACTCATGTCACTTCAGGAATTTATTTCATCTAATGTTTGTTATGCTATAGTATGGCAAAACTACATAACCCCTCTTTCTCTAATACTAGAAAGATACTGCTTCAAAGCCAGTGACCACAGAAAAGAAAGGAGAACGCCAGTGGTGTGATGTGGGCATCTTCAAAAATAACACTGCTTTTGTCAACCAGTTCTACTTGCTGCCAAAAGGAAAGCAGAATATCTCTAAGGTAGCCATGGATGTGTTTTCTCCTCTGTGTGTATAGATATACACCTATAGATGTGCCCTCCCCCCATGCGTACTAACATTTAGATGTGTACTAACATTTAGATGCGACTAACATTTTAAAATACCTCCCTATAGTATAAAGGGCACTGTGCTAGGTGTTAAAATATTTAAGGCTATAAAATTTTAGTTCTGAAGCCTTAAATTAATCTATAAGCAATGGTCAACATAATCATTAGCTCAAGTATCCCAATCCAATGAATATTAATGATTGTTAGTGATTACTGGGGTTTCTTCTATATTCTTCCTAAGCTATTTAAAAAACAAATGCTATTTATTTATGAATCCTATATGTTTTTTAAAAAGCAAAATCACTGGGCTATCCTGTGAAATTCATACAGTAACATAAGCCATATTTATATAGCATTTTTAGGTTACAAACTACTGACTTTGCATCTTCCTCAAGAGGTAGGTAGTTCTCAGTTATAGTTAGAATTTTTTTTCTTTCTCAAGGTGTCCTTCCCCAGTTTCCTTAGCCAAATCAAATAACTGTTTATATATCAATGTTTGCCAAATTAATACAGAAAGAACTCCTGGCCTTGTAACACATTTATGGCATTCATAAATGTGGGCTAGGGAATATGAAATATACCTAGGATAAAGAAGGGTCCAGGAGTATGTCAGAATAAAACATAGGAAACCTGAAGTATATTTGAAAAACTGTAATTATGCTTTTTTATATTTCTGCCTTGAATATTGGATATGAAGCTCTCACTGGTATAAAATACACTCTTATTTAAATTTACATTGTACAGACTACCAATTTTCCATGGAATACCACTTTGGAAATACTAATCAATAACATTTCAATTGCCTGCTTTTTCAAATAATGATAATATAAATCTTTTTTAAACCCCATCACAGTATGAAGGGAATCAAGGATTTCTGAAAGCAATATAAGTTCTTATCAAAGTAGAAAGGTCTGGGGAAGGCCTGTCCAGTTTATGAAATTAGTCTCTTGGGGCGGCTAGGTGGTGCAGTGAATAGAGCACCAGCTATGGAGTCAGGAGGACCTGAGTTCAAATCTGGCCTCAGACACCTAACACAAAAACTAGCCATGTGACCTTGGACAAGTCACTTAATCCCAGCTGCCCTCCAAAAAGGGAAAAAAAAAAGAAATTAGTCTCTTAAGTTTGGAGAGCATCCTCAATAAAAAACCATGAGGTAATGAATTTTTCCCAGCCACAAGAAATCAGGAAAACTATCAAGATACAAAGGTTAAAATCTGTTGAAATAGTTACAATGAAGAAACCATGAATCCTTAACTTATTAAATATAATCTAAAACATATATATGGCATTAAACTATTTTGAATATAATTAAATATTTTTCTTATCTTACTGTATTGGAGGTATTAGGTAGAAATAGTCTAGGTACACAGAAATGTAGAAACATTGCCAGTATTTGTTTTTGCTAAGTGCTAAAAAATGCATTGGTATTGCAAGCACAGACATTGTCATTATCGGCTTGGGATAAAATCAGATTGTTTTTGAAAAATTCATATACACATACTTTTTCTTCTCTTCAAATATATGATTTCTTTGATACAGGAAACGCTTGGTAAGAAAACCCTCTCTGTTAATGCAAATCTACAAGTGGTTTATAACTTTTATAATCTGAGTTGTTTAGAGCACTGAGATTAAGTGACTCATTTAGTCATATAGCATATGCCCTTGAGGCCTGCCCCAGTGGACTCCAAGGCCACCTCTTGACCCACTACACCATGCTATTTTTCTCTTGGAACATCATAATTACAAAAATTAGTTCCAAAACTCTGTACCACTTTGATAGAGAAAATATTTCCATTTTGTGGTTTTTAAAATGATGTTTGTGGCTTTCATATTCTGCTTGTCTTTTTTTTTAAAACAAGTTTTCAACAATAATTCAATGGTATTGTGCCATATAAACTCTTTATATGTGGTTGGGTCTCATTCATAGAAAGAAAACTTTCTCATAATTGAAACTTAATGCTCTTGTAGCCACTAAGATTTTCCCCAGGGACTCATTCATACCTCAAGGTTTTTCCCTGGTAAGGTAAATACCTGCATGGTCTACAGCATCTATCCTTAGGCAACAATTTTAAATTGTTTTATTATTGCATTCCTGTATCATACTTTATTAGTCATTATGTCTATTGGCAAGGCCTTTTTTTTTCTTGACAGACTATAATTAACACTAAGTCTCAGGATGAGTAATAAGTGGTGGGTGCAAAGTGTTACTCACACTTTGACATTTTAAAATGTAATCACTTAATTGGAAAAGTTCTAGCATATTGTAAGGAGATCTTTTTTTTTTCCTCTGACTTCTGTTTGTATTTAAACTTTTAGGTAGGAAATACAGATGTCCCAGACTACAGTTTACTTAAGAAGCAAGATCTTGTTCCAGGCACAGTGTATAGATTCAGAATTGCTGCCATCAATGGCTGTGGTATAGGCCCTTTCAGCAAAATTAGTGAATTTAAAACGTGTATTCCTGGTTTTCCTGGGGCCCCTTGTGCTGTCAGAATCTCAAAGGTAAGAAGTTAGCCTAAGATTTAACTGTGGGTGGGGCTTCAGACATTTTATGCATAGCATTAGACTAGAATTATGGGTAACTTTTCAAATGAAATGATAGTATTTGGAAAGATAGCTTCTGATAGAGTATAACATTTATCAGTTCCTTAGAGAAATGTGTGAGGCAAAATTATGGAAAACATAGGGCTTGAAAGGAAGAAGGGTTTGGAAATGAAATTTTCTCTAAGTATAATAATCTTGAGTTTGAGACCAAAATTTCAAGACAGGTATTAGAGTTAATATAAGTTTATAATCATTGTTTCTCTAGAGTGAAGTGATGGTTTTCGGGGAAGGAAGAGTGCCATCTTGTGGATCTCCAGGACATGGCCACTAGTTACCAACTTGAATGTAACAAAATAGAGATCAAGGCCTTGTCAATCCGGTTAGGGTCAGTCTATTAAAAAGTATTACTTAAAAATCTTGCCTCTAATTTAAAAATCATAGTAATGATCTGCATTCTGAACATAGTGCGCTTCTAAACAGTGTGCACCATCCTTATTCAGATGCTTGAGAACCTGAATATTCTTGTTCTTTCCCCTCAAGAATGTTGACTGTATCCATCTTTCCTGGGAACCTCCAGCTTCACCCTCTGGAAATATTTTGGAATATTCAGCCTACTTGGCTATTCGTACAGCACAGGTGCCAGATAATCCAAGTCAGCCCATGTTCATGCGGATTTATTGCGGCTTGAAAACTTCCTGTGTAGTCACTGCGGGGCAGCTTGCCAACGCACATGTAGATTACACCTCCAGGCCCGCCATCGTGTTCAGAATATCAGCCAAGAATGAAAAGGGTTATGGACCAGCTACCCAGGTTCGATGGCTTCAAGGTAATGATGGTGCAGGGGTTCCTTAAACCTTCTTTCTTTGCTTTAAGACTGTTCATTAGTAAATCAATAGTGATGATCAGTTTATACTAGGAATTCTTTACTCATTTTTCTAACATTTCATTGAATCTGAATGTTTTAGAAATATAGTCACTCAATTCTAGATCCCAATAATAGCAGAAAAGAAGCAAGGAGAAACCAATGTGGGTTCATCCCTGAGGGTAAAGCTTTCTTTTGAGGGGAAAAGAATCCCCTTTTTATCTAAAGAACTATTAAGTTACTGCCTCCCCACAATGGAAAGGATTGCCCTCACTTTATTCTGTGTGAGCAGTGTTCTCTAACAGTTGTCTTTGGAGGAAATATGGGATGCAAATTTCTTAGTACCCTTTTGTTCCTTTTTTGGCTTTTAGTTCGGGACTTAAAGATGAGGATGGATATAGGAAGCCTTGATTTTCCGGCTTATTAACTTAGCAACTTGACAAATGATGAATAGGAGAATGAATCCCTTGGTATTTGTCCATCCTACCTAACATTGGCAAGAATATGCTGTTCTTGAGAACGCAGGATTTAGGAATCCAGAACTCTGGGTCTAGGTCCCATCTTAGCCATAAGATAGTCAGCTTAACCTTGAACATATCCCTTGTCTGGTTATTAGTCTACTCATCTTGTGCAGGAAGGGAGGGGATAATGCTTCCCTGAAGAGTTTCACTTCTCTCTCCACTACTTGAATGCTGCTAATGCATTTAAAACCATCATCTGTGAGAACTGAAGTGTGTGTGTGCATGTGTGTTACTCTTTTGCAGAAAGGAAGGAATCGGGTTCAAAGTAGAAGCAGCACCTTACCAGGAAAGAAGTTTTGACAAAGTATTTTAAACATTTGTAAGATTTTGTAAATGTCCTAAATGTTTTATTTTTGCATTGTTTTTAACCTTGAAATTGTACACACTTTTTTTACATCTTAAATATAAGCATCAGACAGCCTTACTCAGGTGTGATTCCATCCTTCAGTAGGGAGGTGTTATGGATTGGCTCCAGGGCACTTGTCTGTAACTGTTGTTACTGATTTCATAGAACCACTTCCTGTTCACATCGGAAATCAACATTGAGCAATAATTGCATATGGATATCCAGAACAGAGAACTGCACAAGACTGTTTGCAATCGTTTTTTATACCCTGCAGGGTGAGTAGGGGATGTCTTAACTTAATGCACAGTATCCATTGGAAAGATTGAATGAACTGATGTATGTATGTTCCAACGACTAATTTAAGATGTATAGAATATTTTAATATATAACTTTTGTAAAGAATTGGGATTTTTATACTACAGTATTTGTAATGAATGTGTCTTACCAAGGTTTTCCTGAAGAAATATGCAAAATCTTAAGACTCTTAAAACAAGAGACCCTGAACTCTAAAGGCAAAATAAATGCACTACTCTTGTGTTAGGTTACCTTGGCTTTTTTTTTTTTTTGTAGATGAGATGTATGGATTTTTAGATATGTATCTTAAAAACAATGTTTACAATGAGCTTCTCTGGCCTGCCGACTCTGCCTCTCCTGGCGGGAGCTGCAGCCACATTTATTTAACCTGTATGCATTGCTTTGGGCATACGCTTGCTTTTTGCACTGGTAGAATTTTAACTTACCTCATTATTATGTTCATAATCATTTTTGTATGACTTCCATAACGTGTCTGAAATACTTGGACTAAATAAATATTTAACCAAAGTTTGAAATAAATGGTAAGCAATTTTGCACATGTTAAATGCCAAGGGATCCCATATGTTTATTTTTGTGGCTTTTTTTTTTTAAGTTGGGGGATTGGTTATAAAGTGGTAAGCAAGTGTTTCAGGCATGGCTAGCTTTAATAGCTCACTTGCATTATTTCAGTAATTCTCAGTTCATATCAGCTGTTTTTTTTTTTTTTAACAACAACTTTAGTCCGCAAAATTAGCTGTCTGGTTTATAAAACACCTCTCACTGATAGGAATTGATCCCTAGCTTAGGATATTTGTTTGACAGCTGTATGTATTTAGTAGCTAGCTTCTCTGTTTTAGGCGTAGTAATGAATTTGAACCTTGATTTTAAAAAAGGGGGGGCTTGGAGTTTGGAGAGGGAGAGGCAGGCCTTCTGTGCCAAGAGTGCAATGAGTGGAATAAGCCTTTTAATTTTAAAAATAAATCTAGACATTCATATTTTCTCTATGATGACCTCAGAGGAGATGTTCTGGTGATGTGAGAGCTGCAGAGGGGAAATCTCTAGCTTTGCCATTTTTTAAAATGACTGATTGTAGGGCTCTGTTTATAAGCAGCTGGGGAGAAGGGAGTAACTGTAGAAAAAATGCTGGACCTGGAGTCAGGAAGACCTGAGTTCAAATCCAGTCTCAGACACTCAATAGCTGTGTGACTCTGGGCAAGTCATTTAACCTCTGTATGCCTCAGTTTCCACACCTGTAAAATGGGAATAATAATAGCCCTATCTCCCAGGGTTGTTGCAAGGGTCAGATGAGATAATGATTGTAAAAGAGCTTAACACACGTCTGGCACATTGTAGGTGCTGTAGAAACATTTTCTGTCTTCCACCTAAGCACCTTTGGCCCCTCTCCAACAGAGCAGTTCTTTTAAGAATCCCTGTGTGTTCCGTTTTGGTGTAATATGAAGGCAGGATCTTTGCTGAGCATATCTACAATGAGTTAAATTGCCTCTTTTTCCCACTTCCCAGCTTTGTAAGCAAATTTCAGTATAGAGAGCATTGCCCCCATCTTTTTGCTCTGTAATCTTGGCTTGGATTAGGTGGTGATCTCCTGGTGCTACGTGCTCTCAGAGTATGCTTTCAGAATACCCTGATCTTTGTGTTGAGTACAACTAGTTTTACAGGTAGTTGTGAAAGGGGCAAATAAAAACTGTCTATTTTCGTTTTTTAAAAACATAATTCTGGCTGCACATAGGGAATCCCCCATTATTCATTCATTAAACTCACCTGGAAAAAGGGGAAAGTATAGATCTGTTTTTTCAGGTATTGTTAAGAATCTTCTCATTAAGTCATAGGCTCTTCAATGCCAAGGTTAATTTTAATCATTGCAGAATTTTAAATTAAAAGCTATTTATGCCATTAGAAATGATCTCATTGTTGCTATTGACAATAACTTACACTCCAATCATAAACAGTTTTATTTTAATAGTCTCCATCTGTGACTTAATTGACTAGTGGAATTTCCAAGACTATTTTAGGCCTTTCCCATGTAATGTGTATTATTGATCTGTAAAATAAAGCACTTTTTAAAAACCATTAAATATTTTAAAACAAACAGTTGCATCATCTTTATTTTTTTTTTATCATGTGGAATAGACAAGACTTTCCCACCTTTTCCTAAGGGATCATCCAGCTTCTGCTTGAAGACCTCCACATGGGTGGAGTCCAGACATGGACTTGTTCAGACACATCTTTGCTCACACTTGACTGCCAGCCACAGTTTTCCCATTTCTGCCCTCTGAGGCCTTAAAGCAATTTTAATCCCTTTTCCCTTCTTGACAGGCATTCATTATAGTTGTGGAAGGAACATGACTCTGGTCTCTCCCCACCAAACCTTAAGGTATTACATTGAGACCCTTCACCATTCTTCTTGTTTTCTCATGGATGCCATACTATTGAAATAGGGTATTCAGAACCAACCCCATTCTTTCAAATGTGATGAGACTACCAGGGAGTGTAAGAAGAGCCACATCTCCCTCTGCTTCTCCCTACACGGCCTCACTCTGAGCTGGCCTCTGGGGCTGCCAGAAGTGTCTCATTAGTTCTGCAGTCCCCCCATCAAAGCCTTCACATTTCCCCCCCAGGTAGACTGTTTAGCTATAACTTCCCTTAAGTATAAAACTTTATATTTATCCGATTCAGCTTAACCTTCTGCCCTGGCACAATCTCTGGATCCTGACTCGTCCAGCCATGTTAGTTATCCCTCTCTCAGCTTCATGATCTCTGCAAATTTGATAAACATACCATTTATTCAAATCATCTTAACAATTGCTGAACACAGAATCAAGCCACAGGTCTTAGAGATGATATACTCAATACCTTCTGAGTTGATATTGAATGACTGCTGATGATTCTTTGGGAATGTTCATTCAACCAGTTCCCACTCCACCTAATGGTACTATGGTACCCATTAGAATGCAAGCTCCTTGAGGACAGGGACCTTTTTTTTGTCTTCATTTGTATCTCCCGAGCTTATCACAGTTCTGGCACATAATGCTTTTTTAAAAATGTTTGTTAATTGACTAATATCTGGCTCATTTCTTTAACTTGTGCCAAGATTGGCTTGAGATACTTTGTCAAATGCCTTACTACTTTCTAGGTATACTTTGGCATTCCCCTGATTTCCCTCAGTAAACCTATGATGTTTATCCACATGGGAATTCCTTGTAATGGTATACATTGCTACCTACCCTTACCTTTTTATTTCTTTGTGACTTGTCCATGTCGTCATATAAATCGCCTCCTATCCCTCACCTCTGTTCCCTAGCAGCACTACCTGGCATGTAACTCTTGGTTTCTTCCCACTGCATGGACACCAGTGACTGTTCCCCAGTTGTCTAACGCTTTCGCTGTGATTAGCTCACCTCCTTTTCTGTTCATACATCTATGATCTTCTTTATAATACTTCCCCCACATAAAGTTCTTCACTAATAATATGCTATAGCTTATCTGTGTCCATTATGTTGCCTTTTTGACGATCTCTAACTTTATTGGGAGATTATGGTATTCTGTAACTGAAATGATGGCACATCAGAAGAGTGTTAAAGTTAGCAAGATATGTGGTTCAGGGAGAACCTGGGGGGAATTCAAATTTCCCCAAGGACAGCACAGCCTGTTCTTTAGTTCTGAGCACAACTGGTACATGTTTGTCAATAAACAGTTAGGAAGCACTCACCGTGTAGCGGGGTCTGCACGCAGTGCTAAGGGATACAAAGAAAGCTAAGAGTTTCTGCGCCTGAGGAGCTCGTAGTCTAACGGTGGATACAATATGCCGTGGCTTTCCGGTAGAGTTTGGAACACCCTGTGTATTTCTTCCAAAAGAGTTACTCCAAAACCTAAGACTTTTGGGATATACTGTGTAAAAACTGTTGGATCTGGGGCAGCCAGGTGGCTCAGCGAGTAAGAGCACCGGCTCCAGTGTTGGGACGACCTGGGGATCGAATCCGGGCTCACACACTTAGCACCCACCCAGAAACACCTGGCCATGTAACCTTGAGCAAGTTACTTAACCCCGACTGCTTAAAAAAAAAAAACTGTTGGACCAGTGCTATAGGATTTCCAACTACATATCATACTCTGGACAATAGATATTCTTTATATGTAGGGGATTTTATTCATAACCAGAAGTGGGAGTAATTAAAATCTTATACAGGAGACTGCTTTTCTGGGGCTTGAAACAGTCAACACAATGTCATTGATAAAACGAGCAACTAGAATACCTCAACATTGAAGAGGATATCTCTCTTGGACTTGGTGCAAGTGCCTTTGGTAAACATATGACAATCTTACGTCTTGTTTGATATTAATAATCATAGGTCATTGGACAACATTATCCAATTTTTTTTTCAAGAAATCCTGTGAGGTTTTAAACATATACGTGACTGGTACTGACTAAAGGAGAGCTCTTAACAAGAAGGCATTTTGTTCTACTAAATCAATTGCTTTTTTTTATAGTTTAGAAAAATCCAGTGGGTCATCATACTCTCTATCTTTCAGTCAAGTATATGACTTAAAATGTAGTCTGTTATAGGGTACCATTTGAAAAGCCTATCTGTTACCTTGTCACACCATCATTAAAGATGCTTTCAGTATAGGCAAGATACTTACCCAGAACACTGCAACACAAGAGAGCCACATGTTCCATGAAATCATTGTCTTCTTGCCTTTGGATGCATGATAAAATCAACACTGTCGACTTTTTTATTTGCCTCTCTCTCTCTGAGGGGAATTTATGGTTATCCTTCCATTTAGATCCAATTTCTTTTTGGTTCATAGTACCATATAGAGCAAGACTATCAAGGCAGATTCAGTTCCTCCAAAAATAGGTGTGCTCATTGATCACTGGACAGGGACCTCAAAATTAGAATATCAGCAGCCAAGATAATGTTTGTGTGCAGTATAAGAACTAATTCTGAGCACCATCTTCCTTTGTTTCTGCCATTATTCTTGCATAAGTGGAAGGCCAATCCCATAGGAATAAATGTCATTTTATACACTATTTTACATGGGTTACCATGACTAGAGACTTCAAGTGACTAGACAACTGGGGATAAACCTGTCTCTACTCCTAGGCCCCTAGGACCATATCCAAAGCTTTCTCAGCATGGTAGAACCACCCAGATCTTACATCCCTCTGGCATGCCTTTTGAGACCAGAGTCACTTCTATGCCATAATGTTGCATAGGAGCAGGTTTTCTGAAACATCAGTCTAACAACCCAGTCAATTGAAAGAAAGAAGGAAGGAAATGAGATTAGTCTATCAAGCCCTTTTTGGTGAAAGCATCCTTTTACTTCTTCCTTTTCTAAACAGTCACTAACCATACCCTCAGCAGTATGTTTTTAATCACTGTAGCAGGAATCAAAATCAAGCAAACTCCATTCTCTTCCCTTCTTTTGAAAATGGGGGCATTGATCTTTTTTCAGTCCTGCTGTGCCCTGCCCATCCTCTTTCAGTGATCACTGAAAATGATTCAGTCAGCACGTTGATCAATCCTTTCAGATTCTGGTCTTGGAGGCTCGGAGGCCCCAGGATGTCCCACTTCACCATCTCCCTACTTCTCCCCATTGGTCTTTTTGGTCGTGCACTCCCAGCCCCACCATCGTTTTTGCTGGCAGAGCTGCACGGTTTTGTCTTCCTTTTGTTGCCTGCTGTCATCGTCTCATGCACCCTCTTCCCTGTCCCCTTTGTCTTCATCACCCACTAGCTGTCTTCTTGAGCTTTTGTACTCCTGACATTCCTCTTGCTAGCTCATGCCATGCTTTATAGTCAGACCTCATCTTCAGTTAATACTCACTGGGGATGGGAGAGGCATTCCTCATGTCCCTTTTCCTTCCCCTCTGGAAAGGGAACCAGCTTACTCTTTAAATATAGATAAGTCATCTGACCATGGCAGAAATACAAACTTTACCCTTGCTGTAAAATTCTTCCTGCTTGCCATACTTACTGAAAGTAAGGTCCACAGACATCTGTTAGTCATGCTAATAGCTTCATTGGAGAAACACTGTGGCAAATTGCAGCTGGTAGGGAGGGACAGAGACCTGAATTCAAATTCAGCCTCAGACACGAGCTGTGTAACCCTGGGCAAGGCACTTAATTTCTGTTGGCCAAAGCTGTAAAATGGAGATAATAGCACCTAACTCTCCGCAAATGAAATACTGTCAAAATAAAAAACCATAGGTGCTATAAGAATGCATATTCCCCAGCTCTTTTCATTTTGTTAATATCTCATCCCCTCATTAGCAGTTTGAAAGCCAAACCTAACTCCCTGTCCCTTGGCTTGTTGCCTTTAACACTGTTGCATCAATTTGTCATATCTAGTCTTATTAGCTTCCTTCTCCATGCTCTCCTCTTTTTGTGTTCGTTCTTCTTATTGGCTTCTCTTATTCCTTCTGCTCTTTGTTTTCCTTTGGCTCACATTCTGAGGCTTTCTTGAGCCCTTCACTTCTTCCCTCAGCTTCCCAAGTTTTCCCGAATTCAGTCTTGACTTCATAATTCCCAAACCAGCCACACAGCTTTTACAATTCCTCTCTCTTTTGCTCATATAAACCAATATAAACCAGCAGTTCTTAACCTTTTTTTATGCCATAGATCCTTCTGGCAGTCCACACCCCTCTCAGAGTCACATAGATTACAAAGAAAATGAGTTATGTTGAAATAAAGACATAACTTCACAGACCCTTTGAAGTGTGTCCACGTGGTTAGATCCCTGCCAGAGACAATCCCCAAACTTTGTGTATTGTATATTTAGAGCTTTGGAGTTTTCTCTAGAAGCAGCATTTTAAAAGTATGGTGGCTCCAGAAATCTACCTAAACCAAAGTTAAGAACTCTTGAACTGCTCTGGAAGAAAACAGAGAAGTGATAGCAATGGCCTTTTTTTCTAGGTACTTCAGTGACAACTTAAAACACTCTACTAGGGCTAAACCAGGTGGAGGGTAACCGACAGGCCTTAAACCCATTGGTGACTTAGGTGGGTGCCTACTCCAGGTATGTGAAGCTATCCCCCAGCAGAATGGATGGAAGAGAAGAATTTGTTCCAGAGGTTGAAGGGGGCTGAAGCAGACACTGTGGAGTGCTTAGAGCTTGGTCAGACATGGAGCACTCCGAGGTCAACCAATTCATCTGCAGTCATCTCCTGCCATCCTGACTTTTGTCTTACCACTGGACTTCTACAGCTAACTCTGGAAGAGTGAGGCTGACAACTTTGTGTAACTTAAACCAAATTCAATTCACATGCAAGTCAAGCCACCCCACGATGACATTACTGGTCCTCTTCAAAGAACAAAGAACAAAGGACGAACAACAATATACTCCATTTAATGTAAATTACTATAGCCCCAGAATCCAGATGAAAAGTAGATACTCAAGGAAAGTTTAGAGCCATTCTTAGTAGTAGGGAGGAGGTGGAGACCCATCTCTACTGGCTTTAACTTAACATTAAGAGTAGACCAAAGAAAAGGGTGGGGGGGAGCAGCTAGGTGGTGCAGTGAATAGAAAACCGGCCCTGGAGTAAGGAGGACCTTAGTTCAAATCTAGCCTCAGAAACTTGACACTTACTAGCTGTGGTGACCTTGGGCAAATCACTTAACCCCAATTGCCTCACTTTCCCCCTTCAAAAAAAAAAAAGTAGACCAGTGGAGCATACAGTTTGCCAGCTAGTGATCTGTCACTCTTGCCATGCACCCAAGGCATCTGTCAAATGGAAAAGCAAGTCATGATCTAGACAATAGAGAAAGATTTTCATCCACTTGACTTTCCCCATGTGGATGGTTAGGTCATAATCTTTGGAGTGGTAACAGATCTCTTCTAGGAAGTTCTGCAGTGTCCTCAGGTCTGATCTGTAAAAAGGAGCATCTGGATAACAAAGGCCAAAATGAAATCTAGTCCCTGCTTTCAAGGAGCTTACATTGTATTATGAGACACATCATATAAAGTAGATAAATACATACAAGGTAATTTGAGTGCTCGCTCCCTGAAAAGCATGGACAACTAGGGGATCAAGAAAGGAGTTTGAAGGAAACTAAAGATTCTGGAAGTTTGAAGTGGGGAGAAATTGCTTTCCAGGCATAGGGGATGATTTCTGCAAAGCTGAACAGAAGGGAAAGAGAGAATGCTGAGTTTGAAGAACAGCAAATATGTCATTTTGCCTAAGAAGGAGAGTAGATGAAAGAAAAGAGGCTGAAGCCAGCTTGTGAAGGAAGAGCCTTAAAAACCAGTCCAAGGAGTCTGTTTTTTATCTAGAGGCAACAGGGAGCCATCATCCATTTCTGTGACTTCAGAAAAGTCACTTTGGCAGCTAGGTGGCATAGTGAATAGAACACCCTCCCGCCTCAGACACTTAACACTAGCCATGTGACCTTCGGCAAGTCACTTAACCCCACTTGCCCTGCCTTCCCCCTTCCGAAAAAGCAAAAAAAAAGTCATTTAATCTTTCTGAGCCTCAGTTTCCTGATGTGTAAAACCAGGTAGTTGGACAAAATAACCTCTAAAGTCCCTTTCTAGCTCTTATGATCCCAAGACATTTGAGCAGGAGAGTGACATTATTGGGACTACTTGTTAAAGCCTTGCCTGCCTGTCCCAAGGCACTCAGTGACATATGTTGGATTCAAAGTTTCCTAGGAAAGATTGGATGTTTACTTAGGGGAAGGGCAGATTGTAATACTATGTCATGACCTTGAACAAACTGCCTTCACTCCTGGTGAACCCCCAACTCCTTCCCTCCACCAAATTTTTATCTACTTCTACCAACTTCCCAATTTCTCTTGAGAGCAGCATGGACTTTCTAATTGCCCAGAATGAGAAACTAAGTCAACTTTGACTTTTTCCTTCTTCCTCATCCAACCCATGGCCAAATGTTGTAGATTCTGCCTACATATCTAGATATCTCTTACGTTCCCTCTTTTCGTCACCCACTATCACCACCCTGTTTTAGGTCCTCCATCTCTGGACTGAATTTTATGCATAGCCTCCTGATTGTTATGCTTACCTCTTTTCCCTCTTCATTCCACTCCCTTCTTCACACAGCTGCCAAAATAAAGTATGGGTGTAATTTTTGTCACTTTGCTCAGAAGCCTTCAGATTTCTAGGAAGTGGGAGGACCAAACCAGAAAATTCAGATGCCTCTCATACTAATTAAGGTAAAGGCAAGTCTATATGGCATCCCTTTGAGTCAACAGAGTGATAAAGGCGGTTCTCACCCCCGCCCCCAATTTTCCCCATGATCTCAGGTCATAGTGTTCAGAATGAGGTGGTGATATTCTGTCTGAACTAGGCTTTGTTCACACCACACCTAAGAGGACTGTATTAGCTCCAGGGACCTGCCACATTTTAGGGAGGATTTTGACAAGCCTTGGAGTACATCCAAAGGAAGTCAGCCAAGAGGGTTGAGGTGCCTCAAAACCGTGCTGAGAATCGGCTCCCCAGTGTGAGGATATTTAACTTTGGGACTTGTAGGGGGTTGGAGTCGAGTTCAAGTGTTCAGTCATTTGGCTTACTCTGCTTTGCTCCAATCAACAAAACAACGAGCCATGGGGTGGGAAAAAAAAGTCCTGATAACTGTTCTTATGATGAACTGTGATTAGGCATTTCCCACGCTCTTCCGGATGTCTAGATGTGGCATGTGCTGCCTCTGGAAGGCGTGGGTCCCCCCTCGTTAAAGGTCATTAGAGCAAAGGTAGATGACCATAGACGGTCTGCAGGGTTTTTGACAGCACCGAGAATCTGATTCTGGAATAGGCCGGCCTATTCCAGTCTTGGGGCAGAAAGACCCGAAAGTGGAAAGATGTGGTTGCCAGTAGGATAAGTGAGTTACTAGACTGGAATTTCTAACCCTGGGTGGTCATGAAAGTGAGTTTAAAAAGTCTTTCTCCTCAAGGTTAATATTCATGAGGTCTTTCTGATTTCCACAGTTTTCTAAGCCCAAGCATTTCACTGGATGGATGACCAGCATTAACACTGCCCTGGATATAAAATTCAGGCCCAATGTCATGACCTCTTAAGTTTGCCATGTGGAAATCTAGGGAGTATAATATGCTTTAGCTAGACGCTGTTGACAAACATTGGAGAAGAGCCAAGGAAACCAGTTGGGAGGGTAAGTCACCATAGAGACAAATTCCTCTAGAACTCCAGACACGCTTATTTTGGTTATGCCTAGAACTTCATGTTTCTAGAAAAAAATGTAGTGAGGGTTCTCAGCCTGTCTTGTGTCCTAGCTTCCTTGGGCCATTGGGTCTGGGGAAGCAGGTTTTAAAACACATAGAAGAAACTACAGTCCCACATTTAGTCTTGGGAAAGGAAAATAACTTGTCCAGTCAAACCAGAGATTAGGCAGTAAAGCCAAGATTCAAACCCACATCTTCTAGCCTCTCCTGCTTCATCCTATGCTCCCTCCCCAGTTTGCCAGCTCCTCCCATCCCCACCCCTCTTAATGGTTCACCCTCTCCCCTTGGTATTGCTGCCACACCTCCCATACTGGGGTCCTCTCATGCAGCTCTTGCTGAGTAGAAAGGGAGGATGTTCTTGCCCAACATTTCCCCTGTGGTCTCTGCTCTGCCCACACAACAAAGGGGGAAGAAAGAACCCTGATATTAGCCCTGGTATTCTAGCTTCATTTACAATTGCGGTAACTAAGGTCAGAGCAGTCAGTAGGTCACACTGCTAGTTGTATCAGAGGCAGGATGTGAGGTGAGGTAAGTCTTTCTGAATCCAGAACGCTGTAGGTTTGTATTTCTCTCTCCTATTGCCTAGGACAGTTGTTTTTGGCAGGGAGTGGGGGGAAACAATCTTTCACAGGTAAATAGAGAGTTTGTTCACAGCTTCCAGACAGCTGAGGGAATATCAGAGTGCTCTCCAAGCCTGGCTGTGGGGTGGCCCCAAAGGGGTGAAAACTGAGATTAGAGGAGGGCTGATGGAGAGTGGAGCAGTGGTGGTTTGGTGAGGAGTGAACATGTTAGCTACGATGGGTATGGGGATCAACCAATAAAGTTTGAATGGGTCTCCTTCACCCTGCCAAGTGGCAATGCCTGGTTGAGTTTGGCAGTGGGGCTCCCACTGGCCAGTGTCTCCTACAGCTGCTGGCTCCTGTTATCAGTCAGTCATCAAGACTGAGAAGGGCAACAGTTGGCCTGCACACCAGAGATAACTTCTGAAGAGTCTCATCTGAAATTCTCAACTTGTAAAAGCTTCACTGGGCAACTGTCTCAAAGTGAACTGGGGTTTTTATTCCCCTCCCCCAAGTTAATAAAGGCCTGCTCAAACTCCCTTCCCTATAGGGAGCATCTTCCTAACCCAAATTTGCACACCTTGCATACCAGTTTCCCCTTCATTCCTGGCTTTATTCAAATTATTGTTTGCACAAGGCCCTTGGAGACATGCAACCAGTTTGGAGGAGTTGAAATGTTTGCATGTTCTGAGTTAACCACCCCTTCTTGACCAAATAATTTGCATTGCACTGTATGGGGATGTCTTGGCAAGGGATCTCCTTCCTTCTGAGTGGAACAGATGTCAATGGCTGTTAAAGAATGCATTTTATATGAAAGGTTGCCTTCGAAAAGATCTAGGGAACAAATACTGGGTTAGCTCTGTTTAGGCATAGGATTTAGAGAGGCAGGTGGTACAGTGGACAGAGGGCTGTACATATCAAACCTGGATTAAGATCTGTCTCTGATACTTCCTTAGCTATGTGATTGTAGGTAAATCACTTAGCCCCTTTGAGCCTATTTACTCAGCCAAATGGGATCAGTACCCATCTTGTCTTCCCCCTAGGGCTGGGAGGTTTAGATCTGAGGACCTTGGTCAAGTGCATTGCACATTCCACAGTGCCGTGTCAATAAAATAACAATGATTGTTACTTGTTCATTTTACCTTCTACTTCTCCAGAAGGGTAACTTTTTCAAGGCTTAGAGAATACAGCTGTAAATGTTGGGAGCTCGAATGAGGAATATTTAAAATGTATTTTACTGACAATTTTGGAAGACTTTGGTTATTGTGTTGATTCACATTCTCAAGTCAAGAAACATCTAGAGTGCTGGTGAGAAGCCATGGGCTCAGGCTGCAGGATAAGATAAGACATGACCGATGGAGAAATGCGAAGATATTTGTAAAAAGGGCTTAGCATAGGGCCTGACACACAGCAACATATATATATGTGTGTGTGTGTGTGTGTGTGTGTGTATGTTGTGTGGAGATGGAGAAAGAAAGATTCACAATGTCTAGGTAGGGGATGGCAGTTTTACTGTTGCCTTAAATCGGTTAGCCCAAACATTCTTTTGTTGTCTGTTTTTTGCATATCACCCGGGTCTGTGAAATCTTTTGGGTTCAGCTTCTTATAAAGGTAACCCTCGGGATTCTAAGTGCATGAATGCCAACCTTGGTCTGCCTGCCTGACCCAGAAAGCATCCTGCTCTAACTCACCTGAGCCCAGAGATCCCTTTGGGACCAAGTGTCTGGTGACCCAATCAGGATGTTCTGGAGAAGTAAACTTTCCACTTAGTGCCTTGGTCTTTGGAGGTGACCTCTGAAAGCACAGTGAGGAAAATCGTCAGTGCTCATCCTTGGGTGTTGGCACAATCAGAGAAAGCCACCAGTACCATAAAATATGGCATTCAAGGCATTGCCTTGTTTTTCACCTACTGGACCAAGGCTACTTCCTCCACTATACTTTGTTACTTCATGTGGGATTTGAAATCAAAAGGACCTGGGTTCGAATCCCAGCTCTATTACTTACTCCTTCTGTGTGATGCTGAATAAACACATTTCCCTCTCAGTGGGCCTACTTCCTCCTCTTGTAAAAGGAGGGAGTCGGTCCACTTTTCAATCATCCATACAGACTGGTGTGGTACAAGGGAAAAAACAATGGACTTGGGAGTTAGAAGGCCTGGGTTCTAGGAATCCTGGCTCTGGATCATTTACTAGCCATATGACCTGAGGCAAAGAAGTCACCTAATCTCTCTGACTAATCAAAATTTATATCATGACCACAATAATCTAAAGTGAAAGACCTCAAGATTCTGACTAATGAAATGACCAATCCTAGTTTCATAGTACTGATGGTAAGCACACCTCCAACCTCTCAACCAAAAGATGGGGGACTAGAGGTGAGGAATGTGAAATACATTTTTCAGACAAGGGCAGTTAGGAAGCACATTGGATAAAGCCCTGGGGATGGAGTCAAGACCTGAGTTCACTTCTAGCCTCCAACACTTCCTAGCTGTGTGACCCTGGGCAAGTCACTTAATCTTGTTTGCCTCAGCTTCCAAATTTGTAAAATGAGCTGGAGAAGGAAATGGCAAACCACTCTGCCAAGAAAACCCCAATTTGGGTCACAAAGAGATGATCTTTAAATCCTGCCTCAAGCAAAGCTGTTTGCCCTTCCAGCTTTTCTCACTCTGAGTTTCCTCATCTGTAAAAATAGGATGAATAGGGGCACTTACCTCCCAGGACTGATGTGAGCATTAATGGGGTGCTTAGCTGTTAACACACCAGGTTGCCCTGGCCCGGCATTAGCAGCCAAACTTGGGATGGAGCTGATGCTGGAGAAGGATGGCAAGTTGAAAAGGGATGGCCAGAAGTCAGAGCAGGGAATCTAATAACACCATTTTCTCTACTGTGTATCATATGGAAGGACTGAGGGGACAGGATTAATGCAGGGCCCCCCTTCCTAAATCTGACTCCTGTCTTAACCTAAGCTTGTGGGATAGACTGGGGCTGGAGCCACTGGACACTAACCCTCTGCCTCCAAGAGAAATGACATTTGGCTCGAACCGGTGAGCTAGGAGAAAGGCATTTTCTTGTGCTTTAAAAGGCACTTTAAAAGTGTATTACTTACAACAATACTGTTATGTCATCTTGAATTCCCAACCCACACCAACTCTAAAGTATATGGGGGTGACCTTCCCAGAGAGGGTCACAAAGATCGTATCTGAGGTGGAATTTGAACACAAGTCTTCCTGACTCCAAGGCCAGCATTCTATTTACTATGCCATGGTGTCCCTACATAGTTACTAGTGATAACTCTAGATTTCATTCAGATTCCTAACTGGCCCTGGAGGGAAAAAGATTAAGGGGGATCGAGCCATTTATTAGGGCGATGGCAGAAATCATGTGGTCTAGAATTAAAATGTAAATTATTTTAGTAACTCCCTAACTTTAACCCCCAAATCTTCGCTTCACTCACTGTACTGTTGATATATGTGAACTTAACTATACTTAATATATATCTCACATATATTAAGAGCAGTCCTATTATCTATCCATCAATCATCTCTCATCTATTATCCATTAATTCATCATCTATCAATCTATCCACAAGCTATCAATGTCATCTATCCATCTACTGATATTTCTGATCAGCATTATCTGTAGTCATCATGGTACTATAAGACTGCTACTTTTATTTTCTGAAAGAACAGAAAATCGTATACTGAAAGTCGGATATTAAGGCAGTCCCCAAATCTAGCGTCTCATCCAAGATGATGTGGTTGTCATTTGTTATCCCTAATTTAACATCCTGCCTTTAGCATGAAGCAATAACAATGCCTTGATTTTAGTCTGTAATATAAAATAATGGCAAAATATAATGTTACATCCTATTGGAATATGTCGGCTAAGGTTCAGTCCTTGGCAAATGATTTTATATGAGATTTTATATGTGTATGTTTTTATTATATATAATGCATATTCCTAAAGACAGCTCCCTACACTTATGTAATCACAGGTCTAGTCAAATTACTGAAGTCCAAATTTTTATGTTAGTTTTGCTTAGACATTGTCCTAACAACTTATCCTGGTTTCCGTTACATATACATGTATGTGTATGTATGTATATACACAAATATAAAACTTGTAAATACATATATATGCACACATACATAGATATGTCAAAAGTTTGTGTTTAAGATTTACATAGAAATGTTTATAGTTGGGGGCTTGCTTATTATCCAAAAGAATAACTATAAAAGCTGTCTCTAGTGTCTTTTTTTTTTTAAGCAATTGGGGTTAAGTAACTTGCTCAAGGTTACACGGCAAGGTGTTTCTGGGCTAAATATCTAAGCCCAGATTTGATCCCCAGGTCATCCCGACACTGGGGCCAGTGCTCTTACTCGCTGTGCTACCTGGCCGCCCCACTAGTGTCCTTTTAATGTAGTTTTGAGATGGAATAAAAAAATCAAATCACCTGTAAGGCAGGGATTAAGAAGATTCAACACGACATCTGTGTATAGGCAGCATGATATAGTGGCTAGAATGCTGGACTGGGAGTCAGGATTCAAATAAAAAATAAATTTTCCAATTTTTTCCAGGATTCCAATGCTGCGTCAGAAAGACGCTTACTACCCTTGTGACCTTTTTTTCCCTTTCTGGGTCTGTTTCCTCATCTGGAAAATGAGGAGGGCTGGGTGGACTAGATGTTGGCAACTCCAGGGTTGACACTGGCCACAGGTAAATGACCTTTGGTCAAATAACAAGGCAATGGTGGCTGCTTCTCAATGAAATTGAAGGGAGGATTATGTAACTGTCACAGGTCAGGTGGCAATCCCCACCATAGATGGATACAGATCCAAAGGGATCTGTATATTTGAGTTTCAAATATTAATGAAATCCCAGCTCCTATTCCCCAGTTAGCAGCGGGGCTAAGGATGAAACCAGTTCTCCAGGAGTGAAGTTAGAGAGAGGGTGCCAGTCTGCACTCAGAGGAGACTGACCAGTGACCTATCCTGGGTTACAAGCACTCCCACCCAGGTTTTCTCCTGCTAGTGCGGCTGAGACGGACAAAAAGGAAGAAGAGGTCCTGTTGACAAGAATGAGGCACTATGGCTAATTTTTATGACCATCTACCATCTTACAATCAATTGGTGGCCATGTGGGCCAGCTCCTTATATTAAGAGATGAGGACCCAGGCCCAGAAGTTAGAGCTCTGACCAGGGATGAAAGCCTGTTCTCCTGACATGGATCAATGACTCCATGTCACCCCCTGGAGAGTAAGTCAAGATGCCTCACAAGGTTCATTTTGGGAACGTCACAGAATGAAATGGTCACACATGTGCAGAGCACACACAAAGATGGTGGCCATAGACAGAATGGAATGGTAATATGTTAATGACTCAAAGGGCCCTCTGAACCACAGGTAAGCAAACTATTCCCTGCAGACCTCTGAGCAGGGCAAATGGTAAAAAATCCTTTCTCCCACATGTGTGAATCCCATTCTTCAAAAATCTATTAACTTGGGGCGGCCAGGTAGCACAGCAAGTAAGAGCACTGGCCCCAGTGTTGGGATGACCTGGGGGATCGAATCTGGGCTCAGATACTTAGCACCACACCCAGAAATAACTGGCTGTGTAACCTTGAGCAAGTTACTTAACCCCAAATGCTTAAAAAAAAAAATCTATTAACTTATGAAACATCCAGTAGCCAGAGTAAATGCCTGCTCTGTTCTAATCTGTTGACACCATGAAAACAGGGGCTAAATTAATCCCTATCAAATAAAACAGGATGAAAAGTAGAAATCCCCATTAGAAAAAAACAGTCATACCCCCAGAGGCCAACACCCCTCCCTCCTCCCTGTGAGAAAAGAAAGCTAAGACCAAGCAGTTTGCTAAGTTATACCAAGTTCCATTATCTAATGAGAGTTTATTGCAAAGACAGTGACAACAAACCCAAGTCTGAGTCCTCTCTTCCCCACTGAACACTCACCTGCCACCAGCCCATTCACTCACTCACTTGCTCGGTCACACATGCACCAAAATATATCTGTACATAGGGTGTTGGTTAACAGTTCTTAAAGTTCCCCTAGTATAACAGGAAACTTGAACACTTCAATTAAAAAGTAAAAAAGAGCTCATTTGCCACCAGATTATAAAACTTCTCTTTTAGAAGAGGACGTTGTTGTATTTTAAGATTTTGCTTTGAAAAAAAAAACCATACACAAAATGAGAAGGATGTCACTTCAAAGAGCACTATGACCAAATTAAATTCAACATATTAATGAGATAAAATACTATTCATAAATTAAGGAAACTCAAAGATAAATCTGGCCAAACAAAGACTTTCAATAACTAACTCAAAATAACATACTCTATTAACAGGCACAATAAACAGTGCTGCTCATTGCGCTAAACACTGTTAATCAGCATAGGGGAGCTTTAAATTGAATGGGGTGGACAATCTAGGTTAGGGATTAACATTTAGTTTTCAAAATTACACAAAAGGCCCCCAACTCCCTCCCTCCAAACATTTGTAACTACTTAAGTTGTAAATGGTTTACCAAAAAAAGAGAGAAAAAAATCTTTAAAAAAAATTAAGTTTCAATAAATATGTCAACAGCTAAAAACCTTGCTAAGGTTATCATGCAAGACATTACATAACCAAGACCAACTCAATTTTATAATAAAGGCAACTTGCATTCAAAATGAACTCTACCCTTGTATTTTATTAAAAGGGCAAACATCATGAATTAACCCAGCTGTTTACTTGAATTATACAAAAGTAACATGATTCAATATGAAAATAAGAAACTGTCTACAAATCTCCGACAGTAATAAATCGCAATATACAATGCATACAGGAGTCATACAGAGCAACAAACTCTTGTACAAAACAAAAATATTTTAATACCTTTAAAATCCAAATTTTTTTCATTGAAATCTTTCATGAAAAAAGATTCTCCAGTAGGAATTCACACCTCAATTAGTCAAGCATCAGGGAAGCTACATTACAGCTATTTAATATACAAAGAGACATTTCTCTTCCCCAAGGTGTTGTGTGTGTGTGTGTGTGTGTGTAATATCTCTGCTTCAGAACGGTCCACTTCTCTCCCATCTTTTTATATTCTCAGTTTCAACTTTTCTTAAAATCATGAGAACTGAATCTGTTGAACACCAGAAATCTAAAAAAGAGAATTAATTTTTATTTAATAATCTCCCTTCAGAGCAAGGCCTCTTTTTCGCTATATGATTTTATTCATTTTCCCCATAAAGAATCGATAAAATAAGTTTCAGAAACAGATACTATACCTGTTGATATGATGTTGTATAAACCATAACATTTTGTTGTTGGCCATCTGTGGTTATTAAACCGGCTGGTAACTGATTAGCTATAAAAGACAAAACACATTTTTGAGGAACAATTTTAAAGTTGTTTTCCTAGTCAAATTCCAAGATCCCACAGTTCAAGCTCAAAAGCCCTGGGTTTTACTTCCAATCCCGTCAATGGTTAGCTTGTGTGATCTTCAACATAGAAATGAACCCCCCATTTGAGATGCTTGATCCCTCCTTTCTTCCTATGTCAGATTAGGGGAATCCACCAACAAACACTTATTAAGTGCCTACCACATACTACATGCCAGACATTGCCAGGATCTAGGCAGAGAAAGCAGAAAATGAAATGTCCTAAAAGTGCTGACGTTCTCTCTGGGCAGACAACAAACATACAGATATGGAAATACAAAGTGCTGCCCATCCCCCCTTTAGGACAGGGACTGTTTTACTAGTGAAGGAATTTCTATGCCAAATAGGCATTTGTATTTGTTCCTAGGGGTATACCAGTGAACCTATTACTCTTAGAATCAAATACAATTGACTCCAGAGATGCTTAATCTGAGGTCTGTGAACTATTTTAAAAATATTTTGTTAACTATTTCAATATAAGTGGTTTCCTGCATAATCCTATGTATTTTATTCTATACATTTAAAAATATTAATCTGAGGAGGGTTCCAAAGGCCTCATACTTGCTACAAGATAGCAAGCAGAAAACATAACCAAAAATGTCAAGAACTCCTGCTCTAGACTTCTTTTGGGAGTGGGGGGTGGTGACGTGGCCTGGCCTGTACTTCGGCAGTAAGTCGAGATGGCTGGAGAAGACTTGAGACAGGGAGTCCCAAGCAGGAGACTGTGTAGAGAGGAGGACTTTGTACCTGGCATGTGAGAGAGAAGGGGATGGATGCCCAAGATGGTGTGGGGATGAAATCAACAGATGTAGTAGGGAGCAACTGGACCCATGGGGGAAGGAGAATGAGGAGAGGAAAAGATGCTGTGGTCGCCAACACAAAGGGCCAGAGAAGTGGCAGTACCTAGGGCAGATAGAAACAAAGAGAGGAGGAGGTGGGGCAGGGGGAAGGGGAGAGAAAGAGAGATGAGTTTTCTTTTGTTTAGAGTTTGAGATGTCCAGTTCAAAGTGATCAGTGGGCTGCTGATGTGACATAAGACTGGAGCTCAGGAGAGATATCAGGACTAGACATGTAGTTCATTAAACCCATGAGAACAGAAGAAGCTGCCAAGAGAGAAAGAGGGCCTGGGACAGAATCCTGAGGTACAGCCCACTCTCAGTAAGGGCTTAGAGGGCACATATACACATATGTGATGATCTAGAAAAGGAGGCTAAGGAGTCATCACAGGTAAGGGCGAGGACCAAGAGAGTACAGAGAAGCCCTGGGAGGAATGAGAGGACTCTGCCATGCCAAATAGTGCAAGTCAGAGGGACTCAGCCTGAAAAGATCATCACACGTGGCAATGAAAAGACTCCCCTTCTCTCTGGAGAGAATACTTTCTTTGACTAATGAGGCAGGAGGCAAGGTAGCAAGGATGAAAACAGACATTTTACAAACATTAAGGTATTAGATAAATATCAGGGCTTTTTTTCCCTCTTATTTAGCTAAGGAACTTATGATCCTACTTTGGAGGGTGGGAAGTTTTTCTCCTTAAAATTTTCTTTAATAAAAATCCCACTGCTAAGTCTTCACCCCTATTTCTGCAGGTCCAACTTGAAGGCACTGCATTCAGACTCCAAGCTTTACTCACTTCAGGATGCATAACACAACATGTGGTTGGGAAGAATTACTATGCAGCATCTTTATAACAAAGTCACCACAACACACTTTGTTAGATAGAAAAAAATGTGCCCTCAAATCACACATGATTGGCATGTTAAAACATCTCAACTCCATTTACTATGCTCAAAACTTAAGGGATAATGAAGTGAGCTTTAAATCTCCTAGTAAAGATAGATTAAGGGATTAGATTAGCCAATTAGATGAACTTTTCTTATGCCATGGGCTCATTTGGCAATCTAGTAAAGTTCTGGGCTGCTAGGTGGTACCACAGTGCATAGAGAACGGGCCTGGAGTCAGGAAGACTCATCTCCTCAAGTTAAAATCTGGCCTCAGACACTTACTAAGCTATGTGATCTTGGGCAAGTCACTTAATCTGTTTGCCTCAGGTTCCTCATCTGTACAATGAGCTGGATTTGGATGTGACAAACCATTCCAGTATCTTTGCCAAGAAAACCTCAAATGGGGTCATGGAGGGTTGGAAACAACAGAAACAAACTCAACAATGAGAAAGTCTGGTAAATCCTTCTCAGAATGTTATTAAATGTCTATTATAAAATATGTTAATATTACAAAGGAAACCAATTAATGCTGAAATACAATTAACAATTTTTTTTTAAAGTTTAAAAAACAAGTTCTTAGCCCCAGGTTAAGAACCCCTAGGTGGGGGTCTATATGACTGCCCTTCTTTCCCAGTGTCAGCATGTGAAATGCCAGGTAGCTAATGCTCAGAAAGGAATGCTCATCAACGTCCTTCTCACGGCTTCCCCAAGGACCCAGGCATACAGGATTCTGAATAAGGCCATATGAGAACATGCATTCAAAAGGATTTGGTTCCATCCAGTTGTCTAAACCAAAGCCTATTACGCTTTTCCATTGTCTCAACACCAGGATTTGGATGTCAGCCATCAGATGGAGCCCTGCAGGGGACTTACTGAAAGCTTCTTCAGTGAGCTCCTCACTCAGTCCATCTGTGGTCGTGACTGCTCCTCCAATGCCCTTCTCTCCTTTCATTGCCTGGGGAAAAGCCAAATGTAATTCAGAAAGAAAAACCCCCTTTCCAAAGGGGCTCCTCCACTGACTTCTTCCTTAAAACTGGGAACATGGCAGCTCCACCAAAAGAAACCATGTCACATTTCCTAATGACTGATTAAGTGACTAAGGCCACTGTTAACACAAGCATATAATCATTACAAGATTGTTTATACTTAATGGTTTTTCCAGTTACTTTTAAAAATGACAAAATTTTGTTTCCAAACCAGACACAGATATTCACTTTATTCAATAATCAGGAAGCTCATTACTTCATTCACTATCACCCAGAGGCTAAATGTGCACCCTATCACTCCAGCCTTAGAATGTGTTCCCTATGTCCATATGATATGCGGACCCACATCATAAAGAGAAAATTCAAGGTGTGGGTTCCCGATTCTCTCTACAGAAACAGAAAAGCTAGAAGTTTGGGCAATTACTGTGAGTTTCATTTCTCAATTAGCCAGCAGCACAGCTTGCTGCAAGTCCCAAATCCACATTCTAAATGGCAGGGTGAGTACGACATCAAGCTCTAAGGACCCTGCCAGGTGTGATGGGGGATCCTCAAGTTTTGGAGAACTGTTACATGTGGAATCCCTTTTTCTCTTTACATTTAATAACAATGACCTACTCTTGTGCCTAAGAAGTAGTGTAAAAGTCATCAGTGATTTCTAACCAAAGTAGGTCACCATAAAGTGGTACACAAAGCCAAAATGAGAGGCAGGGGGTATCTCTGCCAAGGAAGATTAATGGGTGGAGGGGGCCGGGAGTCCTGCAGAATGGGAAGGCTATAAGTAGCAGCACTTGGAGGGGAGCATGCCCTGCTGAGACTCCAATCACTGGATATGCTGGCTCCTGGCTGCTTTAGAGAAGAAGGGGCCAAAGGACTGCTACATTAGAGTATAACTAAACCTTTAGGTTTTTTCCTCTTCTTAATTTTTAAAGATTAACTCCCAGGGACAAATACTTGTAACCAAAAGCATGAAAAATTAAGCAACTTTAAACCAGAAAGCCTGCTAATGATCATTTGTCTTCTCTCCACTCCTAAGATGCCTACTACACCACATTGTGAAGGAATACGAATGCTTGTAGCTTCCAGTTCCTTCCAAGATTTTCCTTTGTTTTCTTAATTTTTTTTCTTTTTTCTTTTTTAAAGCAATTGGGGTTAAGTAACTTGCTCAAGGTTACACGGCCAGTTATTTCTGGGTGTGGTGCTGAGTATCTGAGCCCGGATTTGATCCCCAGATCATCCCGACACTGGGGCCAGTGCTCTTACTCACTGTGCTACCTGGCCGCCCCCCTTTGTTTTCTGAAGATTAATTAATTGGGCTATTTTGCAGCAAAAGTGTGTGATTCTTGGCAATTTTCACTTTTTTTTATGCATTGGTGCAACTGATCTTATTTCATTGTGGACTTGAATGTTGTTCTTTAAGCACAAGTTCTCCCTACTCTCCAAGAGCTGCTGCAATGCTTCTAACAGTCACTCAAGCGTGCTCCTCTTTAAAGGCTATAAGCTCTGCATGTACCTAGTCTTTAAAAACCACAGAATTTAAAATATAGCCAAAAAAAGAGCAATGAAACATGTATGGCATATGGTACCCGACAGACAGAACTAATATCGTGAAACCTGGTTTCATCTGGTCAAGGTCCGATGTTCTGAATCAGTAAACTGACAAAAGACATGCAGCCACCTGAACAAGCAGCCACCCAAATATGCTGTCATAAAATGAAACTTCAGTGAATTTCAGTTTGTTTATACCACTGAGGCCGGCCCAGAAAAGGTCTGGTGACTCACACAAGTTCCCACAAGCTGGGCCCATGTCGCTCCAAAGCCAGCATACTTCCATGGCCTACACTGTCACTAACCTTCTGGGTCAAAGGGCAGGTGCACATTGCTGAAGCTCTGAAAGTGTAATTATTCTGAGGAACTCTCTAAAAGGGAGGACCAACACAATGCTGCTGGAAGCATTACAGAGGCCATGCCTATTTTATCAGGGCTGCATCTTGACTGAATTTTGCTCTCTTCTATTTATCTTTGCAGATCTGACAGGCACCAAACGGATCTCAGAGTTGTTTTAATTTCCGTTTGTCTGATTCAATAAGGTTCTTTCCTTTGAGACTTGCTTATTCATATCCTTTTCATAACTTAACCCCTGGTGAACACTTTTTTAAAAGTGCATTCTTTATAAACTCTCTATATAAGACTTTTACTGAAAGTTTAATGTAAAGATTTTCCCCTTTCTTCTCCTTCCAGCTTGTTTCTCTCCTTGTCTTAGAGGCATGCAATTTTAAATTTTAATATAATTAAACATACTCTATGTAGCTGTACTCTATATAGCTAGATTAAGTCCTATTCCCTTCATCCTACAGATGAAGAAACTGGGCCCAAGGAGGCCAGGCCAAACAGGTAATTAGCATCAGAGTAGGAATTTGAACCCAGGCCTTCTGACGACAGCACCAATGCTCTTTCCAGTGTACTGTCTAAGTTACCACTTGGTCAGAATGTATGCCCCTTTTCATAGCTAAGAAAAACAGTTTTTCTTGTCCTCCAGTCCTAGGAAAGAACATGTATGTGGCATAAGAAAATTAAAGGACTAGAAAATATAATTTCTAAATTATTTAATATACTTGGAATTTGTTGTGGTAGATGATAGTATGAGATTACTGATCTATGCTCATTTTCCATCATCCTACCATTCAGTTTTCCCAACTTTTTTACTGAATAAATAACATCCAAGTGTTTGAGACTAGATTTATTCTAGACTAGGCAGTTACTGTATTGCTTTTAGCTCACTGATCTCCATTTTTTATCCAGTATCAAGAGTTTTTATAATTATTGCTTCATATTATGATTTGAGATCCTACTATAAAGGTATACAAGGTCCTTTACTATTTTCTACTCCCCCTTTATATTCTTGACCTTTTAAAAGTTCTTCTGTATCAATTTTGTAATTATTTTATCTAATTCTATAAAGCATATCCAGGAAATGTTTTGATCATGTAGCATTAAATTTACAGATTAATTTGGGAAGGATGATGACATGTTACAAAAGTATACATTATGCCAAATCTCTCAAATTATCTGGTAATTTTTTTAGTAGCATTTATTTTAAAATTGATTTTATGAATCTTATATTTTACACAAAGTAAGTTTAATTTGTAGGTACTTATGGTCATGATTTTAAATGGTATGTCCCTATCTTTTAAAAATTTCTATTGGTGGCATAGAAATACTAACACTAGGCCTTCTTTCCTCCTATGGTTCAAAGATCTCAAATTTTCTCTTTAAATATTTAGCCCTTCTAGGCATGTGATCTTTGCCTGTAAAAAGCTTTCCAAGCCATATTTCAGGTCATTTTGCTTTGTTGAACATTCAATGGTTTCTGCCATGTTGTTTTCAGCATAATTTGATTGACTGCACTCTTCTATTTAAATTTACTACCACTTTCTCCACCATGCTTTCTTGTTGCCAATTTGTCTCTTGTACCACTTTTACTAATGCAGATCTCTCACAGCAAATATGATGTCTCCTGACCAGAAGCCAGGTCTCCTCTTTCGTTTCTTCTAAAGCATTTAAAAAATCTGACTGTGTTGTCTTAGGCTAAATCCAGCTTCCTCTGTGGGATCAGCTGAAATGTGTCATCTTTTATGTTGGACATTCTCTTCAATTCTCACTCTGCCATCTTGTCAGAATCACACAAATAAATTTTCACATAGAAGATAATGTTGTAAGAGAAGAGACTACTCTCAAGGGAAAACCTGCAGTGTCCAACTCCCCTTCTGGAGTTGAAGAAATGTACCTGATCTCTGAGTCAAGCTTATTCTCGCCAGTCCAACTTTGTGTACCGTTAACAAAAACTACTCAGGGGACAAGTAACACAAAAACTCAACTTGTAAGGGAGACCATATCTAGGTTACAACTTCCCTTTCTTCCTGTCACAGCAACTAATGAAAGACCAGAGGCAGATGCCATAACTTTCCTGTTCAGTTCAAGCCTGAACAAGTGAAGGTAAGAGTAAACATCAATGAAAAGACCATGTCCAAAAAATGCTCTGTGTACTTTTGATTATGTAAATTGGACTTTTTGATATGTATAAGATAAATAGAAATGTCAAGATGGTACTGACTTTCTTTGATGGCAACATTTAAGAAACATTTTACCCACCTCTCTGAATTTCTGAAGGTAAAGCTTCAAAGGTTCCACATAACTGTCAAAACCCAAAGTTGACATTGCGAACAGAATGTCTTCTCCATTGATGGTCTTCCGCTTTTCCTGGTGACACCTTTCACTGGCTTCAGATGTGATAAAGCTGATGAATTCACTCACACACTCTTGCACACACTCCTTAGCATCCTTAGCAATCTGACAACAAGAGAAATCCAGGGTAAATCTCTGTATACATCCCTCACACTTCCTTCCCAACCTGCAAAAATAAAAGACTATGTAGTACATTGACTCATTATTCAAATTACAGCTATTGCCTATTCCCCTTCGAATGACATTTTATTAAGAACAACACAATGTGTGCTACCTGCTACTTTTAAGGCTGGAGTACAAAACACCTGAATGCAAATGGTAGGGAGTCTTAACAGTCCTATTCACAGAGACAGCTGTGAGCAGAAGACCTTACAATGACATGTCATCAACTGCTCCTCTAGGAGGTGCCTCTAAAGAGGCAAAAGAGTCCCACTTATTTTAGGAGCAGAACCATCCTGTCATGTAACCTATAATTAAAAAAGCTGGGCTCTGGAATCTAAAATCTCTTTTAAAAAAACTAAATCTCTTTTTTGCCAGTTTTATGAGAAATAGAGACTGAAATTTGAATTCACTGACATTTATGGTAAAATTACCTCCTATGATATTACTGAATTCACATTTTGGTCAGTGTTAATGATAATCTAGAGAAATTCATCTATCTAGAGAGGAGTTTAATGTGAGGTTTGTGAACGTGGGGAAAAAATTACTTTTATTTTCACTGACCTCCAACTGAAATTTCACATTATTTCCTTTAATTTAAGGTCACAACAATACCCAAAGGGCTTATAAAACTGTGTATAGTCTGTATTCCAAAAAGATAAAGAAGCAAGAAGGAAAAAGACCCACATGTACAAAAGTACTTCGAGCAGCTCTTTTAGTGATGGCAAAGAATTGGAAATCGAGCCTCAACTGGGGATTGGCTGAACAAGCTGGTATATGATTGTGATGAAATACTATTGTGCTGTAAGAAATGATGAGCAGATGCTCTCAGAAAAACCTGGAAAGACTTACACAAACTGATACAAAGCAAAGTGAACAGAACCAGAAGAACACAGTTTATAATTCACAGCAATATCGTAGGATGATAACTGTGAATGCCTTAGCTATTCTCAGCAATACAATGAGCCAAGACAAGTCTGAAGACTTCTGATGAAAAATGCTCTCCATCCCCAGAGAAAGAACTGATGGAGTCTGAATGTAGATCAAAGCATAATTTTTTTTAACAGTTTAAAAAAAAATTTCCAATTACATGTAAAGACCATTTTAAACATTCATTTTGAGTTCCAAATTTTCTTCCTCCCCTCCCTAAAATGGTAGGGAATTTCATATAGGTTATAAATGTGCAATCAGAAACATACTTTTTTTTATTAAACTTTATTCTTCTTGAGATTCTTTTGGTTTGTATTTTTTTTCTCAACATGACTAATACAGAAATATGTTTTGCATGACTGCATATGTACAACTTGTATCCAAATTGCTTGCTTTCTCAATGAGGGGGTAGGGGAGGGAAAGAGAATTTAGAACTCAAGATCTTAAAAAACAAATGTTAATTGTTTTCACACGTAGTTAGGAAAGAATAAAACATTAATTTTTTTTAAAGAAGAATGTAGATCACCAAGATTACACTGAGAAAGGGTTCACTGGTTTGAAGGTCAAAGAGCCTACAACACTAAAAAGTTGAGAATTCTTGTTTTGGAGTCAGAAGGGCATCAGAGGTCATTTATAGTCTGATACATGAGCATGCTGATCCAGAATGAGCTTAAGTGGTTTTACCCAGAGTCACACAAGTAATAGCCACCAGGAGTAGGATTTGAACCCAGGTCCTCTGACTTTAGGGCCAGCGAACTCTAGTTCCTCTGCACTGATCCTCTGTTGGCTGCCCAGCTCAAGGAAAACATCTCCGAGTATAAATACAGAGGCATGGTAGATATAGGGTTTTGGAATTTAAAGCACAACCAAAACAAAATGGGATGCTCTGCTTTTCCCACCGTATACATACACATGCTAGTTTAAAAAAACCCATCCCAAACCACACAAGGAAAAGAGCTGGTGCCATCTCATGACCTATTTAAAACTGGGTTTTTCTCTCTTTTCAGGGCTCACCAAGTGACTGAAGGATACACTTTAAGAGAACACAATTTTCTGAGTGGATCAGGGGTAACAAGAGGCAAGCTGGCGACTGGAAACAGATAAGCTGAACTTGATGAGATTCTCCCAGGAAGCCCTGGGCTCTGCTATGGGCAGCACTGCTCGTGGGTCCTCACCTGGCTTGGCTCTGAATGGTGGAGGGTGGTCCTCCATGAAGATCGCAGACACATACCAATCTGGCCACAAATGACAACCACTCTTACCCACACACAGCTTTTTCAAGTGTACACTTCTACAGATGACTGAGAGCTTCTCTTTAATAAAGTAAATAAGCGTTGCATAAGCACAGAATTGGCAAAAGAAAATTCCTGGAAAAATGGGGGTTTGGAAAGCAAACCACCAAACCAAAGACTGGAACCACCTGAGTTTCCCTCCCACTAAATGTAACATAACCAAGTCTATTCAAAACTGCCTGGGCTGCTCCAGCTCCTAAAAGCAGCTGAGCACTTGTCTAAGATGGCTGTAGTTGTAGCCAGCAGGTCTCCAGTTATCCCCAAGGAGTTTTCTTTAAGCATAAGACAGATATTTTCTTTCAATCAGGACCTGCAACCACAGGCTTCATGCTCCCCGCCCCCCCCCCCCTTTTTGCTTTTTGGATGGGGGAAAGTAGGGCAATTGGGGTTAAGTGACTTGCCCAAGGTCACACAGCTAGTAAGTGTTAAGTGTCTAAGGCCGGATTTGAACTCAGGTCCTCCTGACTCTAGGGCCAGTGCTGTATTCACTGTACCTCCTAGCTACCCCCCATGCTCCCTTTTCAATCAGGACACATTCTTTGAAATTTATTAATTTCACACAAAAGCAACAGAACAAAATTACTGAGTCATACTCTGGCAACTGTATGAAAAAAATATATGTAGTCAGAATTGTGCGTAGCTACTACTGGGAGTTCAGGGAGGCAAGCTTTTTGAGAAAGAAAAGCCAGTTCAAAGACATCTTACCCACTCTCAATGAGCAAGGTGTGTCTCAAAGTTTAGTCTTTCAAAATCAGAAGCAGATCATCCCATTCTATACTACAGTCTCCCAAACAGACTCAAAACTGTGTCACTGATGTCATGACACACTCACTGTACTTGAGGTGCTAAAATTGTATCAGGCCTTTACATTTTCCTAGCAACTCACTTATTTTTTAGAATACTTTTTAATATTGGGGGGGGCAATTGGGGTTAAGTGACTTGCCCAAGGTCACATGCTAGTTTTTGTGTTAAGTGTCTAAAGCTGGATTTGAACTCAGGTCCTCCTGATTCCAGGGCTTGGTGCTCTATTCACTGTGCCACCTAGCGGCCCTAGAATACTTTTTATTTCAAAAAAGAACTTTACTGGGTTTAAAAAAAAATCTTTTCCCAATACTTGAACCAAAAGCATTTAAGGAAAAACAGAAAAACAGAATAAAATTAAAAGAATATAGTATACTGTTTCACAGAGACCAAGTAAGCCTAGCTTTAAAAGCCTGTTTTGTTCCACATAGGGCTGAGTAACTGAACAAATAAGCTGAAGCTCTGAGGAGGCACAGCCAGATGCTCTGCCTCACTTACCTTCCCTGTCTGAGGTATGGCATTCTTCATTATCCTTGCAACATTGGCGATGGGAAGATAGATGTCTTGTTCTCGAAAGCTCTCTTTGGAACCATTCGTGTCTTCGTGATCATTCATGCTGTCTTCTGTATCTAAAAAATAAAATTATTTAGAGCCAAAGGTCATTTCAGTGTCTGATACAATAGAAAAAAAAGAGTCTTTGAAGGGTTTCAATAATAAAGTTAGGAATTTTGGTGGGTTAGTTCTTGACCCTTGGGACAGAGCTAAAGATAAGTAACCATTCATTCCATTTCCTTAGCCTCACAAAATTCATGCCACTTTCTTTCCCTAGAATCCCTGCCTCCCTCCGCTGCCATCTCTGCCTATTCAAAGTCCAGCTGCCCTTCCAAACCCAGCTTGAGCATCAAGCACCCTAGTGCCACACTCCCTCTTCATACCAAGTGGCAGCAATCTCTCTCTCAACTCTGAGCTGCCATCGTGCCTACCGACCAAACCATTTCTGGAGTGGAGAGAATAATATTTGCATTGTCTACCTCACTAGGTTGTCATGAGGCAAGTGCTTTGTGAATTGCCAAGTGCTGTATAAAGCTGAGTTCTCATTATTACTTCCTTGGACCTTGTCCCTTTCCCCTCTTCAACTGTAAGAATGCTGCAGCACCTTGCCTCCTGCCTTTATGTATCCATTCAGTGCATATTTTTGGAAAGGATCAGTTAGCTAATATCACATACAAATGATTCCATCACAAGAGAACTTGGACATTAAAACTAACAGATTAGGGGCTTACAGGTTTGTCTAAGGTCAGATACCAGATTTAACATAAAGATGTTAGGACAATGGGCTGAGATGTCACTGATTCAGTCTTCTTTTCTTTTCTCAAAGTACCACCTTTATCTGGGGGCTGAGTATGAATTTTAAAATAATAAGATTATCAACAATTTTCTTTTTTTCAAAGAAGACACAAGTCAGAAAGGAAGGGTATTTTAGTGGGTTTTGAGTTTTCTCCAGTAATAGATAAGCTTGTTGGTGGAACTGTTTGATCATCTTTGTATCCCCAGTATTTAGCACATAGTAGGTACTTAATTTTAACTAAATAGAGGAAACTTTATAAGCGCTACTCAGGCTTTTAAGAGCCTGTTCCAAACACCACACAGGTAGCTGCCAGATATCCCTGGGTTTTATTAACTAGAAAGGAATAAAGAAAAAGCAAGGAAGAAGAGAGAGGACAACATCAATGTTAATGAAATGGAGTTTACACTTTTTAACCAGCAGTTTTCTTACCATCATGAGGTTGTATCACATAGTGGCTGCTACCAATGTAGTCTGAAATTCCTAATTGCGATGCATCTGTGGTCGAACTATCTCCATCCATCTATTTGAAAAAAGCAGCAACAAAAAGCCCTTTCAATACTCTACATAAGGAGAGATTACCTTCCAAAGTACAAGGTGGGTGGCAGTGCTCTGAAACTGTCAGGGGAGTGGTCAACTGAACATGTTCACAGCTTTAAGCCTAACTAAACAGAAATATTGATGGTTTTCCACTGGGAGGCCTTTTATTGATTTCCTTATCACTAGAGACTTCCTGATCCTGAAAAGTAAATGATAGGAATGAGATGGAGAGAAAAAGTGACTTCTTTCCTCTGAATAACCTGTGTCCCCTAGTACTGCTATATCTGCCCCCCCCTTCAATACCCCTCTAATCATATATGCTAGTAGGTACTTCTGAGCAGCTAAGTGGTAACCTTGAGTAAGAGCTCTGTGCCTGGAGTCAGGACAACCTAGGTTCAAATCCAGCCTCAGGCACTTAGTAGCAGCTGTGTGACCCTGGGCAAGTCTATCTGCCTCAGTTTCCTCATTTATAAAATAAGGATAATAATAGCAGTTGTGAGGATCAAATGAGTTATCTATAAAGCGCTTAGGACAGTGCCTGGCACAGGCATACAATAGGAGCTTAATAAATACTCGTTCCTTTTCCTGCTGCCTCCTCTTCCCCTCCCCCTGCCCCTGGTACCTTTTATACTTAAGACAAAATGGTTCCCTTTGTGCAGATAGCCCCCCATGCCCTCAAAGACTCACAAGTACTACTATAGACAAACATTCTCAGCAGATTTCTGCCACTTGGATCTAACGCTGTCAATAGATCATTTTAGTCAAAATCAAACTTTTGATTTCTTTCCTGGGGATGCCACCTGACATGATTAGCAGCTGAGCAGAAATTTAGTGAAAGACAGAATACCAATATCTAAAGTTTCACTCAGTAATAAATGAAGGCTACAGAAACAAGGCTTTGGGAACCATTAAGAGGCTGTCTGCATTTTGCAAAGGGTCTTCTAGATCAGCATAGCCTTGGGGTGGCTAGGTGGCTGGCCCCGGAGTCAGGAGGACTTGGGTTCAGATCCGACCTCAGACACTTAACACACACACACAAAACTAAACCTAGCAGTGTAACCTTGGGCAAGTTACTTAACCCCAACTCCCTCCAAAAGCAAAAAAAAAAAAAAAAAGATCAGCATAGCCTAGCTGTAAATTTCTTGAGAGCAAGAACAATGTCTGATTTGGCTTTGTGTTTCCTCCAGAACCTTGTAAAGAATCAATGTTTATTGAAGGAATCAAGAGGATGCATCAGGTGCTTGGAAAAGGGACAAGGTTATGGAAAAATGCTTCAGAGGTGAGCTCTGTCTCCCAGGGATCACTGCACATTTTATTGCCTTCTATTTCCTGATCAAAAGCGATTTTCTCCTGGGAAGCAAGGGCTAACAGAATTAAGGACCAGAAAATAGACTATTTGTAGAGATTACAAGAAACTGAATTACTTAGCTATTTCCACTCTACCTTTAAATACTGCTCAACCCTATGATCAGTACCTCTCAAATAGACATTTAGTTGAGCAGTATGATTCCACAGAAAAAACTACCATCAAGAAAACTGGCAGAAACCTTTCAAAGTTAACTAATTCAAGCCCATCATTTTACAGATGAGGAAAGTGAGTCTCAGAAGAGTTAAGTGACTTGCTTCAGGCTATACAAGTGGTACAAGAGAAAGAATTCAAACCCAGTACTCATTCAAAACAACACTTTCTGTAGTTTAAAACAAACCCCCAAAATAACCAGAAAAAAAAACCCACCTCATAGCCTAGAAGGAAAAAAATGACTGCTATAAAGATAAATCTACTAAAAAGAGAAAAAGCCTCTCTAATTTGGTTTTTGGCTAACTTGAGTCAGAAAGCAGAGATTTCTTGGTCTTGTACAAGGGAGGATGAGAGCCCCCTAAATTTACTGACAAGGGACACCTTTAGCATAAGTCAACAGACACATGTTGTCTGCCGTAGCTACAGCATTTTAGCAAGAATCCTACCAACACCTTGGTACCTTAATTGCTCGGCTGTTTAAAATAATATTAACAATAACAATATCTACTACACTGGGTCACTACAATGATTAATGAAAAAGCCTGGGCAACACTTTCACCTTATTAAAAGGCACTTTTGAAAAGTCAGGCAAATCACTAGTGGTTCAAATCTAACTCTTTCCTTGGTACCTTTGGGGCCCTAAACACATCACTTAATTGTCAAAGGATCAAAGAATCACAGATTTGCAGCTGAAAAGGGACCTTAAGAATTCTTCAGTTAGTCTAATACTTTCATTTTACAAATGAGGAAACGGAGGCCCAGAAAGATAAACTAATTTGCCCACAGTCATACCAGTGATAAGTGGCAGGACCAGGATTTGAGTCCAGGCCTTGATTCCCAAGCCAGTCCTCTTTGCAGTTTCCTTATCCTTAGCCTTCCAATTTCTTTACCAGAAAAATCATCATGGTGAAATGACAGAAAAGTCAAAACCCTTTGGGACTAAAGTATTAATGCTTTTGAACATGTCTAACAAACACACACAAAGAGACAAACACCCAATAACAATATGATACACATTGATACACATTTAAAAGCTATGGGTATCAGAACCCTAAAATGGTTTTACTGGAGTATTCTAAGAAATGATGGTCCTTTTTTCATATTCCCCTGTATTTCATTAAATACAGATTCTTTAAAGAAATGTTAAGAGATTCTGGTACTTTATTGACGCCTTCCAAAGGCTTGAAATACAAAAATACAATGATTTTATTATTTCAATTATTTGCTAAATATGTGGCCTGGGTTTCAGGACCATATCAATAACCAAGGCTGACACCATCTCCTTCATTAACTCCAAATGTAATGTAACCCTGCTAATTCCAAATGCTTGATGGAAGATATAATCAAAAACAAACTGACCTTTAACACAGGCATAAATGAGCTCATCTGTGATCTACACAAGTGACTGGAACAATCTTCTAGGTGTTCCTAGCAGGAAATGCTGCAGCTGGCAGCTCACTTAGAGGAATAAAAGGCAAACCTGCAGGTATGCAGCAGAGTAAATAATTACTTCATACAATATAAAAAGAAAGTAAAACTCTTCTAGTTCTAGGAGGCTTTCTTGAACAAGAAGCTGCCCAAGTACCCCCCCTTAGGCTCCATGGGGCGTGCCTTCCAGCTGCCCTGAGTGATTCCTTTCATCGCTAATAAATCCATCCACAGGTACATTAAAGGTGGAACTCCTCGAGTGTCTCAAAGATTTTTTTTCCAGGATCTGAAATTAGCATTTTAAATTGGAAACACACTTTACAAATTTTTAGTTATTCCTTGGAATTATTTTACAATACACACCTTAATCATTGCTATTTCTCTTTAGAAAAACCTCATCCAAAAGGCCCCCATCCTCATACAGCTTCAAAGATCCCACTGGTAAAGTCAGAACTGGGACTCAGTGACCTTTCTTGGTTTTATTGTTTATCCGCAACTACCACTGGAATGTGCCAATGCCTGGCAGGGTGGCTGCACCCCCAGAGTCTAGCACTGTGCCTGGCATCCAGCAGGCACTGAAGACGTACAAACTGAACAGAATCTTCGAGGCAACACTGAAAAGTGTCATTACACCTTCCAGTATCAAATGTGAGCTTAAAGGTCAAGATTACTCCTTGTACCAGCTCATAACTTAAGGGAAAATTAAGCTATCAGAAAAACCTTCTTTAATTGCTTAATCTATCTATTCTTTCTACAGTCATTAACTGTTTATTCAAAGCTCACTAAAACTATTTAAGAAATGTCACTTATGGACATTAGAGGTTTGAAATGTAAACAGTTGTAAAAGATAAAAAGCCTTATAGATAATAATAGAAGATACATGCTGCAAATGGTAGAATAAAACATTAATATGAGAAATAACATTAGGGATTGTGCTGGGTCTAGAGCCTTAAGCCTTACATCTTCATAAAAAATATCTTCTGATTCTCATTTACTTCATCATCTCCCCAGCCCAGCAGTCTATATTCTTTGAGAAGGGCATAGACTCTTATTACAACAGGGATTTGGGGCCCTTTCTGGGTCAGGGACCCCTTCTCAGAATAAGGTTTTTAATTGCATGGGATTATAAAGGAAACTGATTACAGTTACCAACATTTTTTTAAAGTGCACAGATGCCAAGTGAGGAAGGTGAGAAAGTTAGCTCCAAGAGCTCCATCATCTCCTCCTCTGGACTGCTGACACACTGCTTTGCTCATAGTAGACGCCTAACAAAAATGTGTCATATTACTCAGGGAATGATCAGCTAAAAATCTGAAGTTAATGGAAAGATAATTCGTATAGATCTATGACTTTTAAAAATGTACCAAACAGGTTGTGTTGAATCTTACTCAAATCAATTTAAATCACTAGATCTTATTCAAGTTTTCATTCTAATAAATGTTTTTTTTTTCTTAAAAACATTCCTTGAAATAAACAGATCATAAGCTGAGGCTGGGAAGTCTCTTTAGTTTTGTGATCTATTATAGAAATAATTTCTTTGGGGACATTTCCTTCTAGACTGTGGGGTAGCTTAATCCCTTGCTCAGTTGGCTCTCTCCCCTTTAGATGGAATATGGAAAACACGTTGAATACTATGACATGTTCCATTTTGTCCTCATTCATCCATCACTTGCTCCGACATTTCTCCTCTCATCCTTCCCTCCAATCAAGGAAGAAGAGTTCTCTTATCCTGCCCACCTACAGGACAGTAGCACCTCTTCTCTTTCAGGGTCTCAGCCCCACAATAACCTGCCCTTTCTATTTTCTTAATAATAGCTGAGATTCCTATAGCTCTTTAGACTTTGCAAAATTCTCTCTTAAGGCTCCATTCTTTCTTCCTTCAAATGTGTGATTTTAGTGGGAAGACCACTGATCTCAGAGGCAGACAACCTGTGAAGGTCAGACCTAATTAACACTGACCACAAGCAAGAAAGTCACTTCACTGCTGAATTCCTCAAATTACTCATCAGTAAAATGGAGATATGAATTTTGGGTTGTTTGAAGGATAGCACTTGGTAAAAAACAAAACAAAACTTCAAGTGATGGAAGAACATAAATTGTTTCTTTTTTCTAAACAAGTTCTGCTGTTCTAATAACTCCTTCCTGTCCCCTGACATATAAGAGCTCACTCCCTGCCCCACTTCCAACCTCATCAGGACACAAAATGAGGCAGTGAATCCTGGCTTAATCTAGTAGACAACGGCCACAGTGCTCATTCTTGAGGCCTTCTACAAAACCTCCCTGGCTGGTCACGAGGCTGCCCCTTTCTTTCTCCTGTCTCCCTGGCTGGCACCTTTCTTGTTTGTCCCTAAATGAGGCCATTCCTTCCCTGGTTCCCTTTTCACCTTGACCTTCCTTGGTGAACTCATCCAATTTCATGGCCTCAATAATACTAAATCTAGAATTCCCTCCACCAGTCTAATAAAATGATCATCACTGCAAATTCAACAATCCCAAATTGAATTTATCTTCCCTAACAAGTGAGCTGCACAAGAGATAGTCTTCTCCTTCAATCTCTGTCTTGACATCAAGCTTTTCTGTGTGTGTCCTTTGAAATTTCTCTTGGTTTCAAGGGAGGATTCAACTGGAAGAGTGATCAAACAAGTGGGATGTACAAACACAAAGCATGCCAAAGACATGTTTTCAGCTTTTCCTCTTCAAGTCCTTTGAATCACATCAATGTCACCCTGTATCACTGTGGCCAAGATTATTTCAGTGTTCTAGCTGGTCTCACAGCTTCTAGTCACTTCCTCCTCCAATCCATCTTACTTATTGCTGAGAAGCACCTTCCTAGAACTACTCATCATGTCACTTCCTGGTTCTCAAGAGACTTCAGCAGCCCCTCTATTGCTCTCCTCTGCACCTCACCATGTGCCCCCACCCTAGCCAGCCATCATCATCTCCCAACATTCCCCATTCCAGAGATGTGAGGAAGATCTACTGACACCCTTCTCCCCCAAACAAAACACTGCCTCCTTCCCTACCTTTGTTTACAGCTTCACGATAACCTGGTTAAGTAGGTTTAGGCTTAAGCTTTGTACTAGACTGGGGGGTCAGGGAGTTGACAGTGCTGTTAAATGTGGAAGTGTGAATTGGAACCCAGATCTCACCCTCCTGTCTGCTGCAACTCTGAGCCTCTAGCTAGCAAATACTTGTATGGATTTACGTGAAAAAAAAATTTTTAGGAACTAACGTTATCTTCATAAACAACTATAGGAATCATGAGCTCAAGAGTAGCTGGGTCTCAAGCCAGATATGAACCAAAGTTTCTCCAGCATCTATTAATAACAAAAAGCATGAATCCATGTTAAGGATGGACATTATTTTTGTTTTCTGCTCTTCCTCAAATGTGCCGCATGTTGAGAATGGTACCAATGCTCAGATCAGTACTCAAATGTTTGCTGAATAAAGACACTTTTAGAAAAAAGACACCCAGGGCGGCTAGGTGGCACAGTGAGTAAAGCGGCGGCACCAGAGTCAGGAGGACCCGAGTTCGGTTCCGTCCTCAGACACTTAACACTCACACACACACACACACACACACACACACACACACAAAAACTAGCCGTGTAACCTTGAGCAAGTTACTTAACCCCAATTGCCCTCCAAAAGGAAAAAAAAAAGACACCCATAAAGTTGTACTGTTGTGCCAACAAACCTCTGGATTTTCTCCTTGTGCCCACTGGAGACAAAGGGCAGGGAGTGAGAGAGCCATGACACAAAGTCATAAGGGAACCTGGGACCTGGGGCAGCAGAAAGATAACCAGTCTGGGAGGTAAGATACATTCCCTTCACTTCTCTGGGCCTCAGTTTCCTCAAATGAAAAATGAGGTGGTTGGTGTAACTTTCTCTTAGGCCCTTTCCATCTCTTAAGAGTTTACTTAGACTGCAGCTGTTTACAAACACTGAAGAAGACATCAATGCTTCAATCCTTTCAGGTGAGACTCAGTGCAAGCAAGCTTAAAAAGGAAAAACTTTTTTTTTAACCTCAGAATGTGAAGATTTGAAGTTAGATAAACTCTTATAAATGAGATTATGTTGCTCAAAGAATAAAACAAAATAACAGAAAAGAAAATTAAGCTTATGATTTAAAAGTAACACTTTACTGTACTATGGACAGAAGTGATCTCACCAGCCCCTTGATCTTAGCACAAATAGAAGAAAGATTAGAATTAGAACTGGATCTTCTCCATTTTTCACTCCCACTTCAAATGTAAAACTAGCTGCACACTCCTTTCTCTCCAATACACAAAGATCCCACCTACATCTCTTACTGTAATATAGAATTCTTCAGTCTTTTTTTTTTTTTAGGATGCATTTGTCAAAGAAGCAAAAAGCAGACAATTTTTCTCTTACCAAATGCTCTAACAAAGGGCTAGACAGCAACGAATGGCATTCTGAAATGTGCTACACAGGCAGAGGTAATTTCCTAATTGCTTATAGAGTAATGTCCTTTTCTTACCTAATTGACCAGGAAAGATGGTCCCCCTGACCTCCCTCCCCCAACTTCCCTGGGCAGAACACAATGCTACTTCGTCTGCTTGCCAAAACATTCCCAGAATAAAGGCCTTAAAACAAGTGGAAAGGGCTTTAAATTTAAAATCAAAAGACTTGGGTTCAAATTATGGCTGACTCTACTGGATACCTTATGATCTTAGGCAAGTCACTTCACTTCTTCCAGGCCTGTTTCCTCCACTGTAAAATGTGGGGGCTGGATCTGATGACCCTTTTCTTTTGATACTTGAACAAAAAAGCCAAACACCACCAAATTCTCCTGCCTCATTAATTCACACACACACACACACACACACACACACACACGCACGCGCGCGCGCGCGCGCGCGCGCGCGAGGGAGCACCTGCCCTGGCATCAGGAAGAACTAAGTTCAAATTTGGCCTCAGACAATTAACACAAAACTAGCCGTGTGACCTTAGGCAAGTCACTTCACCCCAAACTGCTCTACCTTCCCCCCTCCAAAAAGCAATTACCCCCCAAAAACCAAAAAACCACACACACAATATATATACATTTTTGTGCAACCATACTTTGTCCTTTTATAAAAAGGAAGCTATGAGTTCTATATAAGGCTTAAAGGAATTCACACATCTGTTTAATGTTTGAAGAAATGCAAATTTTTATCTAAGAAAAGCACTAACCTAGCAGCCTTCCTTGGCACCAACCACTAGGATTTTGCAACAAGATAATCCTTAAATTAAGGTACAAGGGCTACAGGGAAGGCATAACTGCCTCTTACAGCAGTGGGATCAAAGTTTCAGCACCATGACTCCTTGATGATTGTTACTTTCCACATTAAGATGCTGATCATACAACAGTGTCAATGGGCTAGACTTTGAACAGCATTTGCATTTTGAAAATTTCTGGGAATCTTTATTGTCTGCTGGGCTTCTAGGTCTGCCCCTCTTCCCATTTTTCTTTTAAAAGGTCAGATGTTGCTGAACCCTTTCCCAGCAACTGGTTTTTATTCCAACAATACTGTATTTGAAAGTACCATTTGTAGATACTAGGAAATGCTCCGTTCTCTCCCACCCAGAGCCTCAACTAAAAGTCTACTTCTTTGCCAAAGTCCACCTCGAAAACCTTTCACATTCTGGGGACCATAACAGGGGACCCACATCCAGAATTTCCTCTTCATAGCAAGAGGAAAGGGCCAGGGGTTCCAACCAAGATATAAAAGCACACGTGTATATATGGCCACGAATGAATCGCTCCCATACTCTGCCCTTGAGAAGAATTTTAGGAGTGGTAGAGGCAATCCCTGCCAGGCCCAGATATAGGCCAGCACCTGGAGGGCTGGACAGTAGTAAGAGCTAAAGCAAAGTAACTGAAAGATGGGGGGGGGAGATATGGAGGATGAGAGGGAAACTCCTGACTGCATGGACCACCAACCACTGGGCTCATCCTTTCAAGCCCTCTCTCCTAAACCACTACTCACCTTGGAGGTTTCACTTTCCTGTGCCCTCTATCCAAGGCCTCTCTCTCCCCTTTCTTTAGCACTCTAGGTTTGGGGAGAAGGTAAGAGCTCTCCTGCTTCCCCCTTACACAGCAGGGCTGTCCAATGCCAGAAGAGCAGGGTTTGGGGAAATCCAACTTCTAAGCACAAGCACTTTTGTCAAGAGACCTCTTTGGCCTCCATTTCTTCTCTGTAAAATGGGGTGGGGGTGGGCCTCTATAAATCCTATGTCCCCCAATCTCTCCCAGTGCATTTCCATCCCCAGCTGCCCTCAGTGACCACATCCTAAACACTAAGAGTACTCTGCACATATTAAGGCATCCAATAAATGCTTGTTAGATTGACTGAGGGAGGCAGAGAAGGCAGTGCAGGCCTCTACCATCACCCTCCAAAAAGACTCATCCTTTTAACCCCGATTTCTCATCAAGTGTTCTTAACCTAAGTCTATTAAGGCCTATGGACTTCTCAGAATAATGTGTTTAAAGGTGTAAATTGAAATACACAGGATTATTACAAAGAAAACCAATTATCCTGAAATACCTAATCAATTCCAGACTTCCAGGTTAACAGCACCTAATCAGAACTCACTCTCAGCACAGGGCTAAGACAAGGAAAGGAAGCATCCTGAACATAACTAGGAAGAGAAGGGAGTCATGCTCCCCAAAGCAGAGCACTCCTGTTCTTGATCCTCCCTCTCCTAAAGTACTCTACCCCCTCCACCCCTCCATCCTCACTTCCTCTGGCAGTCTGGTGAAGCTTATGGATCTCTTCTCCGAATGCCACAACTAGAAAAGCACAAAATAAAAACCACAGACTACAAAGGAAACCAATTATGTAATTTTTTTCCATCTAAATTCACTGATTCTTGAAATCTAGGGGGTCCATGAACCCCAGGTTTCTGGAAAGCCAAGAAATCGGGAATGCCCTGCACACAGTGGCCCCATCAATGGCTTGACAGTGTGTGAGGGACTGCTCCCTCTGGCCAGCACCCTAATCTCACCAAACCAGAAGGCTCAATGCCCTGAAACTTACCCAAACACCCTAGAAAGCTGACAAAGGGGTGCTCTGCAAACCGGAGGCACTGGAGGACTTGCCGGACTGGACTGGAGACGGGTTGAGAAAAGGAGAGAAAGGTTTTCTCTCCCCCCCCCCCCCAGTATTCTGCGCTACCCGAACCTACCCCTCACCCAAGAAAGTGTCGAAGAAGAGATCCCGGGGAGGGGGCAAAATCGGGTAGGGGGCGGACAGGGGAAAAAGCTCATAACACTTACGACCCCCACAAAAAATATTCTGAGCTACCCAAACCTACCCCTCACCTAAGAAGGTGTCAAAGAAGAGGGGGGGAGCGGGCACATCCAGGGAGGGGGAGAGCGGGGGAAGGGGCTTACAACACTTACGACCCCTTCCCAATATTCTGCACTACCCAAACCTACCCTCACCCAATAAAGTGTCAGTACTAGTGGTGAAGGGCGAGCGGGCACATCCGGGGAGGGGGCTCACAACACTTACGACCCCCCCCAATATTCTGAGCTACCCAAACCTACACTCACCCTAGGTGTCAAAGAAGAGTCCCGGGGGGAGGGGGCGGGCGGGGGAAGGGACGCACAACACTCACGACCCCCGCCCTCCATGACAACAAGCCAGGGCTTCCAGGCCCCCGCCGGCACAGTGCCAAGGTTGGGGACCCAGATGCAAGCGGGCTGGGCGGTGGGCGAGGACGAGGCGGGTAGAGGGGGGCGTGTGGGGATGAAGGAAAGGCAGGACCCGCCAAAGCCCCCCTCCCACCCCCGGGGGCCTCGGGGAGGGGGCGGCGCAGTTCCCGGAGCCCTACCGTAGAGGCCGGGGGCTCCGGCCCCCTCCCACCAGAACGGCCGCGGTACCCCTCCCCCCGTTCCCCCCCCCTTAACCCCCGCGAAAACAAAGCGACCCCCCCCCCCCCGCGGGCCCGGGCGCCACGGGGGGCCGGCTCCCCGTTGGGCGGGGGACGGGAGGCCGGCCCGCGCCCCCTCCCCCCGGGCCGCCAGGCCCCGCCAGGCCCCGGCGCCCGGGCCCGGCCGGCACAAAGGGCAGCCCGGGCGCTGTGAGGGGCCCGCGGCGGGCGGACAGCTCATTCGAGCGGCGGCGGAGTGGCTCGAGCCGCGATCATTGGCCGAAGGCAGGCACCAACCTCCGCTGCAGCCCTGGTTGGCTCCCGTCTCCAATCGGCTGTTTGGTTGGACGGAAAATGGCTGCGAAGGAACCAGTCCCAGCGCGGAGCCCCGCTTCCAGGGCCCGGCCTCCCCTCCCGCCGCCGTCGCGCCGCCGCGCCGCCGCCGCCGCCGCCGCCGCCTCCGCCGCGCCCGCGCCCGCGCTCTTCCCGGGGCTCGGCCACCCACCCTCCGCGCGCGCGGGCGCGAGGCCGCGGGGGCGCGCGTGAGGCCCACAGCAGGCCCCGCCCCCTGCCCGGCCGGGGTTGCGCGCGCCGCCGCGCCCGAGCCCGAATCCGAGCCTGAGCCGATCCTCCCCCCGCCCCCGGCCAGCCTGACGCTGCCTGCGGAAGGATGCCTCCAAAGCGGCCGCGGGAGAGCCGGGGAGCTTCAGAGCGCTCGGAGGAGGAAAGCTCGTGAGCGTGGAGCCTCTCCTCGCTCCCTTCGTTCTACCCGACTGATGAAAGCGCAGGACCGCCCGGGCTTCCGTTCCATCCGCGCTGTGTAATCGCTTTACAAAGAGCAGTTAGGAGAGGCTCCTGCTGCTGTAACCCCCGTTGTACTGTCGGGGAAACCGGGCAGAGTCAAGGGACTTGTCCAAGCTCGCACAGCTAGTAAGTATTTGAAGCCAGTTCTGAAATTAGGTCTTCAGTGTCTTTACATTCTGACTCTTACCTTTCGTTAAACCCTCCCCGAAAGACCTTGGGGGCCTCGAGACTTTTATTTATTTTTTAGAACGTAGTACGTGTGTAATGAACGCGTCCATCTCCCGCCTCCCGAACTTTGTCCAGGCCGTGTACCGCGCCCCCCCCCCCCCCCCCCCCCCCCCCCCCCCTCCTCTTTCCTTTTCACCACCCTCTCCCCTCTCCCATCTATCCCACCTACCTCCCCCCGCTCCCTCTTTTCCTCTCTTCTTTATTCTCT
>NW_027186303.1:1247995-1269303 GCF_028583685.1 Petaurus breviceps papuanus
GCCTGGCTCGTTTCTGTTTCTTAGAATCCCTGCCTTCCTCACTTTCTGCACAAGACCTTTCCTAAGTGCCTCCTCCCCTTAGCTAGAAATTACCTTGTCTGGCATGTAGACACCCTCTGCCGGTGCATTTGTGACCCAAGTCCTTCCCTTACAGAGAGTATCCTCACATGGACCTGAGCCCTGCAAGACCAACTCTCTAGCTACACGTTGACTATAGTTTATATTTATTCTGAATGTGTCTATGATGGTGCATTTGACCAGTAGGCTTTCACCGTGCCCACCACATAGAAGACGCCTCATGTTTGCAGATCGTTAAGATGTCTACCTTCTTATTTCAAGACTCAAATGAGATAATGTCACTTTTTTCAAAAGCTTCAAAGTCAGTTGTTACCACACACAAGGACGAGACTAGAAGTGATTTGTCCAGTAGTAAGGGCCAGAGGAGAGAATTGAAGTCATTTTGCCCTGACTCCAAATTCAGCATTCAACACATTCTCTCCGCCCTTCCTCACTTGCCTCTGAATTACTTGAACTTGTCACTTTGGGTCCTGACCTTCCCATATGTGTCATCTTGTTCAGCCACGTCCAACCTTTTGTGACCCCATTTGGGGTTTTCTTGGCAAAGATACTGGAGTGGTTTGCCATTTTCTTCTCCAGTTCATTTTACAGATGAGGAAACTGAGGCAAACAGGGTGAAGTGACTTGCCCAGGGTCACACAGCTAGGCCACATTTGAGTTCAGGAACTGAGTCTTCCTGATTCTAGGCTGGGCACTCTATCCACTTCTGCCCCCAGGACCCATGTGTCTTATATAAACCTAAATGTAAATACTTTCTCCTATCCTTTGAAATGGAAGCAACTGGAGGAAAGGGACGATTTTGTCTTTGTCTCCATAGCTCCAGCAACTAGTCTGTCAGTCAGTGCATTTATTAAGCACCAACTATTTACCAGGCTCTTTGGATGCAAAAGAGGCAAATAAAGGCAAAAGAGAAACTCAAAGTCTAATGGGGGAGGCAGCATGTCAGCAATTGTACAAACATGATATAGGGATAAAGGTTAAATTGGAGATAATTACCAGAGGGACAGCCCTAGAATTAAGGAGGATCGGGAAAGGCTTCCTGTAGAAGGAAGAAGTTTAACTGAGACTTGAAGAAAGCCAGGGAAGTCTCTGGAGGCCCATAAGTAGAGATAAGAAGGGAGAGAATTACCCACCAGTGAAAATGTCCCAAGTTGAGACATGGGGATCTCTTGTTCTGGATGGCCACTATACCTGGATTGCAGAGTGAGGTAACAAGGGCCTGCACCAGGGTTGGGATAGTGTCAGAGGAGAGAAGGGAGTATATTTGAGAGGAGGTACAAAGGTAAAATCCACAGGCCTTGGGTTCCTTCCTTATGGAGAGGCATGAGATAGTAAGAAGTTGAGGATGACATTTTGGTTTCTGGTCTAGATAATAGAGAAGTTAGGAAAGGGGGAAGGGTTTGGGAGGAAGATGAGTTCTGTTTTGGACATGTTTAAGATGTCTTTGAGACATAGGGCAATGTCATAAAAACCTAGAGAGAAGAAAGAAACCCTATCAGCAATGCCAAAAACTTCAGAGAGACCAAGAAGGCTGACTATTGAGAAAAAGCTAGGAGAATTAGTGATTCATTGGTAACTTTGGAAAGATGTTTTTCAGCTGAATGGTGGGGTTCAGACTCCAGGCTGCAAAGAGTTAAGAAATGAGAGGAAAGAAAGGGGAGAGAGAGATAGGACAAATAGCTAGTGAGGAAAGATAGATGAAGTGAAGGTTTGGGAGGGATGAGGGAGACACAGGTAGGTTTGTAGGCAGTGGGGAAGTAACCATCAGAAAGGGAGAGACTGAAGATAGAGGGAGGCAACCTGCAGAAGAAGAGGATCGGATAGAGAGGTTTGCCTTGGCCACCCTTCATGTGAGACAGGGACAATGGAGGAGATAGTTGTAGAAGGGATCTGAATGATTAGAGGAGGAAGAGGGAAGAAGAGGAAGCTCTCCCTGAGTGGCCTTGATTTTTTTCAGTGACCAATGAAGCAACATTCACAGCGGAGAGGATGGCAGAGTCAAAGAACTCAACGCTATGGAATCCTTGAAGTATTCAAGTGGAATTCCTGGGTTTAGCACTTTATTAGCTATGTGGTAACCTACAAAGGATGATAATTAACTGTGCCTCTGTTTTTTCATCTGTAAAATGGGGATAAAAATAGTACTTACCTTCCAGAGCTACAGTGAAGGGAGTACTTTGTAAACCTCAAAGTGTTATACAAATGTGAACTTTGTTTAGGACCTTGATTTCATCAGAATATGGAGCTCTAAGTATAGACAGATACTTCCCCCACTGATTCAAGTATAGACACTCCCCCTCCCACCCCACTCCCACTGATTAATTTCTGTTCAATTTCATTCTACAAGCATATATTAAGCAACTAGGGAGGCAAAATTATAAGTTGAAAGAGTATTGATTGGCTTTCGAGTTGGAGGACCCAATTTAAAATTCCTTCTCTGATACTTACTACCTGCATAAATTTGGGCAGGTCGTTTTATCTGAGAGCCTCAGGTTCTACATCAGTAAAATGAGGAGCTTGGACCTCTAAAGGGCCTGGCAACTTGATTCTATGATCATACCCACTATAAATCCATTATTTAGATCTTAAAGAGTTCCTTAGGCGCCTGAGAAGTCACGTTGTCCCAGGTCACACAGTCACCAAGAGGTAAAAAGAATTAGAGCTTATCCTGACTCTGAGGCCATTCCTCTTTCCACTCATTATGGAGGATTTTTTTAGTTGACCACCATCCGTTTAGGCCTTACAGGATTTATTATATATTATAGAAGAAATGAAGAAAAGAAGAAGGCCCCATTTAGCACAGAGGACATCTTTGCCTTCCCAACACAAGGGTATTTGGTTGGATTTTTCCTCCACTTGAAATCAGAAAAGCTTCCTCAGGCTTTATTTTTGGAAAGTTGGTCAACCTTTTTTCATTTCCTGGTTTTTGGTTTTTTTTGCATGTGGTCATTTGTCAGCTGTTTTCAAATACTAGGAGTGAACCAAATGATAACAAAATCTCAACATTAATTTGTTAAGAGTCTTGCATCTGCCCTGTTCACTTGCAAACAGGCTGGTGAAAACCATGGCTGCTGTTAATGGAGTCTTTTCATAAATATTTCAATTCAACAAACATGAATGAAGTAACTTTTATGTAAAGCTCTTCACAACCTGGCCCCTCCAGTCTTCCTTCAAGACTCAGCCCTAACATTACCTCCTTCTGGGATCTTTCCTGATTTCCCCCAACCTTCCCATCCAAAATTACCTAGGGCCTGTTTTTGCATGTGGTTTTTTATGTGTCCCATATGCCTAATTGTGTACATTTTGTCTTCTCCCAAAACTTGGAATGTAAGCTCCTTGAGGGCAGGCACAGGGTTTTTTTGTTTTGTTTTGTCTAATCTAATTAACCATGGGCTGGATATGTTGTAAGAACAATGAAAAATGTTTTCTTGATTGATTGATCCATCGACTCAACTGTGCTAGTATTTTATTTTCTCTGAATAGCAATCAATCAATGAGCATTTATTATAGTAATTTTAAAGAGAAATGGATATTGTATTATAATTATTATAGAGAAATGGATAGATAGATCTTACAGGCATCAAGCAGTTTGTATATTGTCACCCTAATTAAAATGTACCCTCAGTGTTTAGTGCTATGCTGGTTGCTACAGCTACATTGTTACCAATGATCTTTTAAATCACTAGAAGGATCAGGCTGTTAATTAACAGAAGAATTTTAAAATAAAAAATAATTTTACTGTAATTTACAATAATTTCTGCCATTTGTGCAAATACACTTTGAATAAAAATAATTAAGGCAAATACCATGAAATAAACATTTTTATCCTATCTCTGATATGTTACAAATACATTGTACCAATTGATGCAACTTAGTCCTTCTGAATATTCTTGAATTTCTTCCTCTATTATTTGCCAAATCTAATCCTCATTTTTCTTGATCCCGCTTAAGCCTTTGACCTCATGATTTCCCCCTTCTTGATACTTCCCTCTTCTATGTTTTTTTCCCAGCCCTGCTCTCCCCAGACTCTCTTCCTACATGCCTGACCTCTTCTTCTCTGTCTTCTTTGCTGAATCTTCACCCAGGTCATGCCACATAACCATGGGTATCTCCATTGTCCCTCTATCCTGTCTCTATCCAGCTTCCATGGATTCAACGGTCGCCTCCCTGTAGATGATGCTTAGATCAGTTTGTCCTGACCTCTGGTCTCACATTTCTAACTGCATAGAGGACATCATGAATTGCATGTCCCACAAACATCTTAAACTGCTCTCATCCAAACCTTCCCCTCTTTTGAACTTTCATATTTTTATCAAGGCACCAGCATCTCAGTCACCTAGACTGGTGTCCTGTTCCTCACTCTCTCTTAACTCCTCCTTCTCCCCCTATATCCAATCTGTCAGTTATACCCTCACAACATCCCTCATGGGCATACCTCTTTCTTTCTTCTGGCTAACCCTGGTGCAGGTCCCTCACCTCGGGCCTGGGCAACTGCAATATAGTCTTTTTGTTCCCCTTCAGGTCTTTTCCTCTTTCCAACCCATCCTCCACTCAGCCACCAAAGTGATTGTCCTAACAAGCAGGGCTGATCATGTCATACCTCCATAAACTCCAGTGGCTCCCTGTTACCCCCAGGATCAAATGAAACATCTCTTGTTAATAAGGATGTGCTGCAGCCAGCCCCAAGGACTCTGGTCGATTGTTCTTTTTTCAGGGTGAGCATTTCTACTTTGGAAAAGAGGCAAATGCTGCAAATCAAGGTTTTATGGATTGTTTTGTTGATTGTCTAGACTTAAGAAAGTGATGAAGAGAATGTTAATAATGAAGATTAAACTTAAAAATGTCAGTGGTTGTTAATCATTTCCCTTTGTCTGTTTGACTTTGAAAGCTCTTCTCCACCTGTCCCCTTCCCATCTTTCTGCTTCTCTTACTTCCCCTGCTTCCCCACCTACCCCCCCAACTCTACAGTCTAGAAGCTCTGACCTTCTTGCTGTTCCATGGATGTGAAGTTCCATCTCCTGACTCCATGTCTTTTTGATGGTTGCTCTCCATGCTAAGAATGGAATGTACTTTCATCTCTGCCTCCAGGCTTTCCTGGCCTCCCAAGCCTCAGCTCACGTCCAACCTTCTACAAGAAGCCTTTTGTACTTCCCTTAATGCTTGTCTTTCCTTTGGGGATTACTTCCCATTTACCATCTATCTATCCATCCATCCATCCATCTATTTTTCTATCTCTGTCTATTTGACTATCTATCCATCCATCCATTATTTACCTGTCTACACACAGATAGATAGAATAGAGATGGATAGACAGATCTTGTAGACATTAAACAGTTTGTATATTGTCACCCTAATTAAAATGTACCCTCTGTGTTTAGTACCTTTCCTAGTACTAGAAGGTACTTACAAAGTATTTGTTGACTTGAGCACTGGGGATGCAAAGACCAAAAAAACCCACAAAAAACAAAGAAACTCCAAATCCCTAAACTAAATGATCCCTGCCCTCAAGAAACTTACTTGTGATCATGTTAGAACCTCTAGTTTCTTCCATTGCTCCAATGGTGCTCCATTTTCTATATGAAACCCTAGTTCCTTGTGCCCTCCCCCATGATCTTGTATTTATCTTGGCTATATGCCCACGTTGTCTACCCAGATTGAATGTGAGTTTGCTAAGGGCAGGAGCTGTTTGTTTCACTTCTCTCCCAGCAGCCCTGGTGCCAAGTGTGGAGAATTTTGACCTTGGTATGTTATGGTACCCGCTATGGTTTTTTTTGCTACCTATCTCTGATGCTTAAAATTACTGGGTTTTTCCTAATCTAATTAAACAGTTTTTCTTCATTTACAAATGAAGTCTAAGCAAATTGTTAACAGATGAATCTAAGAGGAGGTGAGTCTTGAATCCAGTCCTCAAATAAAGCTCTCAAATAGTAACAGGAGTTCAGTGACTGGAAACTATGTCCAAAGACTTTAGAACATCCCTAATAATTCTATTTTATAGAACTTTAAGGTTTGAAAAGTGCTTTTCTCATAACATCCCTCTGAAACAGGTAGTATAAGTATTATTATTTCCACGTTATAGATGAGGAAACTGAGGGTCTAATACAGGAGTGGGGAACCTGGAACCTCCATGTGGGCCTCTGCATCCTTGGATTCAGTCTTTTGACTAAGTCTAAGCTTTACAGAACAAATTGTTTTATTAAGGGTATTTGTTATGTGAAGTTTGGATTCAGTCACATGGCTACTTTTGAGGACCTATAGGTCCATACATGGCCATAAGGCTGCAGGTTCCCCTCTGGAAGAGGTTAAATGACTTACCCATGGGGATATGTAGCAGATTTGAGGGGGAATGTCCACATCATTGATCATGCAATATAATAACAGCCATGATAACAAAAAAAAAGAAAGAAAAGTACAAAAGTAAAAGAAGCCAGAAAGGGATAAGGAAACAAAGAAAATGTTTTTGCTGCTGTCTTCTTAATGTGCACATTGTTTAAACGAATTGTAAAAAACCCTTCCCAGGCTGTTCCTTTTGCACCCCATTTCCTTAGGGATAGAGACTTAGTGAAGGCTTCAGGGAAAAAGAGGCATTTGACATGGATTTTAAAGGGGAAATAGGAACTCTACTGGGAAAGAGGAGGAAGGGCTTTGGAGACCTAAAGAGAGGCCTGGAGTCAGGAAACTTAGGTCATGGTTGTGGAAGCCCAAGGAGTCCCATTGAACTGGAATATGGGATACATGGAGGAAAAGGATAAGAAATAAAGCTGGAATGGTAGGTGGTAACAGAGCGCAAAGAGTCTTAAGTGCCAGGTGAACCCTCACCTCTGCAAAGGAGTAGGGAATTGTTTCTTCTTATATCTCTGCTTTGGGGCCAAACTTGTTCTTACAATTTTTTGTCACTCAATTGATAAGTGCTATGATCATCCCCATTTTACATATGGGAGAGGTGAGAGATATTGAGACATGTGTTACATGTTTAACAAGGATCTGAGGATTCACATATAATGTCTTCCTGACTAAGGCTCTGTGGATAGTGCACTAGGCCTGGAGTCAGGAAGAGCTGAGTCCATATCCAGCCTCTGGACACTTCCTATCTGTGTGACCCTGCGTAAGTCATTTCACCCTGTTTGCCTCAGTTTCCTCATCTGTAAAAATTAGCTAGAGAGGGAAATGACAAACCACTCCAGTATCTTTGCCAAAAACAAAACAAAACAAAAAAAACCCAAATGGGGTCATGCAGTCAAACGTGACTGAAAAATGACTGAACAAAATTTTCCAGACTCCAAGTCCTATATTCTTAACTACCACATTCAACCTTTTGTAAGATCATAGGAACATAGAAAAAAGGAAACTTAGATATCAGCCAGTCTGACTATCTAATTTTACAGATGAAGAAACTGAGGCCTAGAGAAGTCATAGTGTTGCAGTTTCATGGTGTGTTGTGGCTGCATGTCTCAAAGAATTCAGAGTCAGACCACCTCTAATCCAAATACAGGCACTTATTGAGATTGACATCCCTAATAAAAAGGGCTAAATTCTAGGAGGAACCAACAACTTCAGAGAAAGCAAGATGGGAGTTTTATAGGGCAAAGATGCTGATTACACAATAGAAATTGTCAATATTATAAAGGAAGGATGGATTTGTTGAGGGATTAGGTAATAGGGGAGGGGGTCCCTTATATAATTTGGTGATCAAACATCCTGGTCATTCCATCATCCAGTTACCTAGCTCTTATGGTCCTGTCTGGTCAAGATGGATAGTTAGGGATTGTGGTTCTGTCTTGGGCTAAATGGATGATGGGACTGTGGTTAAGTATAAGAACATACCTGTTCAAATATGTGATTTGGATCTGGAGGCAGTGGCTGTATCAAATCTGGGGGCCTGTGGTGTGGTTAAAGCCAGATTATGTGGTTAAATAAAGACATGCCTGCTGCTCAATGGGGCCCATAAGGAAGTTGGGGCAGCTTTATTAGGGTTCCATCAATTGGATCATAGATGTAGAACTAGAAGGAGATTTAAAGCCAGCTAGTTCTATCCTTTCATATTACAGATGAGGAAACAGAGGCCAAGAGGTAAATTGACTGAACCAAGGTCACAAAGTTTGGAAAATCAAAATTGGGTTCTGTGACTTCCAGTTCACCTATGAAGAGTATTATGCCAGAGGTTGAAGGGCAGGTAAGATAGAAGAATGGGAACAATTAGGATCCTATTGAAACATTCCCACAGAGGTAACATTAAGAGCCTATACAGATGTAGAGGGAGGGAGAAGAGGTGGGGAGGGGACAGACTGTCTAAGAGAGGCAAAGAGAGGAAGGGTCAAAGCTGTCCTCACCTAGCTTTAGAAGGCAGGAGAGTCAATGATTAGGGGTAGGTTAACACCTCAGATTTAGCAAAGTCAAAAGGAAGGATTGGTCAGCACATTTTGTTTGGTGCATGTCCTGTGGACAATTGAAAGTGAAAGTCTGGAATTCAGAAGAGAAGTCAGGGCTAGAAATACAGATCTGGGAGTCACCTAAGGATATTTCTCTTTTTCCAACCCCCTTTCATTCTTTATTTAGAGCTTACTGTTGTGTTAGGCATTGTAGGAGAAAGAAGGCTAGTGCCTTCCCACCCACCCTGGTAGTATCTTTGTAAGTACCTAAGTTATTTACAAGTTTTCCCCCAATTAGAATATAAGTTCCTTGTGGGCAGGGCCTGATTTTTGCCTTTCTTCTCCAGCACTGAACATAGTGCTTATTGACTTGTTGACTGATTGACTGACTGTTGAAGGCAGTCCTTGACTTTGTCTGGCAGAGGGAAGTAATTCTAGTGATACAATCAGAAAACAATTGAATGAAAAATGATGTAGTGGCTATAAATGCAGCTGGAATTCCCAGAGTTACTGCTTGGGTTGAGATGATAAGAAAGAACTTTACTGAGGAGACTGGGCTTAACCTTTTCCTGGAATAATAAACTTAGGAGAGGGACCTTCCTTTAACTGGGGAAAAGAACAGAATAGGAGAGGTGAAATTAGGCAAGAAACAGCAAGGACTCTAGGGGTTTTCCTGGCCAATCCACCATTTATCTGTAACTGTCATATGTGGGCCCCCAGAAAGTGCCCAAAACCTGAGGCTTGTTAGAGATTCAGATCATACAAAACCAGTGCTTGTAATGTTGTACCCATCCCAGAGTCACCCTCCATCTTGTCTCAGTTCCTACCATCTTGTGCTCCCTTCTTCACGGATGTAAAGTCTTGGTCCCAGGCATATCTCTTGGAAATCTCCCAAGGTATAGTCACCATCTTGTTCTGGGAAATTGAAACTTAACTATATTCCATATAAGGTTCTAAACTGAGTATTAACCAAATGTATTCTTCTGCTTTTGTAACTTCTTGCTTGCATATGGATCTGATCATTATTTTGTGGTTTTTGTCTTTAAATACTTTGGCTCTGTCCCTGCCTGGGGCTGTCTGATTTGAGTCTACACTCCAGACAGCCAGGCCCTCAGTGAATCTCTGCACAACATTATAAATACTTACAGATCCGATGTTTTAATACAGGGGTGGGAACCTGTGGTCTCAGGGCCACATATAGCCCTCTAGGTCCTCAAGTGCAGCCCTTTGATTGAATCCAAACTTTAGAGAACATATCTCCTTAATAAAAGGATTTGTTCTGTAAAACTTGGATTCAGTCAAAAGGTCGTACCCAAGGACCTATGTGGCCTTGAGTCCACAGGTCCCCACTTCATGAGTTTCCTTTTACCAATCAACCAAAATGAATAAATGAAAAAGAATTTCTTAAGAAATTATTATGGGGGTGGCCAGGTAGCACAGCGAGTAAGAGCACCGGCCCCAGTGTTGGGATGACCTGGGGATCGAATCTGGGCTCAGACACTTAGCACCCACCCAGAAACACCTGGCCATGTAAACTTGAGCAAGTTACTTAACCCCAATTGCTTATTAAAAAAAAAAAAAAAGAAATCATTATGGACCAGACATTGTGCTGAGTGCTGGGGATACAAATATGAAAGGGGTATAAGGCCCCATCCTCAAAGAGCTTTTACATTCTAATGGAAAGAGAGAGGGAGGAAAGAGAGAATAAGCATTTATAAATATTATTTCATCTGATCCTCATAAAAACCCTGGAAAGTAGGTTCTATTATTATCCCCATTTTACAGTTGAGGAAACTGAGACCAACAATGGTTAAGTGACTTAATCAGAGTCACAAAACTACTAAGTGTCTAAGGCCCGATTTGAACTTAAGTCTTCCTGACTATAAGCCCAGATCTCTATCCACTGCAGGCTCTAAAAACAACACTAGGGCCTTGGTGCCTAGGGAAGGGAGCTATGGTCTGAAAAGCCATTAAGGAGGGAGTGGAGCAATAAGGTTGTCAATAAATACCTTTTTCCCCCAAGGCTATGCTAGTGTTGATTTGATTAGAGTTCTCAGAATAAGAAGTAAAGAAGGGTGGGGAAGGGAGATAATCTGGCCTGTAGGTTTAAAATTAGGCAATCAAATTCCTGGGGAGTGTAAATGGATTATCCTCTGACAAGCTTGACCCTTGGTGGCCCAGTTTGTAAGACACATTTACATAGATATAGATACATCCATATGGATAGATATGTAGGTATATATGTATATATATGTATAATATTCCAATTACATGTAAAAACAATTTTAACATTCTTTTTTTTTTTATGAGCAATTCCCACCCCTCCAACATTTGTTATTCCTTTTCTGTCATATTAACCAATCTAATAGGTATGACGTAGTACTTGAGAGGTATCTTAATTTGCATTTCTCTAATCAAGAGTGATTTAGACCATTTTTTCATATGGAACTTCATCTAAAAATTTGTCTTTTCATATCCTGTGACCATTTATCAGTTGGGAAATGACATATTCTCAATTCTCTATATATTTGAGAAATGAGGCCTATATTAGAGAAACTTGCTGTAAATTTTTATCCCCACACTTTTTGGCTTTTTAAATTTTGGTTGCATTGGTTTTATTTGTATAAGAACTTTTACATTTAATGTCATTAGAATTATCCATTTCACATTCCATAATGCTCTTTATCTCTTCTTTCATCATAAATTCTTTCTTTATTCATATATCTGATAGGTAAAATATCCCATGCTCCCCTAATTTACTTATTGACCTTTTATGTCTAAATCGTGTACCCATTTTGACCTTATCTTGGTAGATGGTGTGAGGTGTTGGTCTATACCTAGTATCTGTCAAATTGCTTTCCAGTTTTCCAAGCAGTTTTGTTCAAATAGTGAGTTCTTGTATTAAAAGCTTAGAACTTTGGGTTTATTAAATAATAGGTTACTGTGACTACTGTGTTTTGTGTACCTGTTCTATTCCACTGATCCACCACTTTATTCCTTAGCCAGTACCAGATTGTTTTGATGATACTGCTTTGTAATACAGTTTGAGATCTGGTAGCGTTAGGCAACCTTCCTTTATTTTTTTCATTGATTCCCTTGACATTCTTGACCTTTTGTTCTTCCAGATGAATTTTGTTATTTTTTTCTACCTCTAGAAATTGTCATTTTAATTATATTCTCTTGGCCTACTCATGATCAATTAATATGTCTCTAATTGTTTAGATATGACTTTATTTGTGTGAAAAATGTTTTGTAATTGTGTTCATAGAGTTCCTGGGTTTATCTCAGCAAGTTGACTCTCAAATATTTTATATTGTCTACAGTTATTTTATTTTATTTTTTTTTTAAAGCAATCGGGGTTAAGTAACTTGCTCAAGGTTACATGGCCAGGTGTTTCTGGGTGGGTGCTAAGTGTCTGAGCCCAGGATTCGATCTCCAGGTCTTCTCAACACTGGAGCCAGTGCTCTTACTCGCTGTGCTACCTGGCCGCCCCATCTACAGTTATTTCAAATGGAATTTCTATTTCTATCTCTTCCTTCTGGGTTTTGTTGGTAGTATATAGAAATAATGATGATTTTTGTGGGTTTATTTTATATCTTGAAACTTTGCTGAAGTTTTAAATTATTTCAACTAGATTTCTAGGATTCTCTAAGTCTAACATCATATCTTCAAAGAATGATAGTTTTGTTTCCTTATTGCCTATCCTATTTCCTTCAATTTATTTTTCTTCTCTTATTATTTCTAGTACAGTATTGAATAATAATGGTGGTATTGGGCATCCTTGCTTCACACCTGATCTTATTGGGAAGACTTCTAGCTTATCCCCATAACAGATCATGCTTACTGGTTTTAGATAGATACTACTTATTGTTTTAAGGAAAGCTCTATTTCTATGCTTTCTAGTCTCTTTAATAGGAATGAACATTGTATTTTATCAAAAGTTTTTCTATAATCTATTGAGATAACCATATGATTTTTTTGTTTTTGTTATTGGTAGTTTCCTAATATTGAGCCAGCTCTGTATTTCTTGTATCAATCCAACTTGGTCATGGTATATAATCTTTGTGATATATTGCTATAATTTCCTTGCTAGTGTTTTATTTAAAATTTTAGCATCAATATTCATTAGGGAAATTGGTCTATAGTTTTCTTTCTCAGTTTTTGCTCTTCCTGTTTTAGGTATTAACACCATATTTGCATCATAAAAGATATTTGGTAAAATTCCTTTTTGGCCTGTTTTTCCAAATAGTTTATATAGTATCGGAATCAGTTTTTCTTTCAATGTTTAGTAGAATTCACTTATGAATTCATCTGGTCCTAGGGATTTTTTCTTAGGGAACTCATTTGTGGCTTGTTCAATTTCTTTTTCGAAGATAGGGTTATTTAAGTATTCTATTTCCTCTTCTGCTAATCTGGGCAATTTATATTTTTGTAACTATTCATCCATTTCACTTAGATTGTTAAAATTTATTGGCATATAATTGGGCAAAATAGCTCCTAATAATTGCCTTCATTTCCTCTTCATTGGTGGTGGATTCATCCTTTTCATTTTTGTTACTGGTAATTGGGTTTTCTTCTTTAGTTTTAAAAATCAAATTAGCCAATGGTTAATCTGTTTTACTGGTGCAGGACACATTTTTTAAAACATTTAATTAAATAACATAGCAAATACAGTGATAGGAAGTGTGAGCCACCTATGTCCAAATGGGCTACCTCCTACTGGTTAGTGGGGGGGGCACACATGTAGAGAACACATGGAAACAAGGAACATTTATGTAGACATGCACACAGGTGGTATGTGTGAAGGCGAACACAACATGAATGAATATGTGTGAAGGCGAACACAACATGAATGAATTAGACTAGATGACCTCCCAGGTCCTTTCCAGTTTTATGTCTGTGGTCCTATGATGCTGTGACCCGAGTGACCAGGGTATCTCATCATTCCGAATGCTCCAGAATCAGCCATGTCCTGTGGGCGGGCCATTATCTGCCTTCTTGCTATTCTCAGCTGAAAAGTTGGGCACTATGACTGATCTGATTTACTATCTTTGCTGGCCTCTGTGACCATTTGCTGGAGTCTCAAGTCAATAAACATTTATTAAATGCCTACTATGTACCAGGCACTTTGGGAAAAGCGGGGGTTACCAGAAAAGTAGAAGAAACGCCCTTGAGGAGTTTACACTCTGTCTGTTATTATCACCCTAGTGTATTTCCTCTGCCTTTTCTTATCCACAAATTGGGATTTTAGTAGTAAAGCGCTCGCTAGGCGGGGTGGTTGTTGTCTTCAATTGTGTCCAACTCTTTGTGACTCCATTTGTGCTTTTCTTGGTAAAGATATTGGAGTAGTTTGCCATTTCCTTCTCTGACTCATTTGAGACAAAGTGAATTGACTTGCCCAGGGTCACATAGCTAGTAAGTGTCTGAGGCTAGATTTGAACTCAGGTTCTTTAGACTCCAGAGCCTGTGCTCTATCCACTGTGCCACCTAGCTGCTGGGAAGGGTGACAAAAGTGCTTCAGGCATTTTGGATAATGTACAAACTAAACTGTATTGGTCTGTTGAGCATCAACAGTTAAGTCAATAAGCAAACACTTAGAAGCTGCCTACTACGTGCCAGGGACTATGCTGAACATGTTAGAGGCTGTTGGTGACAGCACAGCCACTGGGAAGACCTGGGCATTCTTGGTCTGCATCACTTATGTGATTTGCTTTCTACAGACCAGCTTTGTTTCTTATCCCACCTTCACCCATGAGTTCCCATTTCCAACTCCTGGCATTGTTTTCTTATTTTTCATCATTCTTGTTTTATCTTACATGTGGTCCACATGAAACTCCCTCACTTCCCTCCCCTCCCACCCCAAGGCAGCTGGGTAGAGGAACAATGGAGAGAGTTCTGGGGCTGGAGCCAGGAAGATCTAAGTTCAAATTCAGCCACAGACACTTAATAGCTGTGTGACTCTGGGCAAGTCATTTAACTTCTGTCTGCCTCAGTTTCCTGGGGATGATAACAGCAAATAACCCACTGAGTTGTTGTGGGGATCAAATAAGATATTATCTGTAAAGCACTTAGCACAGTGCCTCCCTTTCCCTCAGGGTTAGAACCAAGGCATGACTCTTGTAGCTTCCTCTTTTCATAATCTGCCAGGCTCCCTTCTTTCCTCTGACACTGGCCCCACCTGGTCTGGTCCAGGCCCTCATCACCTCACACCTGGACCATACTGGTGGGTCTGCCTGCCTCAAACCTCTCCCCACTTAGATCCAACCTCTAGTCGACCACCAAGTTAATTTTCCTAAAGTTGGTGTCTGACCGTGTCACCCTTACCCCCTTGGTAAACTCCAGAAGCTCATTATAGTCTCCAGGATCAATACAAAGTCCTCTGATGTTCAAAGCCTAACAGGTCTCATCTCTACCTTTCCAGTCTTCTGACACCTGACACGAACTCTTTGATCCGGTGACACCAGCTTCCTGGCTGTTTCATGAACAAGACACTCCATCTCTCTGCTCCAGGCATTTTCTCTGGCTTTCCCCCTTGCCAGGATGCTCTCCTTCCTCATCTCCACCTGTTTCCTTCTCTGGCTTCCTTTCAGTTCGGACTAAAATCCCATCTTCTTCAGGAAGCCTTCTCTAACCCTTCTTAAACCTAGTGCTTTCCCTCTCTTAAGCCCAGAACCACTCCTGCAACAATTTGAAACAGCACCCATCATTCTATCTGGAGAAGGAAATGGCAAACCACTCCAGTATCTTTGCTGAGAAAACCCCAAATGGGGTAGTGAAGAGTTCAATGGGATTGAAAACCAACAATAATCTTTCTCTTAATTATTTCCTATTTTTCCTTTATATAATTTGTTTAAACATATTTGTTTACTTCTTGTCTCCTCCATTAGACTGTGAGCTCCCTGAGGTCAAGGATTGTCTTTTGCTTCTTTTTGTATCTTGGGTACTTAGCCTAGTACCTGGCACATAGTAGGCACTATAGAAATGCTTATACCCTCCCCTTTCCCCCTTGACATAATAATTTGAGTTTTATGCTTGTGGTTCCATAACTGAAGGAGCCTAATGATCAGAGAGAGAGAGAGAGAGAGAGAGAGAGAGAGAGAGAGAGAGAAAGAGAGAGAGATCTTTAACAAAGAATTTATTCATATTTCCCTATTACTAGAACACTCTGAAATTCTTTGCTTGGGTTGAGGTTACTTTGTCATGCTGAAGGCTGTTGGTCTTAGGGCTCTGACTATGCTTGTGCTTCTGGAAATGGTACAAAAGTCCGTTGTTCTTTTCACTGTGCTCCATTGCTGCACAGTATATAACAAGTCGCTGGGAAGCATTTGATAATGGGGTTCTGTTTTGTTCACTTGATGAAGCCTCCTGGACATAATAGCAAAGTGGTTTGGAAAGTGTACTGTATTTGGAATCAAATGATTTGGTTTATAATTCCATTTACTATCTCTGTGACCATGGCAAATCACTTTGCAGAATGGGCCTCATATTTTTTTCATCTATAAAATGCAAGGTTTGAATTTGTTTCCTTCTAGCTCAGAATCTATAATTTTATGATTATTATCTATGAAAAGGTATGCTCCAGTTAGACTTAGCAAAGGTAGACATTTCTTACCTAACCTTGGTCACTGAATGGGTGTTGCCTTAGTCACACTGAGACCTTGGAAGGACCTTAGCTTAAAGAGGGCACATCCTGGGCCATCTCCAGTTTTCTTGATCTATATCTCACCACTGGACCCAGATGACTCTGGAGGAGAAAGTGAGACTGCTGACCTTGAATATCCCTCCCTCGCTTAAATCCAGTTCACTTGCAAGTCATGACATCCCCTTCCTGATGTTATGGTCCTCTGCCAGAATGAAGGACAAACAACAGTAAAGGTTGATGTCCAAAGGGGGAAAAACAGATAACCAAAAGTAACCAAAGGTCCTTCAGGCATAAAGGAACCATTTCACACTTTGGGAGGGATTATGTGGCTTTGAAGAACTCAATTCTAAATGAATATCCTGGCAGAGACTATGAGCTTGCCACAGGGTACAGAAGCAACTCATTTTGCATAAGACCCAATAAGAATCTGGGAAGACTAACAAAATTATCACCATTAGGTAAAGTGGAGTCACCCATTAAGGAAACCTAGCTCCCTTCTGAGAAGAATTGGCAAGCTGGAAAGGCTATGCCTCTCAACTCCAAGAGAGAGAGAGAGAGAGAGAGAGAGAGAGAGAGAGAGAGACTGACTCTTTGTGATCCCATTTGGAGTTGCCACCTAGCTGCCTTAGTCTGTTGTCTATTGGTTGATTGTTAATGAAAGGTACACCAGTGGAGACTCATGAGCTAAAGTGTTAGCACTAGTTACCTCCAGGTTTATTTCTAGAACCAGAGAATATTATCTTTTTGGAGACCCAACAAGCCAGTATGAGTTAGACTTGGAGGAGCAAGCCCCAAGAGAGTGCTACATCTGATTGTAATGATAAGCGATCAAACAAGATAGATAAAGATGTATACTAGATCATAGGATTTGGACTTGATGAAGACCTTAGAAATCACCAAGTCCAACCCCTTAATTTTTACAAGGCAAGAAGCTAAGGCCCAGAAAGAGGAAGAGAGATAAGTGGCAGAACCAAATTGTGAACTCAGGTCTGATGAAGTCAGAAACATCAAGATTTTGAGCTCCTCACATATAGATGTTATAAATGGTCCAGGAAATACCTGCCAAAAATGGATATTTCGCCTTCTCCACAGAGAGGTACACAGTTAAGGAGCTCATTAAAGATGATTGAAATGTTACAAAAGCCATCTTTAAAAATGTTTCCTTATCCCCTCTGTGGGTGAATAAGTGTACAGAACTGATTGACAATTTCCAAGAAGCAACTTGACGATTTTTGTAATGCTGCCAGGCCCAGTCCTTAAAGAGGAGAGAAAAATGTCTTCTCCTTTCCTCTCTCTCATTCATAGTAACAGATTTGAATTATATTGAGGACTCAAAAGAAAGGAAGCCTGTGATTAACGGAGAAGAAGGATTAATCATTTTATTTTATTATATTGAGGGCTAATAAATATTTCTTCATTATAGAAACATGAAACAGCTTTAATGAGTCATTTCAAAGTTGTTTGGATTTAGCACCCACTATTGAAGGATTAAATAGGGATTAGCAGAGCCTCAAGGGAAGGAAATTGAAGAAGGGCAAAGTTTTCTGGAGATTTGGGGAAGAGAAGGATCAGGGCATGCCAAAACCACTTGGGAGGTGACACAGAGTGATGAAAACATGAGCAAGACATGACCACAATATTGTATAGGAAACCAATGCTGGAAAAATATTGATGAATTGAAAACAATCATGAAGCACCTATGCCAAACCCTATTCTAGGCTGATGGGGGATGAAGCCACAAAACTGGAACAGTCCCTACCTTCTAATAGCTTCTCAGATCAACATGATGATTAGTTTTGACTCCAGATGACTGTTGATGAAATTTATATCTCTCCTCTAGCTAGGAGGTGGTGGGCTGCAGGTGTGGAATAAGGCATACTCTCTTAGACATGATTAGTCTGTCATTTTGTCAGTGAAGAATGGTTTGGGGGAAATGGCAGTTATAAAGATAAGCATCAATAAAATACTAAAGGAAAAGGTCAAGAGAAGAGAAGCTTTAAGGAGGGCCATGAAAATTGACTTCAGTATGCCCCCTGGAAGAGGGACATGCTTGTTCTACTTGGTGCCAAAGGATGGAACTAGGGTCAATGGGGGGAGGCTGCTGAAGTAAATCAAGGCTTCATGTAAGAAAAAGCTTCTTAGTTACTGGAAGCTTTCAGACTTAATTTGGTACAGGGAGAGGAAGGGGCAGGGGGAGTCAATGGGAAGAGACAGATATAAAAAAGGGGGGGAAAGCATCACTAAAGCATTTTAACATCAAACAAAATGGAGTCATCAAGGCAGTGAATAGATTGCTGGATTTGGAGTCAGGAAGTTGTTCAGTCATGTCCAACTCTTCGTGGTCCCATTTGGAGTTTTCTTAGCAGAGATACTGGAGTGATTTGCCACTTCCTTCTCCATCTCATTTTATAGAAAAAAACACTGAGGCAAACAGAGGTTAAGTGACTTGCCCAGGGTGACACAGCCAGTAAACTGTCCAAGGCTGGATTTGAACTCAGGACCTCCTGACTCCATGTTTGGGATTCTATCCACTGCATCATCTTGCCACCAGGTCTTCCTGACTCCCTGCGTCTTACAGCTTCTTGACAGGGGGACTCATATGCTCATATGACAGAAATTTACTATTGAAGAATTAAATTAAAGAATTAAGATTAGAAGCCATTTGGATAGTGTGACATAATATATACATATTTTTCCAGAATGGCATGGGTTCCATATTGCCTATTTGCCCCTCTGGGCAATTTACTTAACCCCTCAGTTCTTTTTTTTTTTTTTTGCTTTTTGGAGGGCAATTGGGGTTAAGCGACTTGTGCAAAGTCACACGGTTAGTTTTTGTGTTAAGTGTCTGAGGCTGGATTTGAACTCAGGTCCTCCTGACTCCAAGGCCAGTGCTCTACTCACTGCCTCAGTTATTTTCTAATTGCCTCTTGGTTCCATAGGCAAATCTCCTAAATCCTAAATTGCAGAGTTGGTACCAATCTATTTTGTTAGAGTTTCCCCTCCAAGAACGCCTTCTGTCAATGAAATCACAGGTCTGGTCCTGTCTTAAAATGCGAACCAAGGAAAGGTATCAAAAAGATATAAATTTCGGGGGTGGAGTCAAGATGTTGGAGGAGAAACACGACCTCCCCTCAGCTCCAGCTTCCACCTTCCCCAATTCATGTAAAAAGGGGACTCTAAACAAACTGTGGAGCTGTAGAACCCACAAAATGACACAGAGAAGCTAACCTCCGGCTGAGGACAGCCTGGCAGGCCAGCAGCAAGCTGCCAGTGCAGCACTCTGGGAGCTGAGCCCAGCCCCACTCCTAGGCTTTAGCCCCAGGGTGGGCCTGACCAGCCGCCACCTGGAGGGACTCCAGATCAGCAGCAGCTGTGGCTGTTTCCAGATTTATCAACACATAGATTTGAAGGACAAAGTGAGAGGTCAGCACAGTCTGGACTTTGGGACCCAGTAAGTGGGAGTGGGTAGCTTTTGCCCCCAGGGTAAGAAGCTGCTGAGAACCACCCCCCCCCTTCCCCACAATCAGCCAGCTCCAGGTGGCAGCTTCAGCTCCTGGCCTGCAGAGTGTAGGGGGACCAAGCACCAGTCTGAGGGGTAATCACTCTTGCTTTAACATGCTTGGATCTGGATTGCAGTCCAGGGTGGAGGTCCTGGGGTATATGTCCAGCTTTCCAGGGTGTGGAAAGGGCACCCATCTAATACCTCCAGCAGCTGAGAAAACTCCAGCGTTTGGGATGAAAGCTCCCCTGTCTGGTGGCAGAGTCCTATTGTGGCAAAAAGCCCAGGGGTCAAGTGACTGAGGGGAGACATGACCAGGCAAAGGGAACAAAGCAGACAGAAGATTCCAACATTACACTCCTATTTTGGGGACAAAAAGGAGCAAAGCATGGAACAGGAGGAAGACAGTGAAGTCAGAACTCCTGCACCAAAAGCTTCAAAGGAAAATGCGAGCTGGTTACACGCCATAGAGGACCTTAAGAAGCAGATAAGAGAAGTGGAGGAAAAATTGGGAAGAAAAATGAGAATGATGCAAGAAAATGACTAAATAAGAGTCAACAGCCCGACTGAGGAAAATCACACCTTAAAAAAAATAGACTAACTCAAATGGTAAAAGAGGCTCAAAAAGGCAATGAGAAGGAGAAGAATGCCTTAAAAAGCCGAATTTGCCAGATGGAAAAAGAATCTCAAAAGCTCAATGAGGAGAATCATTGCTTCAAAATTAGATTGGAGCAAATGGAAGCTAATGACTTTATGAGAAATCAAGATGCTGTTAAACAGATCCAAACAAATGAAAGAATGGAAGGCAATGTAAAATATCTCATGGGAAAAACCACTGACCTGGAAAATAGATCCAGGAGAGAGAATTTAAAACTTATTGAACTACCTGAAAGCCATGATCAAAGTAAGAACCTAGAAATCATCCTCCAGCAAGTTCTCAAAGAAAACTGCCCTGATGTTTTAGAACCAGAGGGCAAAATAGAGGTTGAAAGAATCCACTGATCACCTCCTGAAAAAGATCCCAAAAAGAAAACTCCTAGGAATATTATAGCCAGGTTCCAGAATTCCCAGATTAAGGAGAGACTATTACAAGCAGCCAGGAAGAAACAATTTGAATATTGTGAAAACACAACCAGGATAACCCAGGATCTGGCAGCTTCTACACTGAGGGATCGAAGGGCTTGGAATATGATATTCCAGAGGGCAAAGGAGCTGGGATTAAAACCAAGAGTCACCTACCCAGCAAAACTGAGTATCATGTTTCAGGGGAAAATATGGTCATTCAGTGGAATAGAGGACTTTCAAGCATTTTTCCTGAAAAAAACCAGAGTTGAATAGAAAATTTGACATTCAGATACAAGAAGCAAGAGAAGCATGAGAAGGTAAACAAGGAAAAGAAATCATACGGAACTTATCAAAGTTGAACTATTAACATTCCTACGTGGAAAAACAATAATTGTAACTTATTTTTTTTCTTTTTTGCTTTTTGAAGGGCAATTGGGGTTAAGTGACTTGCCCAAGACCACATGGCTAGTTTTTGTGTTAAGTGTCTGAGGCCGGATTTGAACTCAGATACTCCTGACTCCAGGGCCGGTGCTCTATTCACTGTGCCACCTAGCCACCCCCAGTAATTGTAACTTATGAAATTTTTCTCAGTAATTGAAGGGAATAGAAATATATATATATATATATATATATATATATATATATATATATATAT